>NC_088226.1:73565818-73913318 GCF_036934945.1 Oncorhynchus masou masou
AAACTGAAACCAGGCTAAAAGCTTTACTGTAGCCTCACTAAGGAACCAAACAGAAGCAAACTAAAACAAAAAGGGAGGGACCTACCTAAATTTGTCCAATAGAAACTCCTGATCGAGTTCCAATGAAACAAGAAGTATCATGGTTTTCAGGCTTCTTCTCTGCTTTTTCCCCTGAAAATCGGACGCTTCCGTTTGTTTCTGCTTGGTAAAACCCCATTGAAGGGGGTAAAGCGTTTTCCATTTCGGGAAAAAGTTTTGAAACTGGTTTGCTACGGTGTGCGCTAATGATTACACCCCTTGGTGAGAACTTGAAGTGAAGTGAAACAGCAATGAAATGTATGAACATGAGCCAGACAAACTAGGCCTTAAACAATATGATGATTGCATTGGGAATGATGTGTAAATGAAAAAAATATATATATTTAGAATTTTGTTTTGTGGTGATAATACTTTACTTTTATCTAATTTGATGGAACCTTATAGATCTTTTAGTTTTTCGGAAGTTATCTGATCGGATTTCGGGGCAATCGGATAGAATTAAACGCATAGAAATAGAATGAATAGAACAGCCGTATCGTTGACCTGAATGGGGACGCATCGCTCTATTCGTTATATTTCTATGCATTTAACCCTATCCGATCAGATCACCTTTGGAAAAACTGGGTGCCTGCTGTCCACTGTACAGCACCAGCTAAAAGGGTAGACCAGAGATCACATACATGGATCAGCGAGGGAACGACATCCACATTAATTTTTAATAAAGACAATATTTTGCCCAAATATCCTAGGATTATATAAAGGGATCTTCGTTGTGGTATATGATGTATGTTAGATATCCATCTGAAAGCAGGAAGCTGGAGCAGAATTTAACATACATGGATCAGCGAGGGAACGACATCCACATTCATTTTTAATAAAGACAATATTGTCCTAGGATTATATAATGGGATCTTCGTTGTGATGATGATGATGATGATGAAAGGGGAGCAGAATCTAACACAGGATCATTGATCAGGGTGAAATGTTCAGAAACACTGGGCCCTGATGATGATTCCCTTTGTAGTGTTCAACCAGGGCCCATAGGGCTACATAGTAGTGCACTAAATAGGACATAGGGAGCTATTTGGGACTCAAACAGACATCATTTTAGTAATGGGACAGTATGTCATTATCGCCAGCAAGTATGGTGTTCATTAATAGGACATTGTGTCATTATCTCCAGGCAGTGTGTTGATCAGTAATAGGATATTGTCATTATCGCCAGGCAGTGTATTGATCAGTAATAGGACATTGTGTCATTATCTCCAGCTACTGTTGTTCAGTAATAGGATATTATGGCATTATCTCCAGCTAGTATGTTGATCAGTAATAGAACAATGTGTCATTATCTCCAGCTAGTATGTTGATCAGTAATAGAACGATGTGTCATTATCTCCAGCTAGTATGTTGATCATTAATAGGACATTGTGTCATTATCTCCAGCTAGTATGTTGATCAGTAATAGAACAATGTGTCATTATCTCCAGGCAGTATGTTGATCAGTAATAGAACGATGTGTCATTATCTCCAGCTAGTATGTTGATCATTAATAGGACATTGTGTCATTATCTCCAGGCAGTGTGTTGATCAGTAATAGGATATTGTCATTATCGCCAGGCAGTGTATTGATCAGTAATAGGACATTGTGTCATTATCTCCAGCTACTGTTGTTCAGTAATAGGATATTATGGCATTATCTCCAGCTAGTATGTTGATCAGTAATAGAACAATGTGTCATTATCTCCAGCTAGTATGTTGATCAGTAATAGAACGATGTGTCATTATCTCCAGCTAGTATGTTGATCATTAATAGGACATTGTGTCATTATCTCCAGCTAGTATGTTGATCAGTAATAGAACAATGTGTCATTATCTCCAGGCAGTATGTTGATCAGTAATAGAACGATGTGTCATTATCTCCAGCTAGTATGTTGATCATTAATAGGACATTGTGTCATTATCTCCAGCCAGATGTTGATAATATTATGACTGACTTTATTCTTAAATCGAAGGTTCACTTTACATTACTGTTATCTACATGCTACTTGATGTTTTAGAATATAAATGACTAATTAAAACGCTCAGATAATATATTCACCATAGACGTGTTGCCTAGTTCCTAAAACCATTTAAATAACATACTGGACATTTTTATTCTGGGGTATCAGATTGAGACTAACAGGTTTCCATCCAATTGGCGACATGTTTTTGAGGAGCCTGCATTTTCCCACCATTGGTGTGTTTCCACCAAACAGACTTGTTGTAGATAAAGATCATCCGTGTGTGACGATGCACAAAATGTCATTTTTTGGTTTAAGTTTTCATGTACTGAATAAAAATCTAGTGTTTTAACTGTACAGAAAATTTTGTCACAAAAAAAACTGTTGTTTTAAAAGTAGAAAAAAAAACAAATGTGCCCTGCTCTGGTCTTGTTTATGTGCGATCTAGCCAACAGCTCGCAGATACAGTGTGGGTACGCTCGCCTGCTTGAAGTGATTGTGGTCAAGACGGAGATTGTTTTTATTTGTCTAAACAGCAGTAAAGCATTGATCATCATGTCACCAGAATAAGACACTTTCAACACCGCGTGAAGTTCATCATCACTTATTTCACCTGCAGCCTAATTAACTGTATAGTTTCCCCGAGTCGTAGTGGGAGGACCACACACACACGCACACACACACACACACCATATCATCTCCTGACTAGAGGTCGACCGATTATGATTTTTCAACGCCGATACCGATTATTGCAGGACCAAAAAAAAAGCAGATACCGATTAATCGGCCGATTTTTATATATATATTTGTAATTTTTATTTATTTTACCTTTATTTTACTAGGCAAGTCAGTTAAGAACAAATTCTTATTTTCAATGACGGCCTAGGAACAGTGGGTTAACTGCCTGTTCAGGGGCAGATCGACAGATTTGTACCTTGTCAGCTTGGGGATTCGAACTTGCAACCTTTCGATTACTAGTCGATTACTAGTCCCTGCCGTAATAATGACAATTACAACAATACTGAATGAACACTTATTTTAACTTAATATAATACATAAATAAAATCAATTTAGTCTCTAATAAATAGTGAAACATGATCAATTTGGTTTAAGTAATGCAAAAACACAATGTTGGAGAAGAAAGTAAAAGTGCAATATGTGCCATGTAAAAAAGCTAACGTTTCAGTTCCTTGCTCAGAACATCATAACATATTAAAGCTGGTGGTTCCTTTTAACATGAGTCTTCAATATTCCCAGGTAAGAAGTTTTAGGTTGTAGATATTATAGGAATTATAAGACTATTTCTCTCTATACGATTTGTATTTCATTAACCTTTGACTATTGGATGTTCTAATAGGCACTTTAGTATTGCCAGCCGAATCTCGGGAGTTGATAGGCTTGAAGTCATAAACAGCGCTGTGCTTCAAGCATGGCTAAGAGCTGCTGGCAAACGCAGTAAAGTGCTGTTTGAATGATGCTTATGAGCCTGCTGCTGCCTATCATCGCTCAGTCAGACTGCTCTATCAAATATCAAATCATAGACTTCATTATAATAAACACACAGAAATACGAGCCTTTGGTCATTAATATGGTCGAATCCGGAAACTATCATTTCGAAAACAAAACGTTTATTCTTTCATTGAAATACGGAACCATTCCGTATTTTATCTAACGGGTGGCATCCCTAAGTCTAAATATTGCTGTTACATTGCACAACCTTCAATGTTATGTCATAATTATGTAAAAGTCTGGAAAATGAGTTAGGAAGGAATAGTTCGCAACGAGCCAGGCGGCCCAAACTGCTGCATATACCCTGACTCTGCTTGCACTGAACGCAACGAGCCAGGCGGCCCAAACTGCTGCATGTACCCTGACTCTGCTTGCACTGAACGCAAGAGAATATGTAGGTTTAAAAATATATACTTCTGTATATTGATTTTAAGAAAGGCATTGATGTTTATGGCTAGTGTCACGTTCTGACCTTTATTTCCTGTTTTGTCTTTATTTAGTATGGTCAGGGCGTGAGTTGTCTTTATTTAGTATGGTCAGGGCGTGAGTTGTCTTTATTTAGTCTGGTCAGGGCGTGAGTTGTCTTTATTTAGTATGGTCAGGGCGTGAGTTGTCTTTATTTAGTCTGGTCAGGGCGTGAGTTGTCTTTATTTAGTATGGTCAGGGCGTGAGTTGTCTTTATTTAGTGTGGTCAGGGCATGAGTTGTCTTTATTTAGTATGGTCAGGGCGTGAGTTGTCTTTATTTAGTATGGTCATGGCGTGAGTTGTCTTTATTTAGTATGGTCAGGGCGTGAGTTGTCTTTATTTAGTATGGTCAGGGCGTGAGTTGTCTTTATTTAGTGTGGTCAGGGCGTGAGTTGTCTTTATTTAGTCTGGTCAGGGCGTGAGTTGTCTTTATTTAGTATGGTCAGGGCGTGAGTTGTCTTTATTTAGTATGGTCAGGGCGTGAGTTGTCTTTATTTAGTATGGTCAGGGCGTGAGTTGGGGTGGGCAGTCTGTTTTGTCTTTATTTAGTATGGTCAGGGCGTGAGTTGGGGTGGGCAGTCTGTTTGTTTTGTCTTTATTTAGTATGGTCAGGGCGTGAGTTGGGGTGGGCAGTCTGTTTGTTTTGTCTTTATTCAGTGTGGTCAGGGCGTGAGTTGGGGTGGGCAGTCTGTTTTGTCTTTATTTAGTATGGTCAGGGCGTGAGTTGGGGTGGGCAGTCTGTTTGTTTTGTCTTTATTTAGTATGGTCAGGGCGTGAGTTGGGGTGGGCAGTCTGTTTTGTCTTTATTTAGTATGGTCAGGGCGTGAGTTGGGGTGGGCAGTCTGTTTGTTTTGTCATTATTTAGTATGGTCAGGGCGTGAGTTGGGGTGGGCAGTCTGTTTGTTTTGTCATTATTTAGTATGGTCAGGGCGTGAGTTGGGGTGGGCAGTCTGTGTGTGATTTTCTATGTTGGGGTTTTGAGTTCAGCCTAGTATGGTTCTCAGAGGCAGGTGTCGTTAGTTGTCTCTGATTGAGGATCATACTTAGGTAGCCTGGGTTTCACTTTTGGTTTGTGGGTGTTTGTTTCCGTGTGAGTGTTTGTTGCCACACGGTACTGTTTCGGTCATTTCACGTTTACTGTTTTGTAGTTTATGTCTGTAAAAAAACGTTATGGATACTTTCCACGCTGCGCATTGGTCCTCCGATCCTTCTCGCTACTCCTCCTCAGAAGAGGAGGAAGAATGCCTTTACAGTTAGGTACATTTGTGCAACGAATGTGCTTTTTTTCGTGAATGCGCTTTTGTTAAATCATCCCCCGTTTGGCAAAGTTGAAGTAGGCTGTGATTCGATGATAAATTAACAGGCACCGCATTGATTATATGCAACGCAAGACAAGCTAGCAATATCATCAACCATGTGTAGTTAACGAGTGATTATGTTAAGATTGATGGTTTATTATAAGATAAGTTTAATGCTAGCTAGCAACTTACCTTGGCTCCTTGCTGCACTCACGTAACAGGTGGTCAGCCTACCACGCAATCGGAGTCCAAAAAAGGCCAATTACCGATTGATATGAAAACTTGAAAATTCGGCATAAATCGGTCGACCTCTAGTTTGTTGGGCTATATCTGAAGTATACCGGTCATCATGAGCCTTGATGAATATGATATGAACATTTGCAAAACAGCCCTAATTAAATTGTCCATGCCGATCAAATCGGTCGACCTCTACACCCCGACTCCAAGTTTACGTCAGCATGATGGTTATTATCTCCATATTTGGGCATAAAGGCGTTTCCACCACCATTTCTCACAAAATGAATTTTACCGACACAAAAAAGATCCCACGATGTCGAACAAATGATCTGTCAGCAATTCTAAAATTGTACCGACACTTCCTGTTTCCATCAGAGATGTGGTGAGATGTTTTGTTTTTAATACGGTATGACTTTACTGCATACAAACTGAATGGGACCTTTAAACTCCGAGGTAAGTTTATTTATTAATTGTAATTAGTGGACACAGAGAGAAGAGTTTAATTATAAACAAAACAAATAAGAAATAACAACAACGACAACAAAAATCACAGCACAGCATAATTGAAAAAATAATAACAGTGGTGCCGAGGCATAAAGTGAAAGATCATTGACATAATTAAAATCTCACAACAGCAATAGTTAAGGGGACTACATAGACCGAGCAAAGCTAGTCTGCTCCAAAGCTAGCCTGCTCCAACGCTAGCACGCTCCAACACTAGCCTGCTCCAACGCTAGCACGCTCCAACGCTAGCACGCTCCAACGCTAGCACTAATAAAAAATAAAAAAGTGCACTACTTTCAACCCCTATGGATGAATGGTGTCACACCCTGACCTTAGTTCCTTTTTTATGTCTCCGTTTTAGTTTGGTCAGGACGTGAGTTGGGGTGGGCATTCTATGTTTTGAATTTTCTGTTTAGTGTTTTTGTTGCACCTTGCAGAACTGTTCGTTTGTCGGTCTGTTGTTTTTGTTCCAGTATACCACGCCGCTCTTTGGTCCTCTTCTCCTTCTCCCAACGACAATCGTGACAAATGGTGCCATCTGAATTCTAGCAAAAATGTTTTACAAACAGGAAAATATACATTTTAGTGTTTGTTATTGGACTACGAGTGCAGGTAGTCCCTCCCGGTTTTAAATCAGTTTTCTACTGTTTGGTGCCTAATGAACACATCCCAGGTCATCACAGTACGATACAAGGCTGCAGTCATTCCCAGGAAAGGTAGTGGTGACAGGGGCAATAAACATTCATGTTACCAGTCATGGTGGTCCATAGTAGCATATCAATATAGCATGCTAATCTATCATTCATTATCACGGAAGCAGTGCAGACTATTTCATAACGCTCTTCATTTGCTTGATGGGTTGTTTTAAATTTAGTGCAAAACAGACACAATTTTATGTGAAATGGGTTATTAATGAAGTTAATCTGGTCTGACTCCAGACAGTGGTTTATTAATGAAGTTAATCTGGTGAGACTCCACACTGGCTCCTACCCACACTACTATTACCCTGTAGACCAGGCCTGCTGTTGGCCGTGGTAAATTGTGTGATCTGCTTGATACGAGTTGCTTGGAGTGAACTGCAGCGCTCCTTGGCTACCTGCCAACCACCCTGATCACACGTACATTTTTAAGGGTAGGAACCGGTCCTGTCCACCAACTCCGAGAGATAGGTGAGCTGGGCTTCAAGAGGGGGAGGTGGTATCTGAAAACTATCTACAGACCAACCAACAAGTCATTCTACAATAAAGGCACTGAAACAAGTCACTACTCAGTACTCAAAGCATTAGGCACTGAAACAAGTCACTACTCAGTACTCAAAGCATTAGGCACTGAAACAAGTCACTACTCAGTACTCAAAGCATTAGGCACAGAAACAAGTCACGACTCAGTACTCAAAGCATTAGGCACTGAAACAAGTCACGACTCAGTACTCAAAGCATTAGGCACTGAAACAAGTCACTACTCAGTACTCAAAGCAAGTCAGCCAGGGTAATGAGAGTACAGTGCAGTCAATTTGAAGCTTACAGGTGAACAAAACAAACCTCAAATGATTTAATAAAAAAAATCTAAAATCTAAAAACAAAAAACAGTAAATCATATATTAAAGACATTTCTGTGAAGATTCGTCCAGCGTTTGTCTGATTATTAAATTGTTGATTTATAATAATATAAAAGACGCCAGAAATAGAAAGCTGTATAGTCCCGACTGGGGATCCGTAAGGAACCAACGGGATTAGACACAGCTGTATAGTCCCGACTGGGGATCCGTAAGGAACCAACGGGATCAGACACAGCTGTATAGTCCCGACTGGGGATCCGTAAGGAACCAACGGGATCAGACAGCTGTATAGTCCTGACTGGGGATCCGTAAGGAACCAACGGGATCAGACACAGCTGTATAGTCCTGACTGGGGATCCGTATAGAACCAACGGGATCAGACAGCTGTATAGTCCTGACTGGGGATCCTTAAGGAACCAACGGGATCAGACACAGCTGTATAGTCCCGACTGGGGATCCGTAAGGAACCAACGGGATCAGACAGCTGTATAGTCCTGACTGGGGATCCTTAAGGAACCAACGGGATCAGACACAGCTGTATAGTCCCGACTGGGGATCCGTAAGGAACCAACGGGATCAGACAGCTGTATAGTCCCGACTGGGGATCCTTAAGGAACCAACGGGATCAGACAGCTGTATAGTCCTGACTGGGGATCCTTAAGGAACCAACGGGATCAGACAGCTGTATAGTCCTGACTGGGGATCCGTAAGGAACCAACGGGATCAGACAGCTGTATAGTCCTGACTGGGGATCCTTAAGGAACCAACGGGATCAGACAGCTGTATAGTCCTAACTGGGGATCCGTAAGGAACCAACGGGATCAGACAGCTGTATAGTCCTGACGGGATCCTTAAGGAACCAACGGGATCAGACAGCTGTATAGTCCCGACTGGGGATCCTGAAGGACCAACGGGATCAGACACAGCTGTATAGTCCTGACTGGGGATCCTTAAGGAACCAACGGGATCAGACACAGCTGTATAGTCCCGACTGGGGATCCTTAAGGAACCAACGGGATTAGACACAGCTGTATAGTCCTGACTGGGGATCCTGAAGGAACCAACGGGATCAGACACAGCTGTATAGAACCAACGGGATCAGACACAGCTGTATAGTCCCGACTGGGGATCCTTAAGGAACCAACGGGATCAGACACAGCTGTATAGTCCTGACTGGGGATCCTTAAGGAACCAACGGGATCAGACACAGCTGTATAGTCCTGACTGGGGATCCTGAAGGAACCAACGGGATCAGACAGCTGTATAGTCCCGACTGGGGATCCTGAAGGACCAACGGGATCAGACACAGCTGTATAGAACCAATGGGCTCAGATACAGCTGTATAGTCCTGACTGGGGATCCGTAAGGAACCAACGGGATCAGACACAGCTGTATAGTCCTGACTGGGGATCCGTAAGGAACCAACGGGATCAGACACAGCTGTATAGAACCAACGGGATCAGACAGCTGTATAGTCCTGACTGGGGATCCGTAAGGAACCAACGGGATCAGACACAGCTGTATAGTCCCGACTGGGGATCCGTAAGGAACCAACGGGATCAGACAGCTGTATAGTCCTGACTGGGGATCCTGAAGGAACCAACGGGATCAGACAGCTGTATAGTCCTGACTGGGGATCCTGAAGGAACCAACGGGATCAGACACAGCTGTATAGTCCTGACTGGGGATCCGTAAGGAACCAACGGGATCAGACAGCTGTATAGTCCTGACTGGGGATCCTGAAGGAACCAACGGGATCAGACAGCTGTATAGTCCTGACTGGGGATCATTAAAGAACCAACGGGATCAGACAGCTGTATAGTCCTGACTGGGGATCCTTAAGGAACCAACGGGATCAGACAGCTGTATAGTCCTGACTGGGGATCCTTAAGGAACCAACGGGATTAGACACAGCTGTATAGTCCCGACTGGGGATCCGTAAGGAACCAATGGGCTCAGATACAGCTGTATAGTCCCGACTGGGGATCCGTATAGAACCAACGGGATCAGACACAGCTGTATAGTCCCGACTGGGGATCCGTAAGGAACCAACGGGATCAGACAGCTGTATAGTCCTGACTGGGGATCCGTAAGGAACCAATGGGCTCAGATACAGCTGTATAGTCCCGACTGGGGATCCGTAAGGAACCAATGGGCTCAGATACAGCTGTATAGTCCTGACTGGGGATACTTAAGGAACCAACGGGATTAGACACAGCTGTATAGTCCCGACTGGGGATCCGTATAGAACCAACGGGATCAGACACAGCTGTATAGTCCCGACTGGGGATCCGTAAGGAACCAACGGGATCAGACAGCTGTATAGTCCCGACTGGGGATCCTTAAGGAACCAACGGGATCAGACAGCTGTATAGTCCTGACTGGGGATCCTTAAGGAACCAACGGGATTAGACAGCTGTATAGTCACGACTGGGGATCCGTAAGGAACCAACGGGATTAGACACAGCTGCACCCTAATTATACACCCTTTTCTCAAAGTGTTCACTTGCACACTTCCCATCATGGATTTAGGCTTAACAACAGTGGAAAGAAACTCCCTTCAGCCAATAATTACAATCTAATGCTTTTAAATCCATGACAAGAAGTGTGCAAGACAAGTAAGTGCACACTTTGGAGGCAGCCTCTACTCAGTATAGACCCTAGAGCCTGGCCACGCAGCTGTGTCTCGGTCTAGAGCCTGGTCACGCAGCTGTGTCTCAGTCTAGAGCCTGGCCACGCAGCTGTGTGTCAGTCTAGAGCCTGGCCACGCAGCTGTGTCTCGGTCTAGAGCCTGGCCACGCAGCTGTGTGTCGGTCTAGAGCCTGGCCACGCAGCTGTCTCAGTCTAGAGCCTGGCCACGCAGCTGTGTCTCAGTCTAGAGCCTGGCCACGCAGCTGTGTCTCGGTCTAGAGCCTGGCCACGCAGCTGTGTGTCGGTCTAGAGCCTGGCCACGCAGTTGTGTGTCGGTCTAGAGCCTGGCCACGCAGCTGTCTCGGTCTAGAGCCTGGCCACGCAGCTGTCTCGGTCTAGAGCCTGGCCACGCAGCTGTCTCGGTCTAGAGCCTGGTCACGCAGCTGTCTCGGTCTAGAGCCTGGCCACGCAGCTGTGTGTCAGTCTAGAGCCTGGCCACGCAGCTGTCTCAGTCTAGAGCCTGGCCACGCAGCTGTGTCTCAGTCTAGAGCCTGGCCACGCAGCTGTGTCTCAGTCTAGAGCCTGGCCACGCAGCTGTGTGTCAGTCTAGAGCCTGGCCACGCAGCTGTGTGTCAGTCTAGAGCCTGGCCACGCAGCTGTGTGTCAGTCTAGAGCCTGGCCACGCAGCTGTGTGTCAGTCTAGAGCCTGGCCACGCAGCTGTGTGTCAGTCTAGAGCCTGGCCACGCAGCTGTGTGTCAGTCTAGAGCCTGGCCATGCAGCTGTCTCAGTTTAGAGCCTGGCCATGCAGCTGTGTGTCAGTCTAGAGCCTGGCCATGCAGCTGTCTCGGTCTAGAGCCTGGCCACGCAGCTCTGTGTCAGTCTAGAGCCTGGCCACGCAGCTCTGTGTCAGTCTAGAGCCTGGCCATGCAGCTCTGTGTCAGTCTAGAGCCTGGCCACGCAGCTGTGTCAGTCTAGAGCCTGGCCATGCAGCTCTGTGTCAGTCTAGAGCCTGGCCACGCAGCTGTGTGTCAGTCTAGAGCCTGGCCACGCAGCTGTGTGTCAGTCTAGAGCCTGGCCACGCAGCTGTGTGTCAGTCTAGAGCCTGGCCACGCAGCTGTGTGTCAGTCTAGAGCCTGGCCACGCAGCTGTGTGTCAGTCTAGAGCCTGGCCACGCAGCTGTGTGTCAGTCTAGAGCCTGGCCATGCAGCTGTGTGTCAGTCTAGAGCCTGGCCATGCAGCTGTGTGTCAGTCTAGAGCCTGGCCATGCAGCTGTGTGTCAGTCTAGAGCCTGGCCATGCAGCTCTGTGTCAGTCTAGAGCCTGGCCATGCAGCTCTGTGTCAGTCTAGAGCCTGGCCATGCAGCTCTGTGTCAGTCTAGAGCCTGGCCATGCAGCTCTGTGTCAGTCTAGAGCCTGGCCACGCAGCTCTGTGTCAGTCTAGAGCCTGGCCACGCAGCTGTGTGTCAGTCTAGAGCCTGGCCACGCAGCTGTGTGTCAGTCTAGAGCCTGGCCACGCAGCTCTGTGTCAGACAGGCAGGACCAAAGCAGTCTTTTAGAAGGGGGTTTGGGGTCGGGGGTCAGGGGGAAGCAGGTGGTACTGGCGAGGCTGTTAGATGCTCTGACAACACTGCATCTTTGGTTTGTTCTCTGTCGGCTGCACCTGGATGTTGACCACGTTGTTGCTAGGCGACATGTTGTTGTCTTGCCGGTCTGACATCTGTTTCTGAGACACAATGCGATAGATTTCTGCAGGGAGGGAGGGGGGGATGTGGAAGACGAGAGGGAGAGAGAGGGAGAGAGAGACGAGAGAGAGAGAGAGAGAGCGAGAGACAAGAGGGAGAGAGCGAGAGACAAGAGGGAGAGAGCGAGAGACAAGAGGGAGAGAGCGAGAGAGACAAGAGCGAGAGAGAGAGAGACAAAGAGAGAGAAGAGCGAGAGAGAGAGAGACAAGAGCGAGAGAGAAAGAGACAAAGAGAGAGACACAAAGAGAGAGAAGAGCGAGAGAGAGAGAGACACGAGAGAGAGAGAAAGAGACAAAGAGAGAGACACAAAGAGAGAGAAGAGCGAGAGAGAGAGAGACAAGAGCGAGAGAGAAAGAGACAAAGAGAGAGAGCGAGAGAGACAGAGGAGAGAGAGCGAGAGACAAGAGGAGAGAGAGCGAGAGACAAGAGGAGAGAGAGCGAGAGAAGGGGGAGAGAGCGAGAGAAGGGGGAGAGAGCGAGAGACGGGGGAGAGAGCGAGAGACGGGGGAGAGCGCGAGAGACGGGGGAGAGAGCGAGAGACAAGAGGAGAGAGAGCGAGAGACAAGAGGAGAGAGAGCGAGAGACAAGAGGGGAGAGAGCGAGAGACAAGAGGAGAGAGAGCGAGAGACAAGAGGGGAGAGAGCGAGAGACAAGGGGGAGAGAGCGAGAGAAGGGGGAGAGAGCGAGAGACAAGAGGGAGAGAGCGAGAGACAAGAGGGAGAGAGCGAGAGACAAGAGGGAGAGAGGGAGAGAGCGAGAGACAAGAGGGAGAGAGCGAGAGAGAGAGAGACAAGAGCGAGAGAGACAAGAGCGAGAGAGACAAGAGCGAGAGAGAGAGAGACAAGAGAGAGAGAGAGAGAGACAAGAGAGAGAGAGAGAGAGACAAGAGAGAGAGACAGGAGAGAGAGAGAGACAGGAGAGAGAGAGAGAGAGAGACAGGAGAGAGAGAGACAGGAGAGAGAGAGAGAGACAGGAGAGAGAGAGAGACAGGAGAGAGAGAGAGAGAGACAAGAGCGAGAGAGAGAGACAAGAGCGAGAGACAAGAGGGAGAGAGCGAGAGACAAGAGGGAGAGAGCGAGAGAGACAAGAGCGAGAGAGACAAGAGCGAGAGAGAGAGAGACAAAGAGAGAGAAGAGCGAGAGAGAGAGAGACAAGAGCGAGAGAGAAAGAGACAAAGAGAGAGACACAAAGAGAGAGAAGAGCGAGAGAGAGAGAGACACGAGAGAGAGAGAAAGAGACAAAGAGAGAGACACAAAGAGAGAGACAAGAGCGAGAGAGAAAGAGACAAAGAGAGAGACACAAAGAGAGAGAGACAAGAGCGAGAGAGAGAGACAAAGAGAGAGAGCGAGAGAGACAGAGGAGAGAGAGCGAGAGACAAGAGGAGAGAGAGCGAGAGACAAGAGGAGAGAGAGCGAGAGACAAGAGGAGAGAGAGCGAGAGAAGGGGGAGAGAGCGAGAGACAAGAGGGAGAGAGCGAGAGAAGGGGGAGAGAGCGAGAGACAAGAGGGAGAGAGCGAGAGACAAGAGGAGAGAGAGCGAGAGACAAGAGGGGAGAGAGCGAGAGACAAGGAGAGAGAGAGAGAGAGACAAGAGCGAGAGAGAGAGACAAGAGCGAGAGAGAGAGAGACAAGAGCGAGAGAGACAAGAGGGAGAGAGAGAGAGACAAGAGAGAGAGAGACAAGAGAGAGAGAGAGAGACAAGAGAGAGAGAGAGAGACAAGAGAGAGACAGGAGAGAGAGAGAGAGACAAGAGAGAGAGAGAGAGACAAGAGAGAGAGAGAGAGAGAGAGACAGGAGAGAGAGAGAGAGAGACAAGAGCGAGAGAGAGAGACAAGAGCGAGAGAGAGAGACAAGAGCGAGAGAGACAAGAGCGAGAGAGAGAGAGACAAGAGAGAGAGAGAGAGACAAGAGAGAGAGAGAGAGACAAGAAAGAGAGAGAGAGAGAGACAAGAAAGAGAGAGAGAGAGACAAGAAAGAGAGAGAGAGAGAGAGAGACAAGAAAGAGAGAGAGAGAGAGGGAGAGAGAGAGACAAGGAGAGAGAGAGACAAGAGAGAGAGAGAGAGAGACAAGAAAGAGAGAGAGAGACAAGAAAGAGAGAGACAAGAAAGAGAGAGAGAGAGAGAAGAAAGAGAGAGAGAGAGACAAGAAAGAGAGAGAGAGAGAGGGAGAGAGAGAGACAAGGAGAGAGAGAGACAAGAGAGAGAGAGAGAGACAAGAAAGAGAGAGAGAGAGAGAGAGAGACAAGAAAGAGAGACAAGAGAGAGAGAGAGAGAGGGAGAGAGAGACAAGAGAGAGAGAGAGAGACAGGAGAGAGAGAGAGAGAGACAGGAGAGAGAGAGAGAGAGAGAGACAAGAGAGAGAGAGAGAGAGAGAGAGACAAGAGAGAGAGAGAGAGAGACAAGAGAGAGAGGGACAAGAGGGAGAGAGAGAGGGAGATTACCATGTTATACTGCAGTACTTTACTCCCAGTTTAAACAGGAAATGATCGAGTACGATCACCAGATCGGATCGCGTTCCCTTTGAAACATTGGTTTGACTACACTCTGTGTGTTAGTACAGGCATGGCAGGAGCCACAGGAAGGGAGTTGATCCACAGCAGAGCAGTGGACCTCACCTGGCCCCCGGAACTCAGCTGTGATTAGGTATTCAGGAAGCTCATCTGGCCCCCGGAACTCAGCTGTGATTAGGTATTCAGGAAGCTCATCTGGCCCCCGGAACTCAGCTGTGATTAGGTATTCAGGTTGCTCATCTGGCCCCCGGAACTCAGCTGTGATTAGGTATTCAGGAAGCTCACCTGGCCCCCGGAACTCAGCTGTGATTAGGTATTCAGGAAGCTCATCTGGCCCCGGAACTCAGCTGTGATTAGGTATTCAGGAAGCTCATCTGGCCCCCGGAACTCAGCTGTGATTAGGTATTCAGGAAGCTCACCTGGCCCCCGGAACTCAGCTGTGATTAGGTATTCAGGAAGCTCATCTGGCCCCCGGAACTCAGCTGTGATTAGGTATTCAGGAAGCTCACCTGGCCCCCGGAACTCAGCTGTGATTAGGTATTCAGGAAGCTCATCTGGCCCCCGGAACTCAGCTGTGATTAGGTATTCAGGAAGCTCATCTGGCCCCCGGAACTCAGCTGTGATTAGGTATTCAGGAAGCTCACCTGGCCCCCGGAACTCAGCTGTGATTAGGTATTCAGGAAGCTCATCTGGCCCCCGGAACTCAGCTGTGATTAGGTATTCAGGAAGCTCATCTGGCCCCTGGAACTCAGCTGTGATTAGGTATTCAGGAAGCTCACCTGGCCCCCGGAACTCAGCTGTGATTAGGTATTCAGGAAGCTCACCTGGCCCTCAGATGTGATTAGGTATTCAGGAAGCTCACCTGGCCCTCAGATGTGATTAGGTATTCAGGAAGCTCACCTGGCCCTCAGATGTGATTAGGTATTCAGGAAGCTCACCTGGCCCCTGGCGCAGCAGAGATGATCACCCTAACACACAACCACTGGTCTCTTCTCTCATTCTCTGGCCTGTGCTAAACCCTGTGCCATAATACAACGTTGCCCATTTAAAATATAATGACTTAATAAAACCTTATAGAAAATAGTCAATGCACAGACAGACAGAGGACTACTCACCAGTCAGAATGGTCTGGAAGGATGTCTCCACGTTAGTAGAGTCCAGGGCTGAGGTCTCCAGGAAAGACAAACCATTCTTCTCTGAGGGACAGAGGGAAACAGTACACCATGTCAATCACTACTGTGTTAACGTCTCCCCGCTACGTCACAGAGACAAGTCTCCCCGCGACGTCACAGTAAGTGAATAAGCAAACCCTGATCACCGACAGCCACTCATGAGTAAGGAAAAGATGAACACCACCACTCTTACACCTCCTTATGTGGGAGCAGGGAGGCATGGTTGGTTCTAGCCTGATACCAGACCTGCACAAATACATCTGGAACCAGACCAGGTTGGATCTGAAACCAGACCAGGTTGGATCTGAAACCAGACCAGGATGGTTCTGAAACCAGACCAGGTTGGTTCTGAAACCAGACCAGGATGGTTCTGAAACCAGACCAGGATGGTTCTGAAACCAGACCAGGTTGGTTCTGAACTGACCTGAACAATTACATCTGAAACCAGACCAGGTTGGATCTGAAACCAGACCAGGTTGGTTCTGAAACCAGACCAGGTTGGTTCTGAAACCAGACCAGGTTGGATCTGAAACCAGACCAGGTTGGATCTGTACTGACCTGAACAATTACATCTGAAACCAGACCAGGTTGGATCTGAAACCAGACCAGGTTGGATCTGTACTGACCTGAACAATTACATCTGAAACCAGACCAGGTTGGTTCTGAAACCAGACCAGGTTGGATCTGAAACCAGACCAGGTTGGATCTGAAACCAGACCAGGTTGGATCTGAAACCAGACCAGGTTGGATCTGTACTGACCTGAACAATTACATCCGAAACCAGACCAGGTTGGATCCAAAACCAGACCAGGTTGGATCCGAAACCAGACCAGGTTGGATCCGAAACCAGACCAGGTTGGATCTGAAACCAGACCAGGTTGGTTCTGAAACCAGACCAGGTTGGTTCTGATATCAGACCAGGTTGGTTCTGTACTGACCTGAACAATTACATCCGAAACCAGACCAGGTTGGATCCGAAACCAGACCAGGTTGGATCTGTCCTGACCCGAACAAATACATCTGAAACCAGACCAGGTTGGATCTGAAACCAGACCAGGTTGGATCTGAAACCAGACCAGGTTGGATCTAAAACCAGACCAGGTTGGTTCTGAACTGACCTGAACAATTACATCCGAAACCAGACCAGGTTGGATCCGAAACCAGACCAGGTTGGATCTGTCCTGACCCGAACAAATACATCTGAAACCAGACCAGGTTGGATCTGAAACCAGACCAGGTTGGATCTGAAACCAGACCAGGTTGGATCTAAAACCAGACCAGGTTGGTTCTGAACTGACCTGAACAATTACATCCGAAACCAGACCAGGTTGGATCCGAAACCAGACCAGGTTGGATCCGAAACCAGACCAGGTTGGATCCGAAACCAGACCAGGTTGGATCTGTACTGACCTGAACAATTACATCTGAAAACAGACCAGGCTGGTTCTGAAACCAGACCAGGTTGGTTCTGAAACCAGACCAGGTTGGTTCTGAAACCAGACCAGGATGGTTCTGAAACCAGACCAGGATGGTTCTGAAACCAGACCAGGTTGGATCTGAACTGACCTGAACAAATACATCCGAAACCAGACCAGGTTGGATCCGAAACCAGACCAGGTTGGATCCGAAACCAGACCAGGTTGGATCTGAAACCAGACCAGGTTGGATCTGTACTGAACAAATACATCTGAAACCAGACCAGGTTGGATCTGAAACCAGACCAGGTTGGATCTGAAACCAGACCAGGTTGGTTCTGAAACCAGGTTGGATCTGTACTGACCTGAACAATTACATCCGAAACCAGACCAGGTTGGATCCGAAACCAGACCAGGTTGGATCCGAAACCAGACCAGGTTGGATCCGAAACCAGACCAGGTTGGATCTGAAACCAGACCAGGTTGGATCTGTACTGACCTGAACAATTACATCTGAAACCAGACCAGGTTGGTTCTGAAACCAGACCAGGTTGGTTCTGAAACCAGACCAGGTTGGTTCTGAACTGACCCGAACAAATACATCTGAAACCAGACCGGGTTGCTTCTGAAACCAGACCAGGTTGCTTCTGAAACCAGACCAGGTTGCTTCTGAAACCAGACCAGGTTGCTTCTGAAACCAGACCAGGTTGCTGCTGAAACCAGACCAGGTTGCTTCTGAAACCAGACCAGGTTGCTTCTGAAACCAGACCAGGTTGGATCTGAAACCAGACCAGGTTGGTTCTGTACTGACCTGCAAACGCCCGTGCCCCATCGGTGGGAACAGCCCTGAGGTGGCGCAGGTCACTCTTGTTGCCAACCAACATAATAACGATGTTGCTGTCAGCATGGTCTCTCAGCTCCTTCAGCCAACGCTCCACGCTTTCAAAGGTCAGGTGCTTGGCGATGTCATAGACCAGAAGAGCACCCACGGCACCACGGTAATACCTGTGGACCAGAGAAGACAGTTCAAATCAAATTCGATTGGTCACATAAATATATCTAGCAGATAGGAGTAAACAAACGTGACAACCACCACCACTATCAGATTCGAAACACAAGGGAGACTAGGCATATACCACCCCACTACCACATTAGAGCCGTAAAGGAGACTAGCATCTACCACTACCAGATGAGATCCATAAGGGAGACGAGACATCTTCCACCCCACTACCAATGTCAGATCAGAGCCATAAGGGAGACGAGACATCTACCACAAAACAACCACTATCAGATTAGAGCCACAACGAAGACGAGGCATCTACCACGACCAGACTAGAGGCATAAGGGAGACAAGACATCCATCTTCATTAGATTAGAGCCATAAGGGACACTAGACATCTACCACACCACTACCACTATCATATTAGAGCCATAAGGGACACTAGGCATCTACCACACCACTACCACTATCAGGTTAGAGCCATAAGGGAGACGAGACATCTACCACCCGACTAACACTATCATATTAGAGCCATAAGGGAGTCCAGCCATCTCCCAACCACTCTTCCACTATCAGATTAGAGCCATAAAGGAGACTAGACATCTACCACTATCAGATTAGAGCCATAAGCGAGACTGGACCTCTACCACAATCAGATTAGAGCCATAAGGGAGACTAGGCGTCTACCACTATCAGATTAGAGCCATAAGGGACACTAGACGTCTACCACTATCAGATTAGAGCCATAAGGGAGACTGGACATCTACCACTATCAGATTAGAGCCATAAGGGAGACTGGACATCTACCACTATCAGATTAGAGCCATAAGGGAGACTGGACATCTACCACTATCAGATTAGAGCCATAAGGGAGACTGGACATCTACCACTATCAGATTAGAGCCATAAGGGAGACTGGACATCTACCACTATCAGATTAGAGCCATAAGGGAGACTGGACATCTACCACTATCAGATTAGAGCCATAAGGGAGACTGGACATCTACCACTATCAGATTAGAGCCATAAGGGAGACTGGACATCTACCACTATCAGATTAGAGCCATAAGGGAGACTGGACATCTACCACTATCAGATTAGAGCCATAAGGGAGACTGGACATCTACCACTATCAGATTAGAGCCATAAGGGAGACTGGACATCTACCACTATCAGATTAGAGCCATAAGCGAGACTGGACCTCTACCACTATCAGATTAGAGCCATAAGGGAGACTAGGCGTCTACCACTATCAGATTAGAGCCATAAGCGAGACTGGACCTCTACCACAATCAGATTAGAGCCATAAGGGAGACTGGACGTCTACCACTATCAGATTAGAGCCATAAGGGAGACTGGACGTCTACCACTATCAGATTAGAGCCATAAGGGAGACTGGACATCTACCACTATCAGATTAGAGCCATAAGGGAGACTGGACATCTACCACTATCAGATTAGAGCCATAAGGGAGACTGGACATCTACCACTATCAGATTAGAGCCATAAGGGAGACTGGACATCTACCACTATCAGATTAGAGCCATACGGGAGACTGGACATCTACCACTATAAGATTAGAGCCATAAGGGAGACTAGACATTATATTGGTCAGAGTGCGAAGCTGAACACGCCCCCTACATCGTATTGGTCAGCGTGCAAAGCTGGGCGTGGTGCACAGTTTTGACTAGGCTGCTGCCTGGGGATGTTCGGCAAAATGACTTGTAGATCAATGACTGTCAACACAGTTACAGGCCGAGTTTGACACTGAAGCAGAGTCAGTTGTCTCAGTAGGTCTTTTCAGAAGGTAGAAAGTAGTATGAGCAACAACCCCAAAAAAGTGAATTAGTGATTCGTAACGTTTAAATACATTTTCTAATCGAGAAAATGTATTCAGATTTTCTGACCGATGTATGCTACATTTGGATGGTTTGGGGACCGTGGACCGATGCTGTCTTGTTTTAACATTTCAATCAGGGACTGATGAGTATCAGTGAATCATTACATTACATTACATTACATTACATATATATATATATATATATATATGTGTATGTGTATGTGTGTCACCACCAGAGAGACTCACGCTGATGTAATAGCCCGGTATCTCTCCTGGCCAGCTGTGTCCCAGATCTGAGCCTTCACGGTCTTCCCATCCACCTGGATACTGCGGGTGGCAAACTCCACCCCGATGGTGCTCTTACTCTCCAGGTTAAACTCATTCCGGGTGAAACGAGACAACAGGTTACTCTTCCCCACACCGGAGTCTCCTATCAACACCACTGGGCCAGAGAGAGAGAGATGGGTTAGAGAGTCTCCTATCAACACCACTGGGCCAGAGAGAGAGAGATGGGTTAGAGAGTCTACTATCAACACCACTGGCCCAGAGAGAGAGAGAGATGGGTTAGAGTCTCCTATCAACACCACTGGGCCAGAGAGAGAGATGGGTTAGAGAGTCTCCTATCAACACCACTGGGCCAGAGAGAGAGATGGGTTAGAGTCTCCTATCAACACCACTGGACCAGAGAGAGAGAGATGGGTTAGAGAGAGAGAGATGGGTTAGAGTCTCCTATCAACACCACTGGGCCAGAGAGAGAGAGAGACAGGTTAGAGTCTCCTATCAACACCACTGGGCCAGAGAGAGAGAGATGGGTTAGAGTCTCCTATCAACACCACTGGGCCAGAGAGAGAGAGATGGGTTATAGAGTCTCCTATCAACACCACTGGGCCAGAGAGAGAGAGATGGGTTAGAGTCTCCTATCAACACCACTGGGCCAGAGAGAGAGATGGGTTAGAGTCTCCTATCAACACCACTGGGCCAGAGAGAGAGAGATGGGTTATAGAGTCTCCTATCAACACCACTGGGCCAGAGAGAGAGAGATGGGTTAGAGTCTCCTATCAACACCACTGGGCCAGAGAGAGAGATGGGTTAGAGAGTCTCCTATCAACACCACTGGGCCAGAGAGAGAGAGAGATGGGTTAGAGTCTCCTATCAACACCACTGGGCCAGAGAGAGAGATGGGTTAGAGTCTCCTATCAACACCACTGGGCCAGAGAGAGAGAGATGGGTTAGAGTATCCTATCAACACCACTGGGCCAGAGAGCGAGAGATGGGTTAGAGTATCCTATCAACACCACAGAGAAAGAGACAGGTTTGAGTCAATTCAATCAAATCAAAAATGTTATTTGTCACACGTGTCGAATACAAGAGGTGTAGTAGACCTCACAGTGAAATGCTGAATACAAATTACTTACAAGCCCCTTAAATCAACAATGTAGTTTTAAGAAAAATGTTAAGAAAGTATTTACTTGAATAAACTCTAGTACAAAATTAATAAAACAACTTTATTAATCCACTCAGACACAATCAGATTACAAAAATCTATATCCACTCAGGAGGTGTACAAACTTTATATACAGTGGGGCAAAAAAGTATTTAGTCAGCCACCAATTGTGCAAGTTCTCCCACTTAAAAAGATGAGAGAGGCCTGTAATTTTAATCATAGGTACACTTCAACTATGACAGACAAATTGAGAAAAAAAAATAATCCAGAAAATCACAAGCTAGCGGTTAACTAGATTAGCACCGAGCTCTACCACCACTAGTACTAGCAAGCGAATAACTAGATTAGCACTGAGCTCTACCACCACTAGTACTGTACTAGCTAGCGGCTAACTAGAATAGCGCAGAGCTCTTACCACCACTAGAACTAGCTAGCGGCTAACTAGATTAGCACCGAGCTCTACCACCACTAGTACTGTACTAGCTAGCGGCTAACTAGAATAGCGCAGAGCTCTTACCACCACTAGAACTAGCTAGCGGCTAACTAGATTAGCACCGAGCTCTACCACCACTAGTACTGTACTAGCTAGCGGCTAACTAGATTAGCACCGAGCTCTACCACCACTAGAACTAGCTAGCGGCTAACTAGATTAGCACCGAGCTCTACCACCACTAGTACTGTACTAGCTAGCGGCTAACTAGATTAGCACCGAGCTCTACCACCACTCGAACTAGCTAGGGGCTGACTAGATTAGCACCGAGCTCTACCACCACTAGTACTAGCTAGCAGCTAACTAGATTAGCACCGAGCTCTTCCACCACTAGTACTGTACTAGCTAGCGGCTAACTAGATTAGCACCGAGCTCTACCACCACTAGTACTAGCTAGCGGCTAACTAGATTAGCACCGAGCTCTACCACCACTAGTACTAGCTAGCGGCTAACTAGATTAGCACTGAGCTCTACCACCACTAGTACTAGCTAGCGGCTAACTAGATTAGCATCGAGCTCTACCACCACTAGTACTAGCTAGCGGCTAACTAGATTAGCACTGAGCTCTACCACCACTAGTACTGTACTAGCTAGCGGCTAACTAGATTAGCACCGAGCTCTACCACCACTAGTACTAGCTAGCGGCTAACTAGATTAGCACCGAGCTCTACCACCACTAGTACTAGCTAGCGGCTAACTAGATTAGCACCGAGCTCTACCACCACTAGTACTAGCTAGCGAATAACTAGATTAGCACCGATCTCTACCACCACTAGAACTAGCTAGCGGCTAACTAGATTAGCACCGAGCTCTACCATCACTCGAACTAGCTAGGGGCTGACTAGATTAGCACCGAGCTCTACCATCATTAGTACTAGCTAGCGGCTAACTAGATTAGCACCGTGCTCTTCCACCAATAGTACTGTATTAGCTAGCGGCTAACTAGATTAGCACCGAGCTCTACCACCACTAGTACTAGCTAGCGGCTAACTAGATTAGCACCGAGCTCTACCACCACTAGTACTAGCTAGCGAATAACTAGATTAGCACCGATCTCTACCACCACTAGAACTAGCTAGCGGCTAACTAGATTAGCACTGAGCTCTACCATCACTCGAACTAGCTAGGGGCTGACTAGATTAGCACCGAGCTCTACCATCATTAGTACTAGCTAGCGGCTAACTAGATTAGCACCGTGCTCTTCCACCAATAGTACTGTATTAGCTAGCGGCTAACTAGATTAGCACCGAGCTCTACCACCATTAGTACTAGCTAGCGGCTAACTAGATTAGCATCGAGCTCTACCACCACTAGTACTAGCTAGCGGCTAACTAGATTAGCACTGAGCTCTACCACCACTAGTACTAGCTAGCGGCTAACTAGATTAGCACTGAGCTCTACCACCACTAGTACTAGCTAGCGGCTAACTAGATTAGCACCGAGCTCTACCACCACTAGTACTAGCTAGCGGCTAACTAGATTAGCACCGAGCTCTACCATCACTAATACTAGCTAGCGGCTAACTAGATTAGCACCGAGCTCTACCACCACTAGTACTAGCTAGCGGCGAACTAGATTAGCACCGAGCTCTACCACCACTAGTACTGTACTAGCTAGCGGCTAACTAGATTAGCACCGAGCTCTACCACCACCACTAGAACTAGCTAGCTCGTATGAAATCATAATGAAGTTACATTTTATGGACGGGTAACGTTTTGGGGTCTGATTTGGCATAGATTTTTACCTTTGAACAAGTAATCATACTCGTCATCTCTGTTCCCCATCCTGAATCAAAATGAAGGCGAGGTTTCGTTTCGATCCAATTGGAACCGTTTCCTTTTCCTTTTCTTCCTCGGTCCTATCCCGCCTAGTACTCTGCAATGCACCGTCTTCAAAACGTTATCTGCTGCAACTCGTACCTACTCCGTTTTAACAAGCGAGTTATAGCATCCAACATGCTATATAAACGCCCACTTCCGGATCGAGCGTTTGGTATTTATTTATTTATTTATTTTTACCTTTATTTTACTAGGCAAGTCAGTTAAGAACAAATTCTTATTTTCAATGACGTCCTAGGAACAGTGGGTTAACTGCCTGTTCAGGGGCAGAACCCTTTATTGATAACAAGTCTCACTTTCTTTTGATGTTAAACGAAATATATTTATTGAATAAATGTATATATTATGGCAAAGTTGTTTTTCTTCATGACAGCCCAGCTAATCATGGACAACGGGAGAAATAATCTGTGTAATACATACTAATACGTTATATGCATCTCAGAACAACATGGTTCTATGGTGTAATGGTTAGCACTCAGGACTCTGAATCCTGCGATCCGAGTTCAAATCTCGGTAGGACCTGTGTTTTTTGATTTTCTTAGCTGTGGATCAAGACAGTTGCAGACTTCTCGATCATAAGGAGTAGATGTATTTTTCAGTTTATAGGGGTAGTCTGCAGTTGCTACATCCATTTATTTTGTAGATTTATCAATTAATATGTACCCATTGATTCTTGAAGAATCTAAATGCCTCATTTGCATTGTTTTATGCTGTGTTCAAGTGCTTGTCTGAACTAGGAAACTCGGAAAAGTGTGACATGCTAACTGGTTAGAGTTAAACATGAGCCGGGTTTAACAAATCCGCAAATCGGATATTTCCGACTCGAGCCAGTTACTGAAATGATCTTTGACTGAAACGATGCTGTTAACCAAGATTCGTGTTGAATCTTCCAACAAAACCTAGCTCTACCAAACTACTGTAACGAGTAGAGCTAATGTTTACATTACTATGAGTTTTCATTTAGCAGCTTTTCTTCTGTCACAAGTCATTGCAGTTCGCCTCCAGTCAGCTGCTATGCTCAGCTGCCCCACTGATACGATAGCGGAGAAACATGCTGATTGACGGACTTATTTCTGATTACAATCATTTCCTCTTTTTTATTTTACCTTTATTTACTAGGCAAGTCAGTTAAGAACAAATTCTTATTTTGAATGACGGCCTGGGAACAGTGGGTTAACTGCCTGTTCAGGGGCAGAAAGACAGATTTGTACCTTGTCAGTTCGGGGGTTTGAACTTGCAACTTTGAACTTGCAACTTTGAACTTGCAACCTAGTCCAACTTGCAACCTAGTTGCTAGTCCAACGCTCTAACCACTAGTTGGTCCCCCTTTGCTGCTATAACAGCCTCTACTCTTCTGGGAAGGGCTTTCCACTAGATGCTGGAATATTGCTGCAGGAACTTGTTTCCATTCAGCCACAAGATCATTAGTGAGGTCGGGGCACTGATGTTGGGCGATTAGGCCTGGCTCGCAGGTGGCGTTCCAATTCATCCCAAATGTGTTTGATGGGGTTGAGGTCAGGGCTCTGCAGGCCAATCAAATTCTTCTTCCAGCGCAAGACCATTATTCCTCTTCCACCAAACTTTACAGTTGGCCCTATGGGGTCAAATGTGTTTTCAATTTTTCAGAGTTAATGGTGGGAGGCTTCGGTGGCTCAGACCCTGTAACGGGTGGAGGAGAGACCAGAGACGGCTCGGCCTTTGACTCCGACTCGTTGCTTAATGTGGAGAACTGGTTGAAAGTTTCTGTCGGCTGAATGAGTGACACCAGTTGAGCATCCCGACAGCATTTCTTTCCAGAAGCCATGAGAAAGTTATCCGGCTGCGGGGACCGTGCGGCGAGATTTATACTACTATCTGTACTTACTGGTGGCACCGACACTGTGTCATCCTTTCCTACACTGAAATGACCCTTCCTAACGATTGCGTCTGAAGCTGGGCTTGCAGCACGGCTATCCTCACCATAAGGCGATCGTTCTCCTGTATATTATGAGTACAGCGACTGCAATTGGATGGCAGTGTTTATGTTACTACATTGTTTTTTTGGCTGGTGGAGGTCCTGTAGAACCATGTCCAAATTAAGCGTCCGGTGTGAAAAACTTGAATGAAAAAAGTAGAGCGAGGAAAAAAACAAAGAAGTTTACGAGCTGCAACAAACTGGACAGTTTTATCTCTTCATTCAAAGACTCAATCATGGACACTCTTACTGACAGTTGTGGCTGCTTTGCGTGATGTATTGTTGTCTCTACCTTCTTACCCTTTGTGCTGTTGTCTGCGCCCAATAATGTTTGTACCATAATTTGTGTTGCTACCATGTTGTTGTTAGGTTGTGTTGTCATGTGTTGCTGCCTTGCTTTGTTGTTGTCTTAGGTCTCTCTTTATGTAGTATTGTGCTGTATGTCTTGTTGTGATGTGTGTTTTATCCTATATTTATATTTAATTTATTTTTAATCCCAGCCCCTATCCCCGCAGGTCATTGTAAATAAGAAATTGTTCTTAACTGATTTGCCTAGTTAAATATTCAAACCAGGTACTGCAGTGACGCATCTTGCCCTGAGATGCAGTATCTTAGACCACTGAGTCACTCGGGAGTAAACCTGCCAAACCAATCCCAACGAAGAAGAAGAAAACAACTGGGAACTGTGAAAAAGCGAGCTGCCAATGGGAAAAATGAAACAGACGTGTGTGTGGGAACTTGGGCCTCTTTCAACAGCTCCGATTTTCCGACCTGATGACTCACGTCTTGATTTGTAATCGTATTTTCCCGTGGTCCCAGTTGTCATCAACACACCATTAGTCAAAGAGGGAGAGAGGCCCAACACGGTGAAATTACCTCTCTCTCCAGCAGGTGGCGTTATTGCGTTGCTTTGTCCACCTAGAAAGGAGTTTTTTTGCAATGAGCCGAATTTGGTCAAACAACAAAAATGAATTGCTTATCTTATCTGAGGTTTATTTTATCGAATAGAAATCTCGTAATGCTGAAGCTGTTGTGATGTAAGAATTTGTTCTTAACTGACTTGCCTATTTAAATAAAGATTACATTTAAAATACAAAATATTAATAGAAAGAGAATGTCATGGCAATATGAACACTGCCAAAATTAAATACTGTAGTAAAAAAACGTGTCCACTAGCCAGTATTTTATTTAACTAGGAAAGTCAGTTAAGAACAAATTCATATTTACAATGACGGCCTAGGAACAGTGGGTTAACTGCCTTGTTCAGGGGCAGAACGACAGATTTGTACCATGTCAGCTTGTTGCCACTAGGCTACCTGCCGCCCCAATAATAATAACCACAGGGATGCAGTAGAGCGCCGCTTTTAAAATAATATAAAACACTCAGTCACAACCTCTATCACACGTCTTTATAATGGAAAAATGTTCTAATGGAAATTTGCGAAATTAACTTAAATTGTTTTAAATGTGAGGCAGTGAATAGACCTAAAGAGATAGCTGAAAGGAGACAGTAACCAGGCTATTATTACAGTCCACTCCTGTCATTTGCTGTCTAACGCGGTTGCTAAAATAATGACTACGATCGAATTATATCACTTTAAAAATTATAATAATGGAACACCTAAACATTTGTCTGCCAAGCACGTGGTTCCGTGTAGCCTTTTATCTTATGGACACGATGTTGAATTTTCTTCAATCCTGGAATAAAAACCACCAATTCAATAAAAATAAATAAAAAACATGAGGTCAGTTTAGAAAAAGTAATCCAGTACAAATCTTCCCCTGGATCCAGGAGCATGCTGGGATAATAATGGCATAAGTAACGTCTCTAGTAATACTATAGTTCTCCCACACCCTCCCCTTCAAACTGTCCTTGTCAATTAATTACATATTATTTTAGCATTAGGCCTGAATATAACGTTTCCTAGAGTAGCCTGTCTGGACTCCATCTCTTTAATAAGATAGAGGAGGGGTAAATAATATAACTGAAACGAACATAAATTATAATAGTCATGATGATCAGCGTAATGTGCGAGGAATGACGACAGGTGTCAGTTTCGCGTTTCTTTCCCGTCATTAATGTGGTGAAGCAGGAGCAAACGTAGCTCGATTGAAAGCTAATATTCTCCATATTATTTATCTCTCTCGTTACGAACTCCTCTCTAGACATTTTTGTACAACATTATTTTGCATCGACACTGCCTTCTCACAAGGGAATTACAACAGCAGGTCGTAGCGGGATTGTTGGTTGTTGTTCTTACAATTTGAGTTCTAGATTGTGCCAAATTATGACATTGTCATTGAAAATATGAATGATGTACCAATCAGCAACTGCACCGTATATGCGGCTGCATGTTGAACTAAAGAGATGCATGATAATCCTCGTACTCGTCCATCTTCCTCCGTGTCACCAATGACGTCCGTGCGCGTTCATGTGAATTGTGAGCGGTCACGTGGATAACGGGTCTGGGATAAAGCGCAAGTGTATTTATTTCCTTGGATGCGTATTATTTTTGGTCGACCCGAGACACACTATTCATTTCTTATACGACAGAAGGGAAAATAATTCAACACAAATGGCGAATAAATTGTCGTTAAAATTGTAGGTTTATTTTGATAGAAAAACAGTGTCCAGCTCAGTAAGCGTTTGACAACAATCGTCGTGTGATCCTGGTATGTGAGTAGAGGTTCATCATCACTTCATTGGATGAACATGCATGTTTTTTTGACCGCTGTAACATATTGATTTCTAGAGATAATCTCTTCTGTAGGCTATATTTTATTTATATATATATTTTCGTCTGAAACGATGTGTTCTCTATGCTTGTCTTATATATTGATTATGTCTAAGCATCGATCACTGATGTTGTTGTAAATTAAATGGGTCCTGTTTTGATGTGGGCTGTGCATACATTTCGATTATCATGTCATCCCTGTTATAGTGTTCTCGGGTGTCACTGGGTAAAATCACACCGTGATACATACCCATCAATGAATGAACGAACTCCGTACCCTTTTTGGACAGAGTGTCAGGCACTGGCACCACTGTTATGAGGCATCGTGTTTTGTGTACTCTGTTTACTAGTATGGGGATACCTTGTATCAGGGCCGACAGGGATAGGCTACTTTTGTAGCAACCCATCACTCCTTTCTGGTCCTCTAATACATTATGAAGACAACTTATTAGACAAACTAACACATCATTTTACAATTAAAATTAAGTTATATATGTAATAATTGGTTATAATTATGTCCAGCTTATTTGTTTTTGATTGATGGTAGGCCTAATTATTAAGAACTTGGTTCACCCGTGCCTTGTGATTTTGGTGCTCCATCACTCCACTGTCAAACGGATGTCTTTAGTCTGCCTGTAGTAATCTGTTGTGGCAGTCCCAGAATTCATATTCAACCACAATGTTACGAAAGCTTCCAGGGAAAACAGTTAGGTTTTATCACCCAGTAGGATTAATTACAGACACATTTGGGTCTTTCTCCCCCAACAAGTATTCCAGGATTCCACTGCATGTTATGTGGTATGCCTGAGATGTAACTGAGGTCTGTCTGCTTGCCTGTCTACCTATCTGTCTGCCGACCTGGAATCTGTCTGTCTGTCTGTCTGTCTGTCTGTCTGTCTGTCTGTCTGTCTGTCTGTCTGTCTGTCTGTATGCCTGAGATGTAACTGAGGTCTGTCTGCTTGCCTGGTCAATCTGCTTGCCTGTCTACCTATCTGTCTACCTACCTGGCTGCTGTCTGTCTGTCTGTCTGTCTGTCTGTCTGTCTGTCTGTCTGTCTGTCTGTCTGTCTGTCTGTCTGTCTGTCTGCTTGCCTGTCAATCTGCTTGCCTGTCTACCTATCTGTCTGCCGACCTGGCGTCTGTCTGTCTGTCTGTCTGTCTGTCTGTCTGTCTGTCTGTCTGTATGCCTGAGGTCTTTCTGCTTGCCTGTCTACCTATCTGTCTGCCGACCTGGAATCTGTCTGTCTGTCTGTCTGTCTGTCTGTCTGTCTGTCTGTCTGTCTGTCTGTCTGTTTGTCTGCCTACCTGTCGTCTGTCTGTCTGTCTGTCTGTCTGTCTGTCTGTCTGTCTGTCTGTCTGTCTGTCTGTCTGTATGCCTGAGGTCTTTCTGCTTGCCTGTCTACCTACCTGGCGTCTGTCTGTCTGTCTGTCTTTCTGTCTGTATGCCTGAGGTCTTTCTGCTTGCCTGTCTACCTACCTGGCTGCTGTCTGTCTGTCTGTCTGTCTGTCTGTCTGTATGCCTGAGGTCTTTCTGCTTGCCTGTCTACCTATCTGTCTGCCTACCTGGCGTCTGTCTGTCTGTCTGTCTGTCTGTCTGTCTGTCTGTCTGTATGCCTGAGGTCTTTCTGCTTGCCTGTCTACCTATCTGTCTGCCTACCTGGCGTCTGTCTGTCTGTCTGTCTGTCTGTCTGTCTGTCTGTCTGTCTGTCTGTATGCCTGAGGTCTTTCTGCTTGCCTGTCTACCTACCTGTCTGTCTGTCTGTCTGTCTGTCTGTCTGTCTGTATGCCTGAGGTCTTTCTGCTTGCCTGTCTACCTATCTGTCTGCCTACCTGCCTACATAGCTTCATGGCTAAGAGGGACCAGATGCTACATATTGGAATGTTTTGTTGTTCCCTCCCTCTCAGATCGGCCTGTTCCCTACACCCCTGCTGCCCTTCCTGGTGTTTACAGGAGTCCCTATAGTCCAGGCTCCGGGGCACAGCTCTGGTACTGCCATGGACGTACAATGATTAGAACGATAGTCTCTTGTCACACTTTTTAAACATTGATAATTTGGTTCAAAGTGCAGAGATTAGTAGAATGTAAATTACTAAAAAGGGGACCTAAAAACACCGCAATTTGACAGTATGGTGACTGGTTCACCCATCACATCAGGTTGAGATGAATAGGAATGTTCATTCTAGTCATTCTATTTCTATTGCTGATGCAGCCTCCAGACCACTGGTACAGATAGCTGGGATGCCCTGTTCACTGTCATTCAACTCAATTCAACTCCATCAGTCAGAGATCCCTGACTTTTATTATGTGTTAGTCTCATACGACAGATTTATCATTGGTTCTGCAGATTAGGGATAGGGATTAGTGCTTCTGAGATTAGGGGTAGAGATTAGTGCTTCTGAGATTAGGGATTAGTGCTTCTGAGATTAGGGGTAGAGATTAGTGCTTCTGAGATTAGGGGTAGAGATTTGTGCTTCTGAGATTAGGGGTAGGGATTAGTGCTTCTGAGATTAGGGGTAAGGATTAGTGTGTCTGAGATTAGGGGTAGGGATTAGTGCTTCTGAGATTAGGGGTAGGGATTAGTGTGTCTGAGATTAGGGGTAGGGATTAGTGCTTCTGGGATTAGGGGTAGGGATTAGTGCTTCTGAGATTAGGGGTAGAGATTAGTGCTTCTGAGATTAGGGGTAGGGATTAGTGCTTCTGAGATTAGGGGTAGGGATTAGTGCTTCTGAGATTAGGGGTAGGGATTAGTGCTTCTGGGATTAGGGGTAGGGATTAGTGCTTCTGAGATTAGGGGTAGGGATTAGTGCTTCTGAGATTAGGGGTAGGGATTAGTGCTTCTGAGATTAGGGGTAGGGATTAGTGCTTCTGAGATTAGGGGTAGGGATGAGTTCTTCTGAGATTAGGGGTAGGGATTAGTGCTTCTGAGATTAGGGGTAGAGATTAGTGCTTCTGAGATTAGGGGTAGGGATAGTGCTTCTGCAGATGGGTGCTTCTGCAGATTAGGGGTAGAGATGGGTGCTTCTGAGATTAGGGGTAGGGATGGGTGCTTCTGAGATTAGGGGTAGGGATTAGTGCTTCTGAGATTAGGGGTAGGGATTAGTGCTTCTGAGATTAGGGGTAGGGATTAGTGCTTCTGAGATTAGGGGTAGGGATGAGTTCTTCTGAGATTAGGGGTAGGGATTAGTGCTTCTGAGATTAGGGGTAGAGATTAGTGCTTCTGAGATTAGGGGTAGGGATAGTGCTTCTGCAGATGGGTGCTTCTGCAGATTAGGGGTAGAGATGGGTGCTTCTGAGATTAGGGGTAGGGATGGGTGCTTCTGAGATTAGGGGTAGGGATGGGTGCTTCTGAGATTAGGGGTAGAGATGGGAGCCTCTGAGATTAGGGGTAGAGATGGGTGCTTCTGAGATTAGGGGTAGGGATGGGAGCCTCTGAGATTAGGGTAGAGATGGGTGCTTCTGAGATTGGGCTAGAGATGGGTGCTTCTGAGATTAGGGGTATGAATGGGAGCCTCTGAGATTAAGGGTAGAGCTGGGTGCTTCTGAGATTAGGGGTAGAGATTAGTGCTTCTGAGATTAGGGTAGGGATTAGTGCTTCTGAGATTAGGGGTAGAGATGGGTGCTTCTGAGATTAGGGGTAGAGATGGGTGCTTCTGAGATTAGGGGTAGAGATGGGTGCTTCTGAGATTAGGGGTAGAGATGGGTGCTTCTGAGATTAGGGTAGGGATGGGTGCTTCTGAGATTAGGAGTAGAGATGGGTGCTTCTGAGATTAGGGGTAGGGATGGGTGCTTCTGAGATTAGGGGTAGGGATGGGTGCTTCTGAGATTGGGGGTAGGGATGGGTGCTTCTGAGATTAGGGGTAGAGATGGGTGCTTCTGAGATTAGGGGTAGGGATGGGTGCTTCTGAGATTAGGGGTAGAGATGGGTGCTTCTGAGATTAGGGGTAGGGATGGGTGCTTCTGAGATTAGGGGTAGAGATGGGTGCTTCTGAGATTAGGGGTAGAGATGGGTGCTTCTGAGATTAGGGGTAGGGATGGGTGCTTCTGAGATTAGGGATGGGTGCTTCTGAGATTAGGGGTAGAGATGGGTGCTTCTGAGATTAGGGGTAGAGATTAGTGCTTCTGAGATTAGGGGTAGAGATGGGTGCTTCTGAGATTAGGGCTAGGAATGGGTGCTTCTGAGATTAGGGTAGGGATGGGTGCTTCTGAGATTAGGGTAGAGATGGGTGCTTCTGAGATTAGGGTAGGGATGGGTGCTTCTGAGATTAGGGGTAGAGATGGGTGCTTCTGAGATTAGGGGTAGAGATGGGTGCTTCTGAGATTAGGGTAGGGATGGGTGCTTCTGAGATTAGAGATGGGTGCTTCTGAGATTAGGGTAGGGATGGGTGCTTAGTAGTTAGCCTGGACAAACTGTCAGAAACAGTCTCAGGGAAGCTCATGTGCGTGCTCGTTGTCCCCACCAGGGTCGTGACCTGACTGCAGTTCAGCGTCATAACAGACTTCAGAGAGGAAATGCTCACCTTCGATGGCCTCTGGAGAAGTGTGCTCTTCACCGATGAATCCCGGTTTCAACTGTACCGGGCAGATGGCAGACAGTGTGTATTGCGCCGTGTGGGCGAGATGTTTGTTGATGTCAACGTTGTGAACAGAGTGTCCCATGGTGGTGGGGTTATGATATGGGCAGGCGTAAGCTACGGACAACAAACGCAATTGCATTTTATCAATGGCAGTTTGAATGCATAGAGATACTGTGACAAGATCCTGAGATCAACCTGAGCCCTAGGACCATGCCCCAGGACTACTTGACATGATGACTCCTTGCTGTCCCCAGTCCACCTGGCCGTGCTGCTGCTCCAGTTTCAACTGTTCTGCCTTATTATTATTCGACCATGCTGGTCATTTATGAACATTTGAACATCTTGGCCATGTTCTGTTATAATCTCTACCCGGCACAGCCAGAAGAGGACTGGCCACCCCACATAGCCTGGTTCCTCTCTAGGTTTCTTCCTAGGTTTTGGCTTTTCTAGGGAGTTTTTCCTAGCCACCGTGCTTCTACACCTGCATTGCTTGCTGTTTGGGGTTTTAGGCTGGGTTTCTGTACAGCACTTTGAGATATCAGCTGATGTACGAAGGGCTATATAAATAAATTTGATTTGATTTGATCAACAAGATCATTGTTGTGTCATTCATCTGCTGCCATCAACTCATGTTACAGCATCATAGTGCACGGCCCCATGTCGCAAGGCTCTGTGCACAATTCCTGGAAGCTGTAAATGTCTCATGGCCTGCATATTTCCCAGACGTCACCCATTCAGCATGTTTTGGATACTCTGGATCGACGTGTACAACAGCTTGTTCCAATTCCCGCCAATATCCAGCAACTTCGTACAGCCATTGAAGAGGAGTGGGACAACATTCCACAGGCCACAAGCAACTGCCTGATCAACTCTATGTGAAGGAGATGTGTCGCGCTGCATGAGGCAAATGGTCACACCAGATACTGACTGGTTTTCTGATCCACACCAGATACTGACTGGTTTTCTGATCACACCAGATACTGACTGGTTATCTGATCACAACAGATGCTGACTGGTTTTCTGATCACACCAGATACTGACTGGTTTTCTGATCACACCAGATACTGACTGGTTTTCTGATCACACCAGATACTGACTGGTTTTCTGGTCACACCAGATACTGACTGGTTTTCTGATCACACCAGATACTGACTGGTTTTCTGATCACACCAGATACTGACTGGTTCTCTGATCACACCAGATACTGACTGGTTTTCTGATCCACGCCCCTACCTTTTATTTTCAAGGTATCTGTGACCAACAGATGCATATCTGTGTTCCCAGTCTTGTGAAATCCATAGATTTGGGCTTAATGAATTGATTTCAATTGACTGATTTCCTTATCGATCTGTATGTCTGTAAATTGTTGCACGTTGCGTTATATTTTTGTTCAGTATAAATCTTTGTGACAGTGGGATGTGACTCAGGGTTGTCATGGATGGTGGTTGGTGGTGGTGGGGTGGTGGGGGGGGGGGGTGGGGGGACATGAAATAGGGGGACTTTAATTCAGAGGATGCTACTTTTATGAATCACTACATCAGGAAATCATGCAATACTTCACAGGAAATCAGTCACAAAGTCTTCATGACAACCAGGAAGTTCCTCTTTCTGGTCTGATTTCAACCCTAAATTGCTCTGCTCACGTACGTCAGACACATTTCTGTTTTGGATGCGGATGGTTCAGGAGGAAATCCGTTGTGAGTAGTTGGCCTCCACACTGCTTATTGATGAAAGAGCCTCAGCCTGCTCCCTGATGGATGTGGACATTTCTGAAAAATTGCATTCTGGGGAGTTTCTAAGTGGCTCAGTTGTGATCTTTCATACTGCGGTGGGGGGGGGGGGGGCAGCAGTGGGAGTGGAGGGAGTGGAGGGGAGGGGAGGGAGGGAGGCAGCAAAGGGAGGTGGAGGGGGAGGAGGCAGCATTGGGAGATGGAGGGGAGGGGGAGGAGGCAGCAAAGGGAGGTGGAGGGGGAGGAGGCAGCAGTGGGAGGTGGAGTTGAGGGAGTGGAGGGGAGGGAGAGAGGGAGGCAGCAGTGGGAGTTGGAGGGGAGGGAGGAGGCAATGAGAGGTGGAGTGGAGTGGGGGAGGCAGCAAAGGGAGGTGGAGGGGGAGGGAGGAGGCAGCAGTGGGAGGTGGAGGGGAGGGAGGAGGCAGCAGTGGGAGGTGGAGGGGAGGGAGGAGGCCGTGAGAGGTGAAGTGGAGGGGGGGGGCAGCGTTGGGAGGTGGAGTGGAGGGGGGGGACTGCGTTGGGAGGTGGAGTTGGAGGGAGGAGGTAATTGTTTTATTACCTTTTTACCATGTAGCTAACTACTGGAACTACACACTACTGTTTTACCATGTAGCGGTGTAGCTAACTACTGGAACTACACACTACTGTTTTACCATGTAGCTAACTACTGGAACTACACACTACTGTTTTACCATGTAGCTAACTACTGGAACTACACACTACTGTTTTACCATGTAGCGGTGTAGCTAACTACTGGAACGACACACTACTGTTTTACCATGTAGCGGTGTAGCTAACTACTGGAACTACACACTACTGTTTTACCATGTAGCGGTGTGGCTAACTACTGGAGCTACACACTACTGTTTTACCATGTAGCGGTGTAGCTAACTACTGGAACTACACACTACTGTTTTACCATGTAGCGGTGTAGCTAACTACTGGAACTACACACTACTGTTTTACCATGTAGCGGTGTAGCTAACTACTGGAACTACACACTACTGTTTTACCATGTAGCGGTGTAGCTAACTACTGGAACTACACACTACTGTTTTACCATGTAGCTAACTACTGGAACTACACACTACTGTTTTACCATGTAGCTAACTACTGGAACTACACACTACTGTTTTACCATGTAGCTAACTACTGGAACTACACTACTGTTTTACCATGTAGCGGTGTAGCTAACTACTGGAACTACTCTACTGTTTTACCATGTAGCGGTGTAGCTAACTACTGGAACTACACACTACTGTTTTACCATGTAGCGGTGTCGCTAACTACTGGAACTACACACTACTGTTTTACCATGTAGCGGTGTCGCTAACTACGGGAACTACACACTACTGTTTTATCATGTAGCGGTTTAGCTAACTACTGGAACTACACACTACTGTTTTACCATGTAGCGGTGTCGCTAACTACGGGAACTACACACTACTGTTTTACCATGTAGCGGTGTCGCTAACTACGGGAACTACACACTACTGTTTTACCATGTAGCGGTGTCGCTAACTACGGGAACTACACACTACTGTTTTACCATGTAGCGGTGTAGCTAACTACTGGAACTACACACTACTGTTTTATCATGTAGCGGTTTAGCTAACTACTGGAACTACACACTACTGTTTTACCATGTAGCGGTGTCGCTAACTACGGGAACTACACACTACTGTTTTATCATGTAGCGGTTTAGCTAACTACTGGAACTACACACTACTGTTTTACCATGTAGCGGTGTCGCTAACTACGGGAACTACACACTACTGTTTTATCATGTAGCGGTTTAGCTAACTACTGGAGCTACACACTACTGTTTTACCATGTAGCGGTGTAGCTAACTACTGGAACTACGCACTACTGTTTTACCATGTAGCGGTGTAGCTAACTACTGGAACTACACACTACTGTTTTACCATGTAGCGGTGTCGCTAACTACGGGAACTACACACTACTGTTTTACCATGTAGCGGTTTAGCTAACTACTGGAGCTATACACTACTGTTTTACCATGTAGCGGTGTCGCTAACTACTGGAACTACACACTTACGTTTTCTGCAAAAACAAAATATGATGTGGGTGAAGTAGGCAATAATTTCCTTTATTTTTTCGGCATTAGACCTGCCTAATTAGACCTTAACTAAACTACATTTCTCCCAAGGTTAGCTTTAGTGTAGTTTCTAATTCTACCAGTGGGAAGTAGTTGGTAGCTTTGGTAAACTATATTTTTAGAGTTGCTTCCTCAACACTCATGTAACAGATTATTTCATACGGTATTTATTTTTAAATAAACTAACCTGAACTCTCTCTCGCTCTCTCACCCCCTCCCCTCTCTCTCTCTTTAGCCCATGGTTGATGATGGAGGAGACAGGTCCTCGCATAGCAGACTACTTTGTGGTAGCAGGGCTCACTGACTCCTCCAAGCCCTTAGAGGAGGAACTGCAGCTGGACGATGTTCCTGGTCGCTCTCCCCGCTCGGCCCCTGGTGGTCGGCCCCTGGCCCCCATCACAGACGTAGCTGTGGTTATATCCTCACTGGGGGAAGCGGTACAGTAGTACACTACTAGCCTTTTAGTTTTTAGCTTTTTGGGAGGTAAAGAAATTTTGTTAAATTTCCCAGGTTTCCCAGAAATCCTGATTGGGTTGGTTTCTGGACTTCCTACTTATCCACTCCTGATTCTGGGATCTTCCATCAAGGATTTCTGGTAAACCTGGTTTGGGAAAGTTACCAGTATGTTTCAACTCTAACTTTCAGCCTTCATAAAGCATTTGTAAAGTTGTTTTTGATTTACAGAGCTTTGTGATTGTTGTTTTTGATGTACAGAGCTTTGTGATTTCTGCGTTTAATGAAAAGCACTCTGCAAATTAAACGTTGTCCCCAAAGGTTCTATGCTTTTCAATTTAAACTGAGGATTATTTATGACATTTAGCTGACACCCTTCTTCATCTAGAGTGACTTACAGTCACATCTGCATACACGTTTTCATATGGTGGCCCAGGCAGGAATTGAACTCACAATCCTTGGCCTTGCAAGTTCTCCACTCCACCAACTGATCCACACAGGACCACACATCCCATGTACCCCGCACCTGCCCTATGAATGTATCGTTGTGATGTTTTGTCTTTATGTATAATTATTCCTAGGTTCCTCAGGGTTACACCTGCCTAGAGTCCACCCCGTCTGGTCTGTCTGCAGAGCTGAACGGAGCCAGTCTCAGAGGGCCTCAGATCTACCTCTGCTACAAGAGAGGTCGAGATAAACCTCCTCTCATTGATCTGGGGTCAGTCATCTCTTGCTACTCACAACACTACACTACTCCTTACCTTGATAAATGCTGGTCTAGGAACAGTTCTTACATGGTCACTCACAGAAACACTACACTAATCCCTAGCTGCATTCCAAATAGCATCCCTATGGGCCCTGGTCAAAAATAGTGCAGTATAGGGTGCTATTTGGGATGCAGACTAATCCCCTGTTTCTTCTAATACTGACCTGAAATCAGTTATTTCCCTATGACTTATAACACTACACTAATCCTATCACAACATCCAAGGACTGGTCTAGGATCTGTACTTAAACGGTCACTCACACCACTAATCCTATCACAACATCCAAGGACTGGTCTGGGATCAGTACTTATCCTGTTATTCACAGCACAACACTAGTCCCTCTTTTTCTATAAGGACTGGTCTAGGATCTGTACTTAAACGGTCACTCACACCACTAATCCTATAGCAGACTCCTAGGACTGAACTAGGAACAGTTACTGGCCAATCACCCACACCACTACACGAATGGCCTTTTCCTAAGACGGGTCTAGGAACAGAGCTTCTGCTGTCACTTACCCAAAACACACACTACAGCACTCAATCACCTCTTCCATTAGATCTGACCTAGGACCAGTTCTTCCCCGGGTCACTGGCCTATAATCTCACAAAACAACCTTAAATCCCATCTCCAGGTCAGTAGATATATACTTTCTTAGGTCAGTAGTCCAGTAATCTTCTTTCACTGTCTATCGAACGTGATTCACCATAATCAAGGCTCAACTCTGATGTGCTTAGGGCTTAGGAGTAAGTGAGATCATTTCTCTATTATTGTTTCAAAGGAAAACGGCTCGTTGTGGGATATTGTTTTACTATGTAAACAGACTAAAAGCCGTTTCCCTCTATCATGGCGACCCCTACTGTACAGTGCTGCCTCTATCATGGCGACCCCTACTGTATAGTGCTGCCTCTATCAGGGCGACCCCTACTTACAGTGCTGCCTCTGTCATGGCGACCCCTACTGTACAGTGCTGCCTCTGTCATGGCAACCCCTACTGTACAGGGCTGCCTCTATCATGGCGACCCCTACTGTACAGGGCTGCCTCTATCAGGGCGACCCCTACTGTACAGGGCTGCCTCTATCATGGCGACCCCTACTGTACAGGGCTGCCTCTATCATGGCGACCCCTACTGTACAGTGCTGCCTCTATCAGGGCGACCCCTACTGTACAGTGCTGCCTCTATCATGGCGACCCCTACTGTACAGGGCTGCCTCTGTCATGGCGACCCCTACTGTACAGTGCTGCCTCTATCAGGGCGACCCCTACTGTACAGTGCTGCCTCTGTCATGGCGACCCCTACTGTACAGTGCTGCCTCTGTCATGGCGACCCCTACTGTACAGTGCTGCCTCTGTCATGGCGACCCCTACTGTACAGTGCTGCCTCTGTCATGGCGACCCCTACTGTACAGTGCTGCCTCTGTCATGGCGACCCCTACTGTACAGTGCTGCCTCTGTCAGGGCGACCCCTACTGTACAGGGCTGCCTCTATCAGGGCGACCCCTACTGTACAGGGCTGCCTCTATCATGGCGACCCCTACTGTACAGGGCTGCCTCTATCAGGGCGACCCCTACTGTACAGTGCTGCCTCTGTCATGGCGACCCCTACTGTACAGGGCTGCCTCTATCAGGACGACCCCTACTGTACAGTGCTGGCTCAGATATTTTCTGTCCAGCAAAAATGGCCGTGAGCCAATCCAAAGGCAGCATCCAATGGCTGTGTCCCAATCCAAAGGCAGCATCCAATGTCTGTGTCCCAATCCAAAGGCAGCATCCAATGGCCGTGTCCCAATCCAAAGGCAGCATCCAATGTCTGTGTCCCAATCCAAAGGCAGCATCCAATGGCTGTGTCCCAATCCAAAGGCAGCATCCAATGTCTGTGTCCCAATCCAAAGGCAGCATCCAATGGCCGTGTCCCAATCCAAAGGCAGCATCCAATGTCTGTGTCCCAATCCAAAGGCAGCATCCAATGTCTGTGTCCCAATCCAAAGGCAGCATCCAATGGCCGTGTCCCAATCCAAAGGCAGCATCCAATGTCTGTGTCCCAATCCAAAGGCAGCATCCAATGTCTGTGTCCCAATCCAAAGGCAGCATCCAATGTCTGTGTCCCAATCCAAAGGCAGCATCCAATGTCTGTGTCCCAATCCAAAGGCAGCATCCAATGACTGTGTCCCAATCCAAAGTTAGCATCCAATGAGGTATGAGTAACCAGTCCAGGCCAGTACAGCTTGGCTTGTCTTGGCTTGGCTTGGCTAGGCTAGGCTAGGATAGGCTAGGCTTGTCTAGGCTTGGCTCAGCTTGGCTAGGCTAGGCTAGGATAGGATAGGCTAGGCTTGTCTAGGCTTGGCTTGGCTTGGATAGGCTAGGCTAGGATAGGATAGGCTAAGCTAGGCTAGGCTTGGCTCAGCTGTGTATTGTGAATCAGTCCTAACATTTCCTTCTCTGCCTCCTCTCAGGGTTCTGTATGAGTGGAAGGAGAAGCTGAAGCCTGGCTGTCACATCGTCCAAACCACTCCCTCTGGTCGTCCTGCCAACATCAGTAGCTCCTCCTCCCAGCGCATCTACATCACCTATCGCCGCTCCCCGCAGAGCCAGCCTCACACGTCATTGGCTGTCACAGATGTCTGCATCATCATCCCGGGCAAAGGGGAGACGCCCCCTCACACCTTCTGCAAGGTGGACAAGAACCTGAACAGTAGTATGGTGAGCAGAATAACTCCATACAATACAATACAATACAATACTATACTATACAATACTATACTATACAATACAATACGATACAATACAATACAATACTATACAATACTATACTATACAATACAATACAATATGATACAATACAATACAATACTATACAATACGATACAATACAATACAATACTATACAATACTATACTATACTATACAATACAATACTATAGAATACAATACTATACAATACAATACAATACAATACTATACAATACAATACTATACTATACAATACAGTACTATAGAATACAATACTATACAATACTATGCAATACAATACTATACTATACAATACACTACTATACAATACAATATTATACAATACAATACTATACAATACAATAAAATACAATACTATACAATACAATACTATACTATACACTACAATACACTACTATACTATACAATAATATACAATACAATACAATAAACTACTATACAATACTATAGAAGACAAGGGGTGGGCTCAGGTTGCTGGTCCATCGATAATGTTAACACTGGGCTCAGGTTGGTGGTCTATATCTATAACATTAGCACTGGGCTTAGGTTGCTGGTCTATATCTATAACATTAGCACTGGGCTTAGGTTGCTGGTCTATATCTATAACATTTACACTGGGCCCAGGTTGCTGGTCCATATCTATAACATTAGCACTGGGCTCAGGTTGCTGGTGTATATCTATAATGTTAACAATGGGCTCAGGTTGCTATTCCATTTGCTCTGCTTGTTTAATTTCTTTCATATCTTCCACCTCCTCCTCTTCTTGTTGGTACAATTCATTAAACGTTAGTGGATAAAAGAAATCAAAAGCAACTTTAAAATCATCCATGAAGAGCTACAGGTGCTAAGACTTGTAGTTGTAAGGGGTTGCTAGGTAACGATGTAAACAATGCCACTTTATAAGAACATGACCATGTGTAAGTTTTCTCATATATCATGGGCAGTTAACGTTGGTTAAATAAAGTCCACCTGTGTGCAATCTAAGTGTCGCATGATCTATCTCGTGAAAGGCAGAGTCTGCAACACCACTAAGCAAGCGGCACTATGAAGACCAAGGAGCTTTCCAATCAGGTCAGGGACAAAGTTGTGGAGAAGCAATAAAGAGAGAGCAAAGATAACCCTGAAGGAGCTGTTAAACTCCACAGCAGAGATTGGAGTATCTGTTCATTGGACCACTTTAAGCCGTACATTCCACAGAGCTGGGCTTTACGGAAGGGTGTCCAGAAAAAAGCCATCACTTAAAGAAAGAAATAAGCAAACATGTTTGGTTTTTGCCAACAGGCATGTGGTAGACTCCCCAAACTTATGGAAGAACATATTCTGTTCAGATGAGACTAAAATTGAGGTTTTGGCCATCAAGGAAAACGCCATGTCTCACGCAAACTCAACACATCTCATCACCCCAAGAACACCATCCCTACAGGGAAGCACGGTGGTGGCAGCATCATGCTGTGGGGATATTTTTCATTGGCAGGGACTGGGAAACTGACCAGAGTTGAAGGAATGATGGATGGTGCTAAATACAGGCAGTTTCTTGAGGGAAACAGTTTGTCTTCCAGAAATTTGAGACCGGTACGGAGGTTCACCTTCCAGCAGGACAATGACCCTAAGCATACTGCTAAAGCAACACTTGAGTGGTTTAAGGGGAAACATTTAAATGTCTTGGAATGGCCTAGTCAAACCCAGACCTCAATCCAATTGAGAATCTGTGGTATGACTTAAAGATTGCTGTACGCTTATAGAGACATACGCCAAGATACTTGCAGCTGTAATTGCTGCAAAAGGTGGCTCTACAAATTATTGACTTCTGGGGGGGGTGAATAGTTATGCACGCTAAAGTTTTTTTGTTTGTTTGTTTGTTTCACAATACAAAATATTTTGTATCTTCAAAGTGGTAGGCATGTCATGTCAAAATCAAATGATACGACCCCCACCCCAAAAAAAATCTATTTTAATTCCAGGTTGAAAGGCAACAAAATAGTAAAAATCCCAATGGAGGGGTGGTGAATACTTTTGCAAGCCACTGTACTTGTACAACCTCACGCTACAGAAACAGAACATTGGCTCCTGCCCTATGGGCCATTCTGGCTCAGACAAGGCTTACTTACGAGGAGTTGACAAGTGGTGTCCCCCAAGGTTACATTATAGGTCCTACGCTTTTCACCAAATACATTGTCCCGAGGAACAACACTAAGTGTACAAAACCTTATGAACACCTTCCTAATATTGAATTCCACCACCTTTTTGTCCAGAACAGCCTGAATTCGTTGGGGCATTGACTATAAAAGGTGTTGAAGTGTTCCACAGGGATGCTGGCCCATGTTGACTCCAATGCTTTCCACAGCTGTGTCAAGTTGGCTGGATGTCCTTTGGGTGGTGGACCCTTCTTGATACACACAGGAGATGGTTGAGCGTGAAAAACCCAGCAGCGTTGCAGTTCTTGACACAAACCGGTGCGCCTGGCACCTACTACCATACCCCCGTCCAAAGGTCCTTAAATATTTTGTCTTTCCCATTCACCCTCTGAATGGCACACATACACAATCAATGTCTCAATTGTCTCAAGGCTTAAAAGTCCTTATTTAACCTGTCTCCTCCCATTCATCTACACTGATTGAAGTTGACTTAACAGGTGACATCAATAAGGGATCATGGCTTTCACCTGGTCAGTTTATGTCAAGGAACAAACAGGCATTACTAATGTTTTGTACACACAGTGTATAACTGTTCTACCTCTAAGGAAACGTCCTCTCACTGTCAACTGCCTTTATTTTCAGCAAACTTAACATGTGCAAATATTTGTATGAACATAACAAGATTCAACAACTGAGACATAAACTGAACAAGTTCCACAGACATGTGACTAACAGAAATTGAATAATGTGTCCCTGAACATAGGGGGGGGGAGGGGGGGGTCAAAATCAAAAGTATCAGTCAGTATCCGGTGTGGCCACCAGCTGCAAAGTACTGCAGTGCATCTCCTCCTCATGTACTGCACCAGATTTGCCTGTTTGTACTGTGAGATGTTACCCCACTCTTCTACAAAGGCACCTGCAGGTTCCTGGACATTTCTGGGGGAATGGCCCTAGACCTCACCCTCCGATCCAACAGGTCCCAGACATGCTCAATGGGATTGAGATCCGGGCTCTTCACTGGCCATGGCAGAACGCTGACATTTCTGTCTTGCAGGAAATCACGCAGAGAACGAGCAGTATGCCTGGTGGCATTGTCATGCTGGAGGGTCATGTCAGGGTGACTGCAGGAAGGGTACCACATGAGGGAGGAGGATGTCTTCCCTGTAACGCACAGAGTTGAGATTGCCTGCAATGACAACAAGCTTATTTCGATGATGCTGTGACACACCGCCCCAAAACATGACGGACCCTCCATCTCCATCTCCATCTCGATCCCTCTCCAGAGTACAGGCCTCAGTGTAACGCTCATTCCTTCGACAATAAACGCAAATCCGACCATCACCCCTCGTGAGACAAAACAGTGACTCGTCAGTGAAGAGCACTTTTTGCCAGTCCTGTCTGGTCCAGCGACGGTGGGTTTGTGCCCATAGGCGACGTTGTTGCCGGTGACGTCAGGTGAGGACCTGCCTTATACAACAGGCCTACAAGCCTTCAGTCCAGCCTCTCTCAGCCTATTGCGGACAGTCTGAGCACTGATGGAGGGTGTAACTCAGGCAGTTGTTGTTGCCATCCTGTACCTGTCCTGCAGGTGTGATGTTTGGATGTACCGATCCTGTGCAGGTGTTGTTGATCAGCTGTCCTCATAGTGTCCACATCTGCAGTCCACATCTGCAGTCCACATCTGCAGTCCTTATGCCTCCTAAGGCACGTTCACGCAGATGAGCAGGGACCTGGGCATCTTTATTTTGGTGTTTTTTCAGAGTCAGTAGACAGGCCTCTTTAGTGTCCTAAGTTGTCATAACTGTGACCTTAATTGCCTACCGTCTGTCAGCTGTTAGTGTCTTAACGACCGTTCCACAGGTGCATGTTCATTAATTGTTTATGGTTCATTGAACAAGCAATGGGAAACAGTGTTTAAACCCGTTACAATGAAGATCTGTGAAGTTATTTGGATTTTTACAAAGTATCTTTGAAAGACAGGGTCCTGATAAAGGGACGTTTCTTTTTTTGCTGAGTTTATAATGCATTGTCTTTACCCGTTTCAATCACATATTGTGTTTGTCTGTTTGTCCATGTCAGTGGGGATCCTCGGTGTACCTGTGTTACAAGAAGTCACTGGCTAAAACCAACACAATCGCATACAACGCAGGTAAAGGACTTGGATTCTCTAATGCACAGATAGTGGAATAGGACAGAATATTAGACAGACAGTGGAATAGGACAGAATAGTAGACAGTGTAATAGGACAGAATATTAGACAGATAGTGTAGTAGGACAGAATATTAGACAGATAGTGGAATAGGACAGAATAGTAGACAGTGTAATAGGACAGAATATTAGACAGATAGTGTAGTAGTACAGAATATTAGACAGACAGTGTAATAGGACAGAATATTAGACAGACAGTGTAATAGGACAGAATATTAGACAGACAGTGGAATAGGACAGACTATTAGACAGTGGAATAGGACAGAATATTAGACAGACAGTGTAATAGGACAGACTATTAGACAGTGGAATAGGACAGAATATTAGACAGTGGAATAGGACAGAATATTAGACAGATGGTGGAATAGGACAGAATATTAGACAGACAGTGGAAAAGGACAGAATAGTAGACAGTGTAATAGGACAGAATATTAGACAGACAGTGTAATAGGACAGAATATTAGACAGTGTATTAGGACAGAATATTAGACAGACAGTGTAATAGGACAGAATATTAGACAGTGTAATAGGACAGAATATTAGACAGACAGTGGAATAGGACAGAATATTAGACAGACAGTGGAAAAGGACAGAATGTTAGACAGACAGTGGAAAAGGACAGAATAGTAGACAGTGGAATAGGACAGAATATTAGACAGTGTAATAGGACAGAATATTAGACAGACAGTGGAATAGGACAGAATATTAGACAGTGTAATAGGACAGAATATTAGACAGTGTAATAGGACAGAATATTAGACAGACAGTGGAATAGGACAGAATATTAGACAGACAGTGGAATAGGACAGAATATTAGACAGACAGTGGAATAGGACAGAATATTGAACAGTGTAATAGGACAGAATATTAGACAATGTAATAGGACAGAATATTAGACAGTGTAATAGGACAGAATATTAGACAGTGTAATAGGACAGAATATTAGACAGACAGTGGAATAGGACAGAATATTTGTAATATTATATCTGATTTCTCTCTCCAGGTCTGTTGTGTAGGTACCCAGAGGAGGACGATGAGTCTTTTCCCCTGCCGGAGTCTGTTCCTCTGTTCTGTCTGCCCATGGGAGCGAGCATTGAGTTCTGGCCAGCTCACACCAAACACTCCCTGCCTGTCTTCTCTACCTTTGTACTGACTGGAGCCTCTGGAGACAAGGTGGGTACAAGCACACACACCAGAGGAGGCTGGTAGGATAATTTATAGGGGTAAGGGCTCATTGTAATGGCTGGAATGGAATCATTGGAATGGAGTGATGTGTTTGATACCGTTCCATTCCGTTCCATTCATGACAATGAAACCGTCCTCCTTAAGCTCCTCCCACCAGCCTCCTCTGACACACAGAACAACAGATATATCTTTTGTTTGATTTATTTTTACCTTTATTTAACTAGGCAAGTCAGTTAAGAACAAATTCTTGGGGATTTGGGGATACGTTACTTACTTACTTTTGTGTGTGTGTGTGTGTGTGTGTGTGTGTGTGTGTGTGTGTGTGTGTGTGTGTTCGTCTACCTCTCTCCAGGTGTATGGAGCTGCCATCCAGTTCTATGAGCCGTACCCAGAGGAGCAGCTGAGTGACAGACAGCGTTCTCTGCTGGGGCTACCGGGCACGTGCAGTAGCAGCGAGGGGACAAAGAGCGTTCACGCTAACAAGAGTATCTGTTTGCTGTCACACTGGCCGTTCTTTGACTCATTCAGGAACTTCCTGACGTTTCTCTACAGATACTCCATCTCTGGACCACACGCTCTGCCCATAGAGAAGTGAGGAATAACACACACACACACACACACACACACACACACTACACGCTTTAATTTCATTTCCCTATACAATCTCATTTTCAAGTGTCAAAGGAAACAAAAAATGAATAAAAATACTTAGTAAAAATAATAACAATATTACTCATATTGGAACTAATGTTTGATAATTATTATTATTTTTTTTACCTTTATTTAACTAGGCAAGTCAGTTCAGAACAAATTCTTATTTACAATGACGGCCTAGGAACAGTGGGTTAACTGCCTGTTCAGGGGCAGAACAACAGATTTGTACCTTGTCAGCTCGGGGATTTGAACTTGCAACCTTCCGGTTACTAGTCCAACGCTCTAACCACAAGGCTACCTGCCACCTCTACACTCTAACCACTAGGCTACATGCCTCCTCTACACTCTAACCACTAGGCTACCTGCCTCCTCTACACTCTAACCACTAGGCTACCTACCTCCTCTACACTCTAACCATTAGGCTACCTGCCTCCTCTACACTCTAACCACTAGGCTACCTGCCTCCTCTACACTCTAACCACTAGACTACCTGCCACCTCTACACTCTAACCACTAGGCTACCTGCCTCCTCTACACTCTAACCACTAGGCTACCTGCCACCTCTACACTCTAACCACTAGGCTACCTGCCACCTCTACACTCTAACCACTAGGCTACCTGCCTTCTCTACACTCTAACCACTAGACTACCTGCCACCTCTACACTCTAACCACTAGGCTACCTACCACCTCTACACTCTAACCACTAGGCTACCTGCCTCCTCTACACTCTAACCACTAGGCTACCTGCCTCCTCTACACTCTAACCACTAGGCTACCTGCCTCCTCTACACTCTAACCACTAGACTACCTGCCACCTCTACACTCTAACCACTAGGCTACCTGCCTCCTCTACACTCTAACCACTAGGCTACCTGCCACCTCTACACTCTAACCACTAGGCTACCTGCCACCTCTACACTCTAACCACTAGGCTACCTGCCTTCTCTACACTCTAACCACTAGACTACCTGCCACCTCTACACTCTAACCACTAGGCTACCTACCACCTCTACACTCTAACCACTAGGCTACCTGCCTCCTCTACACTCTAACCACTAGGCTACCTGCCACCTCTACACTCTAACCACTAGGCTACCTACCACCTCTACACTCTAACCACTAGGCTACCTGCCTCCTCTACACTCTAACCACTAGGCTACCCTGCCTCCTCTACACTCTAACCACTAGGCTACCTGCCTCCTCTACACTCTAACCACTAGGCTACCTGCCACCTCTACACTCTAACCACTAGGCTACCTACCTCCTCTACAATCTAACCACTAGGCTACCTGCCACCTCTACACTCTAACCACTAGGCTACCTGCCACCTCTACACTCTAACCACTAGGCTACCTACCTCCTCTACAATCTAACCACTAGGCTACCTACCTCCTCTACAATCTAACCACTAGGCTACCTACCTCCTCTACACTCTAACCACTAGACTAATAATAATAATATATTTATAATAACAGTAATAATATGGGAACTATTGACTGATAATAATACCAATAATTAGCTAATAATAATAATAATTATTAGTATTATAATAATATGGGAACTACTGACTGATAATAATACCAATATTTAGCTAATAATAATAATTATTATTAGTATTATAATAATATGGGAACTATTAGGTCTACAACGAATAAAACTACTGCTACAACTACTAATAACACTAGTATAACCACTGCTACAACTACTAATACAACGAATAAAACTACTGCTACAACTACTAACACAACGACTGCTACAACTACTAATACAACGAATAAAACTACTGCTACAACTACTAATACAACTAATATAACTACTGCTACAACTACTAATACAACTAATATAACTACTGCTACAACTACTAATACTACTAATACAACTACTGCTACAACTACTAATACTACTAATATAACTACTGCTACAACTACTAATACAACGAATAAAACTACTGCTACAACTAATAATACAACTAATATAACTACTGCTACAACTAATATAACTACTGCTACAACTACTAATACAACTAATATAACTACTGCTACAACTACTAATATAACTACTGCTACAACTACTAATACAACTAATATAACTACTGCTACAACTACTAATACAACTAATATAACTACTGCTACAACTACTAATACAACTAATATAACTACTGCTACAACTACTAATACAACTAATATAACTACTGCTACAACTACTAATACAACTAATATAACTACTGCTACAACTACTAATACAAGTAATATAACTACAGCTACAACTACTAATATAACTACTACTACAACTACTAATATAACTAATATAACTACTACTACAACTACTAATATAACTACTGCTACAACTCCTACTACAACTAATATAACTACTACTACAACTACTAATAACACTAGTATACCTACTGCTACAACTACTAATAAGAAACACCAGCATTACCTGTTGGAGCTAGGAACACCAGCATTACACTGTTGGAGCTAGGAACACCAGCATTTCACTGTTGGAGCAAGGAACACCAGCATTTAATAAAGTAAAAAAGGAGAAGTCCTTCAATACAAAAATGGTAAATCCAAAAGGTGGTAGGAATAGCACAAAAAAGCCTCAAGAGATACTCAAAAACAAAAACAGAATTCCACAAGAGCATCCACCGGAAACGACAAGAATACACAGAACACTAGGGCTGGGTGCTAACATACAAACACAGAGCACAGAACTGAGGGAAACTAAGGGTTTAAATACAATCAGGGGAAACGAGGCACAGGTGCAAATAATAATGGGGAACAAGGGAAAAAACATAAGGTCAAAAAGCACAATGGGGGCATCTAGTGACCAAAACCCGGAACAACCCTGGCCAAATCCTGACAGAATCCCCCCTAGGAACGGCTCCTGACGTTCCTACCAGCTCTCTCAGGGTGGAGGGCCCTGAACTGACGAATGAGGTCAGGGTCCAGGATGTCTTTGGCAGGAACCCAGGAGCGCTCCTCGGGACCGTAGCCTTCCCAGTCCACCAGATACTGCCAGGACCGCTGCACCCGGCGGGAATCCAGTGTCCGATGGACGGTATAAGCCGGCTGGCCTCCAATGACACGAGGCGGAGGGGGAGGTCTGTCTGCCGGGACAAGGGGAGAAAAAACAACAGGTTTTAACAATGAAATGTGAAATGTGGGATTAATCTTAAGGGATCTGGGTAAGTGTAGGCGATAAGAAACTGGGTTAACTCTCCTGGCAACCTTGAAGGGACCAATGTATTTTTGGGACAGCTTGCGAGACTCCACCCGTAGAGGTAAGTCTCTTGTGGAGAGCCAGACTCTCTGGCCGGGGCGCAGGGTAGGCCCGGGACGGCGACGTCTGTTGGCTTGTTGTTGGTACCTCTGTGAGGAACGCATAAGATTAAGACGGGTCTTCCTCCACATAAGCCGACAGCGTCTGACGAACTTCAAGGCTGAAGGCACTCTGACTTCTGCCTCCTGGTCCGGGAACAATGGAGGAGCATAGCCAAACTGACACTCGTGCGGGGACATACCAGTGGAGGAGGAGCGCAAGGTGTTGTGCGCGTATTCGGCCCAAACAATAAAGGATGACCATGTGGACGGGTTGTCACGAGTCATACATCGGAGGGTGGTTTCCAGCTCTTGATTCATCCTCTCTGTTTGGCCGTTGGACTCCGGATGGTACCCTGAAGATAGACTGGCAGAAGCCCCCATGAGTTGGCAGAAGGCCTTCCAAAACCTTGAGGCGAACTGGGGACCTCTGTCAGAAACCATATCTTGAGGAATGCCGAAGACTCGGAACACATGATTAATTACCAACTCAGCCGTTTCCTTGGCAGAAGGTAACTTAGTCAGAGGAACGAACCTGGCCGCCTTTGAAAACCTGTCGATTATGACTAGGATAGTAGTATTGCCATGGGATGGAGGAAGTCCAGTAATAAAGTCCAATGAGATATGGGACCAGGGTCTGTGGGGAACAGGTAAAGGGTGAAGGAGTCCTTGAGGGCGGAGGTGAGAAGATTTGCCCTGGCAGCACACGGGACAGGCATTGACGAAAGTGGCAACGTCTTCTCTTATGGTAGGCCACCAGAACTTACGCTGGATGAACTCCAAGGTGCGACCTACGCCCGGATGACAGGTGAGGCGAGAGGAGTGCCCCCACAGAAGGACCTGAGTCCTCACTGCCTTGGGGACAAACAACCGATTGGCAGGACCTCCTTTCGGGTCCGGTTCGCTAGCTTGAGCACGTCTCACGGTATCCTCAACTTGCCACGAGATCGGAGCCACAATCTTAGCAGCAGGAAGGACAGGCATGTCCGTGTCATCTCGAATGGCAGGAGCGTAGACTCGGGACAGGGCATCCGGTTTGAGATTCTTCGACCCGGGCCGATAGGTGAGGATAAACTGGAATCGATTGAAGAAAAGAGACCATCTAGCTTGTCTAGAGTTCAACCGCTTCGCCTGCTGGATATACTCCAGATTTTTGTGGTCCGTAAGCACTTGAAACGGGTGAGAAGCCCCCTCGAGCCAGTGTCTCCATTCCTTCAATGCCATCTTAACCGCTAGGAGTTCACGATCCCCCACATCGTAGTTCCTCTCAGTCGGGGTAAGCCGGTGTGAGAAGAAAGCGCACGGATGAAGCTTCTTGTCTTCACCCCTCTGAGACAGGACAGCTCCAACACCAACCTCTGATGCGTCTACCTCCACCACAAATGGTTCATCCGTAGTCGGTAGTATCAGGATGGGAGCAGAGAGAACGCGCTGCTTGAGTCCTTGGAAGGCCGTCTCAGCTTCTCTTCCCCACAAAAATCTTGCATTGCCACCCTTGGTTAAAGCTGAGAGAGGGCTGCCACCAAGCTGAAGTTCTTGATGAACTTGCGGTAAAAGTTTGTGAAGCCCAGGAAACGCTGAACTTCCTTAACGGATTTGGGGGTGGGCCAATCCGCTACCGCCCCTACCTTCCTGGGGTCCATTTGGACTCGATCGGGTTCCACTACAAATCCCAGGAATTGTACTCGGGATGAATGGAATTCACATTTTTCCGGCTTAACGTACAGATGGCTGTCCAGGAGGCATTTGAGTACTTGTCTGACATGCTTAGTGTGTTCTTGAAGGGAGCTCGAAAAGATGAGGATGTCATCCAAGTAAACGAACACAAATATGTTAAGCATATCCCTAAGCACATCGTTTATGAGCGCTTGGAACACCGCTGGGGCGTTGGTCAGGCCGAAGGGCATCACCAAGTATTCATAGTGACCAGTAGGCGTGTTGAAAGCGGTCTTCCACTCGTCACCAGGTCTGATCCGCACAAGATGGTATGCGTTCCGCAGGTCAAGCTTAGTGAAAACAACTGCTTCCTGGAGCAGCTCGAAGGCTGTGGCCATAAGGGGTAGCGGGTAACGGTTACGGACGGTTATGGCATTGAGTCCCCGGTAGTCGATGCAAGGACGTAATCCACCGTCTTTCTTGGCCACAAAAAAAACCCTGCTCCCGCCGGGGAGGTGGATGGACGCATGAGGCCTGCTTCCAGAGCGTCCTTGATGTAGGTATCCATAGCAGCTCGTTCGGGTGGAGATAGGGAAAAGATCCGACCCCTGGGGGGCAAGTGCCCGGAAACAGGTCGATGGGGCAATCGTAAGGTCTATGGGGTGGTAGCATGGTGGCCCTCTGTTTGCTAAACACCAGTTTGAGGTCATGGTAACACTCGGGAACTCGGGTCAGGTCGATGGATTCTAAAGACTCGGGAGTAGAACTCGGGAATTCTGGAAAATACAAGTAGCTTGGCACGTAGGACCCCACTGCTTGATAGTGCCCACAGACCAGTCGATGTGAGGGTTATGGCTGTGAAGCCAGGGGTATCCAAGGACGAGAGGGAACTCGGAACAGGAGATCAAATGAAAGTTCATCAATTCCTGGTGTTGTGAAACTGAAAGTCGCAAGGAGGTAGTGACATGAGTGACAAGTCCAGATCCCAAAGGGCTTCCATCCAATGTAGTGACCCTCATGGGTTCACTTAGAGGTTCAGAGGGAACGCCATTCTCCTTCGCCCAGACACCATCCATGAAGTTACCTGCGGCTCCAGAGTCTACCAAGGCTTGAAGGTGAAGCTTGTGGTTGTCCCAGGAGAGGGTGACTGGAATGAGCAGACGGGAGTTGGACGGATGGGAGGAGGTTATGTTTCCCGTTACAGTTCCCCCGGTCTGTACGGGACAGAGCGTTTCCCTGGAGCCCGGGACACGTGGAACGGAAATGGCCCGGTTTGCCGCAATATAGACAGCGTCGCTCCCTCATCCGGCGGTCTCTCTCAGCCTGGGAGATGCGTCCAATCTGCATGGGTTCCGATGGAGCCAGCGAGGATAAAGGTGGGGACTCGGAACTGGGACTGATAGGGGCTAGAGGTCTACGGTTGAGTTCTCTCTCTCTCAGACGCTGGTCAATGCGTGAGGCCAACTTGATCAGGGACTCGAGATTGTCCGGTGGTTCCCGAGTGGCCAGTTCATCTTGGATAGTGTCGGAAAGGCCTTTCAGAAAGCACACCGTGAGCGCCTCGTTGTTCCAGCCACTTGCTGCTGCCACCGTGCGGAACTGGATGGCATAGTCCGTCACGCTGCGCCAACCTTGGTGGAGAGTCAGGAGCTGTTTGGCTGAGTCAGAACCACTGCTTGGGCCTTGAAACACTCGTTTGAATTCCTCAGCAAAGGCAGAGTAGCTGGCAAAGCAGGAACTATGGGCATCCCACACAGCAGTAGCCCAGGCCAGGGCTTTTTCCGACAGCAGGGTGATGATATAAGCGATCTTAGACCGGTCGGTGGGAAACGACGAGGGTTGTAGCTCAAAGGAGAGAGAACATTGGGTGAGAAACCCTTTACAAGCACTTGGATCACCTGAGAACCGTTGGGGAGGTGGAAGACGAGGTTCAGCCAGGGGGTTAACTGCCATGGGTACGTGAATCTGAGGTACTGGGACGGGAACTGTTGCCGGGGTAAGACGATCAGATATTTGCTTAGTGGAAGTCAGCATCTCCGACAGAAGATGAGAATGTCTAGCCATTAAGGCCTCTTGCTGAACCAGGGCGGCTTCGTGGCGTTGGACAGTCTCCTGGTGGTGGGACAGCATGGCAAAAAGGTCCTGGGAACAGGCTGCCTCTGGGTTCATTTATGGCTCTGTGTTTCTGTCAGGACCCGGTTACGAACCTGGGTCTCCGGAGTGAGAAACAGTCACTTAACCAACTGAGCCACGAATAGTCAGCAGAACCCAGAAGATGAGGCAGACACAGCAGTACTTAAGACGGTGTATTTAATAAAGTAAAAAAGGAGAAGTCCTTCAATACAAAAATGGTAAATCCAAAAGGTGGTAGGTATAGCACAAAAAAGCCTCTAGAGATACTCAAAAACAAAAACAGAATTCCACAAGAGCATCCACCAGAATCGACAAGAATACACAGAACACTAGGGCTGGGTGCTAACATACAAACACAGAGCACAGAACTGAGGGAAACTAAGGGTTTAAATACAATCAGGGGAAACGAGGCACAGGTGCAAATAATTACGGGGCAAAGGGAAAAAACATAAGGTCAAAAAGCACAATGGGGGCATCTAGTGACCAAAACCCGGAACAACCCTGGCCAAATCCTGACATTACCTGTTGGAGCTAGGAACACCAGCAATTCACTGTTGTTGCTAAAAACACCAGCATTTCACTGTTGGAGCTAGGAACACCAGCATTTCACTGTTGGAGCTAGAAACACCAGCATTACACTGTTGGAGCTAGGAACACCAGCATTTCACTGTTGGAGGTAGGAACACCAGCATTTCACTGTTGGAGCTAGAAACACCAACATTCCACTGTTGGAGCTAGGAACACCAGCATTTCACTGTTGGAGCTAGGAACACCAGCATTTCACTGGTGGAGCTAGGAACACCAGCATTACACTGTTGGAGCTAGGAACACCAGCATTTCACTGTTGGAGCTAGGAACACCAGCATTTCACTGTTGGAGCTAGGAACACAAGCATTACACTGTTGGAGCTAGGAACACCAGCATTACACTGTTGGAGCTAGGAACACCAGCATTACACTGTTGGAGCTAGGAACACCAGCATTACACTGTTGGAGCTAGGAACACCAGCATTACACTGTTGGAGCTAGAAACACCAGCATTACACTGTTGGAGCTAGGAACACCAGCTTTTCACTGTTGGAGCTAGGAACACCAGCATTTCACTGTTGGAGCTAGGAACACCAGCATTACACCAACACTACTGCTGCGATAACATCTGCTAAATGTGTCTATGGGACCAATAACATTTGATTGGACTGTGGTTTTGTTGAGTCTTTTCCATCATGTTTGTCAGACTTGTCCGTTTTTCCAGATATCGTCTGAGACAGTGTCACAATACCTATCGAACAGTGTTATCTAACCTGTCATGTCTCTCTGTCCAACAGGCACATCTCCCACTTCATGCACAAAGTCCCGTTCCCCTCGTCACAGAGACCACGCATCCTGCTTCAGGTGAGATGGAGTCTCTGGGCAAATATGAAAGTGACGTTTAACGTTGTAGAAACACCGTCAATATGACCATTTGATCATCTGTACAATGCAACTCCAATGCAGTTGTCTCTTCTTTGGGTTGAGCTGTGAAATCACTGACTGTGTGATCTGGTCGTGTTGCCGTAGCTCCTGTATTGAACTCTGACCCTCTTCCTGCTGATGTAAACTCTCTGTGTGCTCTACAGCTGTCTCCACATGATAGTCTGATGCTGAGCCAGCCTGTCTCCTCCCCTCTGCCTCTCAGGTAAGACAGACAGACAGACAGACAGACAGACAGACAGACAGACAGACAGACAGACAGACAGACAGACAGACAGACAGACAGACAGACAGACAAGACATACAGACTGACTGGACAGACTGGACAGACTGGACAGACAGACAGACAGACTGGACAGACAGACCACAGACATACAGACTGGACAGACAGACAGACAGACAGACAGACATACAGACAGACAGACAGACAGACTGGACAGACAGACAAGACATACAGACAGACAGACAGACAGACAGACAGACAGACAGACAGACAGACAGACTGGACAGACAGACAGACAGACTGGACAGACAGACAGACAGACTGGACAGACAGACCACAGACATACAGACTGGACAGACAGACAGACAGACAGACAGACATACAGACATACAGACAGACAGACAGACAGACAGACAGACAGACAGACAGACTGGACAGACTAGACAGACAGACAGACAGACTGGACAGACAGACCACAGACATACAGACTGGACAGACAGACAGACAGACAGACAGACAGTACAGACTGACAGACAAGACATACAGACTGGACAGACAGACAGACAGACAGACAGACAGACAGACAGACAGACAGACAAGACATACAGACTGGACAGACAGACAGACAGACAAACAAGACATACAGACTGGACAGACAGTACAGACTTACAGACAAGACATACAGACAGACAGACAAGACAGACAAGACATACAGACTGGACAGACTGACAGACAGACAGACAGTACAGTACAGACAGACAGATAGACAAGACAGACAGACAGACAGTAAGGGTTCATTGTGAACCGTGAACAACACAGCTCCAATCTGTTCAATCTGAATTTGACTTCTCTCTCTCTCAGTGGTGGTCGTCTCTCCACTCTGCTCCTTAACCTGGGCCCTAAGAATGCGACCACTCTGCTGGTGCTGGCCGTAACAGAACACAAGATCCTGGTCCACTCTCTCAGACCGGCCGTACTGACCAGTGTTACGGAGGCCCTGGTGTCGGTGAGTGTGTGTGTCTCCATGGAAATGAAACCCATAATCTCGGCATGGTTAACACCAGGCTCTTTACCCACTGAGCCACTAAGGTCCACCAGGACAGTACATCAGCTAATGCTCATCTACGGTTTAAAAAATATTTTGAAAAAACGGCATGGGTTTTGTCGTCCCAAAGGGGAACTTCAACTCCATCCCAAAGCAGAGTTGGACAATAAGTGGATTTATTGTATGTGAAGGGTATCCCATCACCACTCTGTCTGTCTCCAGATGATCTTCCCCTTCCACTGGCCGTGCCCCTACATCCCTCTGTGCCCTCTGGCCCTGGCAGATGTTCTCTCTGCCCCTTGCCCCTTCATCGTGGGCGTCGACTCACGCTACTTTGACCTCTACGTGCCTCCGCCCGACGTCTGCTGTGTCGACCTGGACACCAACAACATATTACAGTAAGTCTGCCCTCTTTAACACCCGACCTCTGACCTCTGATCCTGGAACGTGAACCGCAACCATGAGGTCTGCTGTGCCGACAGTGAGTTACCTGTAACCCCTGAACCCTGACCTCTATCTATGACCCTGACCCTAACCCTTAGCCGGACGTTTGCAGTGTCACAGTTAGTGTTTCCATGTTATTCAGACAGGGAGAAATAGGATATGTGCTGCAGGAAGTGGTGTTACCTGGTAGACCACCCTCAGTCACCTCTACCTATGACCTATGACCTCTACAAATACCAATCTCCCATAACTTCTCATCCCTAACCTCTTGTCTCTTTGGTTTGTTGTGTAACGATAATGACTCACTCAGGGAAAAAGATGTTACTCTCCATTTTCTTTTCAAAGGACAGAAGTTCAACTATCACAATACAACTTTCCATGTTGTGCTTAATTACAGTTTTTCCCAATTGTTAGTCAATATCCCCAAACCCCTCAGACAAGAAACACAGCAATCAAATCCCTCCTTTCAACTCTTCCTCCTGTTGTCCTCCCTCCCTCCCTCCTTTCAACTCTTCCTCCTGTTGTCCTCCCTCCCTTCTTTCAGCTCTTCCTCCTGTTGTCCTCCCTCCCTCCTTTCAGCTTTCCTCCTGTTGTCCTCCCTCCCTCCTTTCAGCTCTTCCTCATGTTGTCCTCCCTCCCTCCCTCCCTCCTTTCAGCTCTTCCTCCTGTTGTCCTCCCTCCCTCCTTTCAGCTCTTCCTCCTGTTGTCCTCCCTCCCTCCTTTCAGCTCTTCCTCCTGTTGTCCTCCCTCCCTCCTTTCAGCACTCCTCCTGTTGTCCTCCCTCCCTCCTTTCAGCTTTCCTCCTGTTGTCCTCCCTCCCTCCTTTCAGCTCTTCCTCATGTTGTCCTCCCTCCCTCCTTTCAGCTCTTCCTCCTGTTGTCCTCCCTCCCTCCTTTCAGCTTTCCTCCTGTTGTCCTCCCTCCCTCCTTTCAGCTCTTCCTCATGTTGTCCTCCCTCCCTCCTTTCAGCTCTTCCTCCTGTTGTCCTCCCTCCCTCCTTTCAGCTTTCCTCCTGTTGTCCTCCCTCCCTCCTTTCAGCTCTTCCTCTTGTTGTCCTCCCTCCCTTCTTTCAGCTCTTCCTCCTGTTGTCCTCCCTCCCTCCCTCCTTTCAGCTCTTCCTCTTGTTGTCCTCCCTCCCTCCTTTCAGCACTCCTCCTGTTGTCCTCCCTCCCTCCTTTCAGCTCTTCCTCTTGTTGTCCTCCCTCCCTCCTTTCAGCTCTTCCTCCTGTTGTCCTCCCTCCCTCCCTTCTTTCAGCTCTTCCTCCTGTTGTCCTCCCTCCCTCCTTTCAGCTCTTCCTCCTGTTGTCCTCCCTCCCTCCTTTCAGCTCTTCCTCCTGTTGTCCTCCCTCCCTCCCTTCTTTCAGCTCTTCCTCCTGTTATCCTCCCTCCCTCCCTCCTTTCAACTCTCCTCCTGTTGTCCTCCCTCCCTCCTTTCAGCTCTTCCTCCTGTTGTCCTCCCTCCCTCCTTTCAGCTCTTCCTCCTGTTGTCCTCCCTCCTCCCTTCTTTCAGCTCTTCGTCTTGTTATCCTCCCTCCCTCCCTCCTTTCAGCTCTTCCTCCTGTTATCCTCCCTCCCTCCCTCCTTTCAACTCTCCTCCTGTTGTCCTCCCTCCCTCCTTTCAGCTCTTCCTCCTGTTGTCCTCCCTCCCTCCCTTCTTTCAGCTCTTCCTCCTGTTATCCTCCCTCCCTCCCTCCTTTCAACTCTCCTCCTGTTGTCCTCCCTCCCTCCTTTCAGCTCTTCCTCCTGTTGTCCTCCCTCCCTCCTTTCAGCTCTTCCTCCTGTTGTCCTCCCTCCCTCCCTTCTTTCAGCTCTTCCTCCTGTTATCCTCCCTCCCTCCCTCCTTTCAACTCTCCTCCTGTTGTCCTCCCTCCCTCCTTTCAGCTCTTCCTCCTGTTGTCCTCCCTCCCTCCTTTCAGCTCTTCCTCCTGTTGTCCTCCCTCCCTCCCTTCTTTCAGCTCTTCCTCCTGTTGTCCTCCCTCCCTCCTTTCAGCTCTCCTCCTGTTGTCCTCCCTCCCTCCTTTCAGCACTCCTCCTGTTGTCCTCCCTCCCTCCCTTCTTTCAGCTCTTCCTCCTGTTGTCCTCCCTCCCTCCTTTCAGCTTTCCTCCTGTTGTCCTCCCTCCCTCCCTTCTTTCAGCTCTTCCTCCTGTTATCCTCCCTCCCTCCCTCCTTTCAGCTCTTCCTCCTGTTGTCCTCCCTCCCTCCTTTCAGCACTCCTCCTGTTGTCCTCCCTCCCTCCCTTCTTTCAGCTCTTCCTCCTGTTGTCCTCCCTCCCTCCTTTCAGCTCTTCCTCCTGTTGTCCTCCCTCCCTCCCTTCTTTCAGCACTCCTCCTGTTGTCCTCCCTCCCTCCCTTCTTTCAGCTCTTCCTCCTGTTGTCCTCCCTCCCTCCTTTCAGCTCTTCCTCCTGTTGTCCTCCCTCCCTCCCTCCTTTCAGCTCTCCTCCTGTTGTCCTCCCTCCCTCCTTTCAGCTCTTCCTCCTGTTGTCCTCCCTCCCTCCTTTCAGCTCTTCCTCCTGTTGTCCTCCCTCCCTCCCTTCGTTCAGCTCTTCCTCCTGTTATCCTCCCTCCCTCCCTCCTTTCAGCTCTCCTCTTGTTGTCCTCCCTCCCTCCTTTCAGCACTCCTCCTGTTGTCCTCCCTCCCTCCCTTCTTTCAGCTCTTCCTCCTGTTGTCCTCCCTCCCTCCTTTCAGCTCTTCCTCCTGTTGTCCTCCCTCCCTCCCTTCTTTCAGCTCTTCCTCCTGTTATCCTCCCTCCCTCCCTCCTTTCAGCTCTTCCTCCTGTTGTCCTCCCTCCCTCCCTTCTTTCAGCTCTCCTCCTGTTGTCCTCCCTCCCTCCCTTCTTTCAGCTTTCCTCCTGTTGTCCTCCCTCCCTCCTTTCAGCTCTTCCTCCTGTTGTCCTCCCTCCCTCCCTTCTTTCAGCTCTCCTCCTGTTGTCCTCCCTCCCTCCCTCCTTTCAGCTCTTCCTCCTGTTGTCCTCCCTCCCTCCCTCCTTTCAGCTCTTCCTCCTGTTGTCCTCCCTCCCTCCTTTCAGCTCTTCCTCCTGTTGTCCTCTCTCCCTCCTTTCAGCACTCCTCCTGTTGTCCTCCCTCCCTCCCTTCTTTCAGCTCTTCCTCCTGTTGTGCTCCCTCCCTCCCTCCTTTCAGCACTCCTCCTGTTGTCCTCCCTCCCTCCTTTCAACTCTCCTCCTGTTGTCCTCCCTCCCTCCCTCCTTTCAGCTCTTCCTCCTGTTGTCCTCCCTCCCTCCCTCCTTTCAGCTCTTCCTCCTGTTGTCCTCCCTCCCTCCTTTCAGCTCTTCCTCCTGTTGTCCTCTCTCCCTCCTTTCAGCACTCCTCCTGTTGTCCTCCCTCCCTCCCTTCTTTCAGCTCTTCCTCCTGTTGTGCTCCCTCCCTCCCTCCTTTCAGCTTTCCTCCTGTTGTCCTCCCTCCCTCCTTTCAGCTCTTCCTCCTGTTGTCCTCCCTCCCTCCTTTCAACTCTCCTCCTGTTGTCCTCCCTCCCTCCTTTCAGCTCTTCCTCCTGTTGTCCTCCCTCCCTCCTTTCAGCTCTCCTCCTGTTGTCCTCCCTCCCTCCCTCCTTTCAACTCTTCCTCCTGTTGTCCTCCCTCCCTTCTTTCAGCTCTTCCTCCTGTTGTCCTCCCTCCTTCCTTTCAGCTCTTCCTCCTGTTGTCCTCCCTCCCCTTTCCCCCACCCTCCCTCCCTCCTTCCTTTCAGCTCTTCCTCTTGTTGTCCTCCCTCCCTCCTTTCAGCTCTTCCTCCTGTTGTCCTCCCTCCCTCCTTTCAACTCTCCTCCTGTTGTCCTCCCTCCCTCCTTCCTTTCAGCTTTCCTCCTGTTGTCCTCCCTCCCTCCCTCCTTTCAGCTCTTCCTCTTGTTGTCCTCCCTCCCTTCGTTCAGCTCTTCCTCCTGTTGTCCTCCCTCCCTCCCTCCTTTCAGCTCTCCTCCTGTTGTCCTCCCTCCCTCCTTTCAGCTCTCCTCCTGTTGTCCTCCCTCCCTCCCTTCAGCACTCCTCCTGTTGCCCTCCCTCCCTCCCTCCCTGCCTCCCTCCCTCCCTCCCTGCCTCCCTCCCTGCCTCCCTCCTTTCAGCTCTTCCTCCTGTTGACCTCCCTCCCTCCTTTCAGCACTCCTCCTGTTGCCCTCCCTCCCTCCCTCCCTGCCTCCCTCCCTGCCTCCCTCCTTTCAGCTCTTCCTCCTGTTGTCCTCCCTCCCTCCCTCCTTTCAGCTCTTCCTCCTGTTGTCCTCCCTCCCTCCTTTCAACTCTCCTCCTGTTGTCCTCCCTCCCTCCTTTCAGCACTCCTCCTGTTGCCCTCCCTCCCTCCCTGCCTCCCTCCCTCCCTCCCTGCCTCCCTCCCTGCCTCCCTCCTTTCAGCTCTTCCTCCTGTTGACCTCCCTCCCTCCTTTCAGCACTCCTCCTGTTGCCCTCCCTCCCTCCCTCCCTGCCTCCCTCCCTCCCTCCCTGCCTCCCTCCCTGCCTCCCTCCTTTCAGCTCTTCCTCCTGTTGTCCTCCCTCCCTCCCTCCTTTCAGCTCTTCCTCCTGTTGTCCTCCCTCCCTCCTTTCAACTCTCCTCCTGTTGTCCTCCCTCACTCCTTCCCTCCTTTCAGCTCTTCCTCCTGTTGTCCTCCCTCCCTCCCTCCTTTCAGCTCTTCCTCCTGTTGTCCTCCCTCCCTCCTTTCAGCTCTTCCTCCTGTTGTCCTCCCTCCCTCCTTTCAGCTCTTCCTCCTGTTGTCCTCCCTCCCTCCCTTCTTTCAGCTCTTCCTCCTGTTGTCCTCCCTCCCTCCTTTCAGCTCTTCCTCCTGTTGTCCTCCCTCCCTCCCTCCTTTCAGCTCTTCCTCATGTTGTCCTCCCTCCCTCCTTTCAACTCTCCTCCTGTTGTCCTCCCTCCCTCCTTTCAGCTCTTCCTCCTGTTGTCCTCCCTCCCTCCTTTCAACTCTCCTCCTGTTGTCCTCCTTCCCTCCTTTCAGCTCTCCTCCTGTTGTCCTCCCTCCCTTCTTTCAGCTCTTCCTCCTGTTGTCCTCCCTCCCTCCTTTCAACTCTCCTCCTGTTGTCCTCCCTCCTTCCTTTCAGCTCTTCCTCTTGTTGTCCTCCCTCCCTACTTTCAGCTCTTCCTCCTGTTGTCCTCCCTCCCTTCTTTCAGCTCTTCCTCCTGTTGTCCTCCCTCCTTCCTTTCAGCGCTTCCTCTTGTTGTCCTCCCTCCCTACTTTCAGCTCTTCCTCCTGTTGTCCTCCCTCCCTTCTTTCAGCTCTTCCTCCTGTTGACCTCCCTCCCTCCCTCCTTTCAGCTCTCCTCCTGTTGTCCTCCCTCCTTCCTTTCAGCTCTTCCTCTTGTTGTCCTCCCTCCCTCCTTTCAGCTCTTCCTCCTGTTATCCTCCCTCCCTCACTCCCTCCCTCCTTTCAGCTCTTCCTCCTGTTGTCCTCCCTCCTTCCTTTCAGCTCTCCTCCTGTTGTCCTCCCTCCCTCCCTTCTTTCAGCTCTTCCTCCTGTTGTCCTCCCTCCCTCCTTCCTTTCAGCTCTCCTCCTGTTGTCCTCCCTCCCTCCCTTCTTTCAGCTCTTCCTCCTGTTGTCCTCCCTCCCTCCTTTCAGCTCTCCTCCTGTTGTCCTCCCTCCCTCCTTTCAGCTCTTCCTCCTGTTGTCCTCCCTCCCTCCTTTCAGCTCTCCTCCTGTTGTCCTCCCTCCCTCCTTTCAGCTTTCCTCCTGTTGTCCTCCCTCCCTCCCTTCTTTCAGCTCTTCCTCCTGTTGTCCTCCCTCCCTCCTTTCAGCTTTCCTCCTGTTGTCCTCCCTCCCTCCCTTCTTTCAGCTCTTCCTCCTGTTGTCCTCCCTCCCTCCTTTCAGCTCTCCTCCTGTTGTCCTCCCTCCCTCCCTTCTTTCAGCTCTTCCTCCTGTTGTCCTCCCTCCCTCCCTTCTTTCAGCTCTCCTCCTGTTGTCCTCCCTCCCTCCTTTCAGCTCTTCCTCCTGTTGTCCTCCCTCCCTCCCTCCTTTCAGCTCTCCTCCTGTTGTCCTCCCTCCCTCCTTTCAGCTCTTCCTCCTGTTGTCCTCCCTCCCTCCCTTCTTTCAGCTCTTCCTCCTGTTGTCCTCCCTCCCTCCTTTCAGCTCTCCTCCTGTTGTCCTCCCTCCCTCCCTTCTTTCAGCTCTTCCTCCTGTTGTCCTCCCTCCCTCCCTTCTTTCAGCTCTTCCTCCTGTTGTCCTCCCTCCCTCCTTTCAGCTCTTCCTCCTGTTGTCCTCCCTCCCTCCTTTCAGCTCTCCTCCTGTTGTCCTCCCTCCCTCCTTTCAGCTCTCCTCCTGTTGTCCTCCCTCCCTCCTTTCAGCTCTTCCTCCTGTTGTCCTCCCTCCCCCCCCCTCCCTCCCTCCCTCCTTTCAGCTCTTCCTCCTGTTGTCCTCCCTCCCTCCTTTCAGCTCTCCTCCTGTTGTCCTCCCTCCCTCCTTTCAGCTCTTCCTCCTGTTGTCCTCCCTCCCTCCTTTCAACTCTTCCTCCTGTTGTCCTCCCTCCCTCCTTTCAGCTCTTCCTCCTGTTGTCCTCCCTCCCTTCTTTCAGCTCTTCCTCCTGTTGTCCTCCCTCCCTCCTTTCAGCTTTCCTCCTGTTGTCCTCCCTCCCTCCTTTCAGCTCTTCCTCCTGTTGTCCTCCCTCCCTCCCTCCTTTCAGCTCTTCCTCCTGTTGTCCTCCCTCCCTTCTTTCAGCTCTTCCTCCTGTTGTCCTCCCTCCCTCCTTTCAGCTTTCCTCATGTTGTCCTCCCTCCCTCCTTTCAGCTTTCCTCCTGTTGTCCTCCCTCCCTCCTTTCAGCTCTTCCTCCTGTTGTCCTCCCTCCCTCCTTTCAGCTCTTCCTCTTGTTGTCCTCCCTCCCTCCTTTCAGCTCTTCCTCCTGTTGTCCTCCCTCCCTCCTTTCAGCTCTTCCTCCTGTTGTCCTCCCTCCCTCCTTTCAGCTCTTCCTCCTGTTGTCCTCCCTCCCCTCTTTCAGCTTTCCTCATGTTGTCCTCCCTCCCTCCTTTCAGCTCTCCTCCTGTTGTCCTCCCTCCCCTTTCCCCCACCCTCCCTCCCTCCCTCCCTCGCTCTCTCTCTCGCTCCCTACATCTCTTCCTAATGCTGTCAGGGTTGCCAGTCCTGTGTGGATGTCCTCCCTCCCTCCATCTCTTCCTAATGCTGTCTTTCTATCCCTTTCTCGTCTCCTCGTCTCCTCTAATCTCTTGTGTCGTGTTATGTTCTCAGTAAGGAGGAGAAGAGGGCCCTAACGTGGAAGATACTACCACAGAAAGCCTGCAAACATCTCCTCAATACCCTGGGTAGACTGTACCAACAGCTGACTGAAGGTGAGCCTGGAAACTGATAATCCGTTTATCTTTCATTTTTCCGTGTAAGTCTCCCATTTGACGTAATCAGGTAATGTACGCTGGAGTCCGCGTGCTCCGATTCAGCCCATTGTAAATTAGTCCCTGTTTCATCTTAAATACCAGTGGATATACATTACTTCTCATCAATCAGGCATCTTCTATAATTTAGTATCTTTGACTTAAGATATCGATCCGTTTAACAGAAATGTTGTGCAAGTCTCCCTTTGAAGTCAACGAAGGATTTACGGGGGAGAGTCCTGAGTTGCTTATCTCAACCCAATTAGACAGTGTTCCATCTCAACCCAATTAGACAGTGTTCCATCTCAACCCAATTAGACAGTGTTCCATCTCAACCCAATTAGACAGTGTTCCATCTCAACCCAATTAGACAGTGTTCCATCTCAACCCAATTAGACAGTGTTCCATCTCAACCCAATTAGACAGTGTTCCATCTCAACCCAATTAGACAGTGTTCCATCTCAACCCAATTAGACAGTGTTCCATCTCAACCCAATTAGACAGTGTTCCATCTCAACCCAATTAGACAGTGTTCCATCTCAACCCAATTAGACAGTGTTCCATCTCAACCCAATTAGACAGTGTTCCATCTCAACCCAATTAGACAGTGTTCCATCTCAACCCAATTAGACAGTGTTCCATCTCAACCCAATTAGACAGTGTTCCATCTCAACCCAATTAGACAGTGTTCCATCTCAACCCAATTAGACAGTGTTCCATCTCAACCCAATTAGACAGTGTTCCATCTCAACCCAATTAGACAGTGTTCCATCTCAACCCAATTAGACAGTGTTCCATCTCAACCCAATTAGACAGTGTTCCATCTTACTTTTCAGAGGATAGATCAATCAATTCTGTTTCATTACCCTCTACTGGTCGTAAATTAGACAGTGTTCCATCTTACATTTCAGAGTCGTATATGGTCGTATATTAGACACGCACGCACACACACACGCACACACACACACACACACACACACACACACACACACACACACACACACACACACACACACACACACACACACACACACACACACACACACACACACACACACGCACACACAGCTACTCTTCCTGGGGTTTATTATGGATCCCCATTAGTTCCTGCCAAGGCAGCAGCTACTCTTCCTGGGGTTTATTATGGATCCCCATTAGTTCCTGCCAAGGCAGCAGCTACTCTTCCTGGGGTTTATTACGGATCCCCATTAGTTCCTGTCAAGGCAGCAGCTACTCTTCCTGGGGTTTATTACGGATCCCCATTAGTTCCTGCCAAGGCAGCAGCTACTCTTCCTGGGGTTTATTATGGATCCCCATTAGTTCCTGTCAAGGCAGCAGCTACTCTTCCTGGGGTTTATTACAGATCCCCGTTAGTTCCTGCCAAGGCAGCAGCTACTCTCCCTGGGGTTTATTACGGATCCCCATTAGTTCCTGCCAAGGCAGCAGCTACTCTTCCTGGGGTTTATTATGGATCCCCATTAGTTCCTGCCAAGGCAGCAGCTACTCTTCCTGAGGTTTATTATGGATCCCCATTAGTTCCTGTCAAGGCAGCAGCTACTCTTCCTGGGATTTATTATGGATCCCCATTAGTTCCTGCCAAAGCAGCAGCTACTCTTCCTGGGGTCCACACAAAACATGAAACATGACATAACACAGAACATTAATAGACAAGAACACCTCGAGGACAGAATTACATGCATTTTTTGAAAAGGCACAAGTATTCTACATATCAGTACATACACACAAACTATCTAGGTCCAATAGGGGAGAGGCGTTGTGCCGCGAGGTGTTGCTTTATCTGTTTTTTGAAACCAGGTTTGCTGTTTATTTGCGCAATATGAGATGGAACCAAGTTCCATGCAATAATGGCTCTATATAATACTGTACACTTTCTTGAATTTGTTCTGGATTTGGGGACTATGAAAAGACCCCTGGTAGCATGTCTGGTGGGGTAAGTGTGTGTGTCAGAGCTGTGTGTAAGTTGACTACGCGAACAATTTGGAATATTCAACACAATGTTTCTTATAAAAAAGAAGAAGTGATACAGTCAGTCTTTCCTCAACTCTCAGCCAAGAGAGACTGGCAGCATAGTATTAATATCAGCTCTCTGATTACAATGAAGAGCAAAACATACCGTTCTGTTCTGGACCAGCTGCCGTTTAACTAGGTCCTTGCAGCACTGGACCACACAGCTGGACAATAATCAAGATGAGATAAAACTAGAGCCTACAGGACTTGCTTTTTGGAGTGTGGTGTCAAAAAAGCAGAGCATCTCTTTATTACAGACTGACTTCTCCCCATCTTTCCAAACATTGAATCAATATTTTTGGGCCATGACAGTTAACACCAAGTAATTTAGTATTGTTGAAGAGACTTGTTCAACAGCCACACCATTTATTACCAGATTCAGCTGAGATCTAGAACATAGGGAATGATTTGTACCAAATACAAGGCTCTTAGTTTTAGAGATGTTCAGGACCAGTTTATTACTGGCCAGCCATTCCAAAACAGACTGCAACTCTTTGTTAAGGGTTTCAGTGACTTCATTAGCTGTGGTTGCTGATGTGTATATGGTTGAATCATCAGCATACATGGACGCACCTGCTTTGTTTAATGCCAGTGGCAGGTTATTGGTAAAAATAGAAAAGAGTAGAGGGCCTAGAGAGCTGCCCTGCGGTACACCACACTTTACATATTTGACATTAGAGACGCTTCCATTAAAGAAAACCCTTTGAGTTCTATTAGATAGATAGCCATGTTGTGGATACAGAGCTGAGGTTGAAAAGCCATAACACAAGTTTTCTCAACAACAGGTTATGGTCAATAATATCAAAGGCTGCACTGAAATCTAACAGTACAGCTCCCACAATCTTCTTATTATCAATTTCGGGTCGGCAAGCTTTTGGATGTACCGTGCCATCTACCATTTCTGTCATCTTTATAGACCTGTGCGAATGTATTATCTCATAAGAAAGTTGTTACCTAACTAAAGACAAAGCAAACCATCAATATAAAAATGCTGACTAAAAAAACACAACATAAAAGCAGAATGTACAGTATTTCTGCTCCTATTGTCCAACAGGGGCGTCTGAGGTTAGTTGGTTAACACCTGTCTCTCTTCGGTATTGTCCAGGTGGCCAAGTCAGCGGCGAGGACGGTCAAATGGAGCCCACTGCGATTGACCCAGACCTGGCGAGCGGAGGGAAGAGCCTCCACACGCTAGAGATGCAGATCCAGGAAGCCTTCCTTAGGTTCATGGCGGCCATATTGAAAGGGTACCGCTCTTACCTCCTCCCCATCACGCAGGCCCCCTCCGAAAGGACCACGGATGCAAGCTCGCTGTTCGACTTGCAAGGTTAGTAGCGTGTTTACATCTGATTTAGTTTGTCACCATTCCTACAGGAGAATATGCAGCCACACTTGGAGGACAGTGGAAGTAGATTTCTACCTCTGCGTCGTCCTCCAAGAGTGACTGAATATTCCACTCTCGCCTCCTCCCATTGAAACAGGTAAGTCACATGTAGACGGACTCGCTCTGCAGTCGACAACAGTTTAACTCTGCAGCTGGTCCATCCTAACAATGAGGTCTGGAGTAGTGCCTGCAGAGTTTGACCTGAACTGATTTAGTGACTAATGATTTATGGTGATTTAGTGACTAATGATTTATGGTGATTTAGTGACTAATGATGTATGGTGATTTAGTGACGAATGGTGATTTAGTGACTAATGACGTATGGCGATTTAGTGAGTAATGGTGATTTAGTAAGTAATGGTGAAATAGTGACTAATGGTAATTTAGTGACTAATGATGTATGGTGATTTAGTGACTAATGATGTATGGTGATTTAGTGAATAATGGTGATTTAGTGACTAATGATGTATGGTGATTTAGTGACTAATGATGTATGGTGATTTAGTGACTAATGATGTATGGTGATTTCGTGACTAATGATGTATGGTGATTTAGTGACTAATGGTGATTTAGGGACTAATGATGATTTAGTGACTAATGGTGATTTAGTGACTAATGATGATTTAGTGACTAATGGTGTATGGTGATTTAGTGAATAATGGTGATTTAGTTACTAATGATGTATGGTGATTTAGTGACTAATGGTGATTTAGTGACTAATGATGTATGGTGATTTAGTGACTAATGATGATTTAGTGACTAATGATGTATGGTGATTTAGTGACTAATGATGTATGGTGATTTAGTGACTAATCATGTATGGTGATTTAGTGACTAATGATGTATGGTGATTTAGTGACTAATGATGTATGGTGATTTAGTGACTAATGGTGATTTAGTGAATAATGATGTATGGTGATTTAGTGACTAATGATGTATGGTGATTTAGTGACTAATGATGTATGGTGATTTAGTGACTAATGATGTATGGTGATTTAGTGAGTAATGGTGATTTAGTGAGTAATGATGATTTAGTGACTAATGATGATTTAGTGACTAATGGTGTATGGTGATTTAGTGACTAATGATGTATGGTGATTTAGTGACTAATGATGTATGGTGATTTAGTGACTAATGATGTATGGTGATTTAGTGACTAATGGTGATTTAGTGACTAATGATGTATGGTGATTTAGTGACTAATGATGCATGGTGATTCAGTGACTAATGGTGAATTAGTGACTAATGATGTATGGTGATTTAGTGACTAATGGTGATTTAGTGACTAATGATGATTTAGTGACTAATGATGTATGGTGATTCAGTGACTACTGGTGATTTAGTGACTAATGATGATTTAGTGACTAATGATGATTTAGTGACTAATGGTGATTTAGTGACTAATGGTGATTTAGTGACTAATGATGTATGATGATTTAGTGACTAATGATGTATGGTGATTCAGTGACTACTGGTGATTTAGTGACTCATGATGATTTAGTGACTAATGATGATTTAGTGACTAATGGTGATTTAGTGACTAATGGTGATTTAGTGACTAATGATGTATGGTGATTTAGTGACTAATGATGTATGGTGATTTAGTGACTAATGGTGATTTAGTGACTAATGATGATTTAGTGACTAATGATGTATGGTGATTCAGTGACTAATGGTGATTTAGTGACTAAAGATGTATGGAGATTTAGTGACTAATGGTGAGTTGTGACTAATGGTGATTAGTGACTAATGATGTATGGTGATTTAGTGTAATGGTGATTTAGTGACTAATGATGTATGGAGATTTAGTGACTAAAGGTGATTTAGTGACTAATGATGATTTAGTGACTAATGATGTATGGTGATTCAGTGACTACTGGTGATTTAGTGACTAATGATGATTTAGTGACTAATGATGATTAGTGACTAATGGTGATTTAGTGACTAATGGTGATTTAGTGACTAATGGTGATTTAGTGACTAATGATGTATGGTGATTTAGTGACTAATGATGTATGGTGATTTAGTGACTAATGGTGATTTAGTGACTAATGATTATTTAGTGACTAATGATGATTAGTGACTAATGGTGATTTAGTGACTAATGGTGATTTATTGACTAATGATGATTTAGTGACTAATGATGTATGGTGATTTAGTGACTAATGGTGATTTTGTGACTAATGTGAATTTAGTGACTAATGATGATGAGTGACTAATGGTGATTTAGGGACTAATGGTGATTTAGGGACTAATGGTGATTTAGTGACTAATGATGTATGGTGATTTGGTGACTAATGGTGATTTAATGACTAATGATGTATGGTGATTTAGTGACTAATGATGTATGGTGATTTAGTGACTAATGGTAATTTAGTGACTAATGATGTATGGTGATTTAGTGACTAATGATGTATGGTGATTTAGTGACTAATGATGTATGGTGATTTAGTGACTAATCATGTATGGTGATTTAGTGACTAATGATGTATGGTGATTTAGTGACTAATGATGTATGGTGATTCAGTGACTAATGGTGATTTAGTGACTAATGATGTATGGTGATTCAGTGACTAATGGTGATTTAGTGACTAATGATGTATGGTGATTCAGTGACTAATGGTGATTTAGTGACTGATGATGATTTAGTGACTAATGATGATTTAGTGACTAATGATGTATGGTGATTTAGAGACTAATGGTGATTTAGTGACTAATGGTGATTTAGTGACTAATGATGTATGGTGATTCAGTGACTACTGGTGATTTAGTGACTAATGATGATTTAGTGACTAATGATGATTAGTGACTAATGGTGATTTAGTGACTAATGGTGATTTAGTGACTAATGGTGATTTAGTGACTAATGGTGATTTAGTGACTAATGATGTATGGAGATTTAGTGACTAATGGTGATTAGTGACTAATGGTGATTAGTGACTAATGATGTATGGTGATTTAGTGACTAATGGTGATTTAGTGACTAATGATGTATGGAGATTTAGTGACTAATGGTGATTAGTGACTAATGGTGATTAGTGACTAATGATGTATGGTGATTTAGTGTAATGTTGATTTAGTGACTAATGATGTATGGAGATTTAGTGACTAATGGTGATTTAGTGACTAATGATGTATGGAGATTTAGTGACTAATGGTGATTAGTGACTAATGGTGATTAGTGACTAATGATGTATGGTGATTTAGTGACTAATGATGTATGGTGATTTAGTGACTAATGGTGATTTAGTGACTAATGATGTATGGTGATTCAGTGACTAATGGTAATTTAGTGACTAATGATGTATGGAGATTTAGTGACTAATGGTTATTAGTGACTAATGGTGATTAGTGACTAATGATGTATGGTGATTTAGTGTAATGGTGATTTGGTGTAATTATAATTTAGTGACTAATGATGTATGGTGATTTAGTGTAATGGTGATTTAGTGTAATGGTGATTTAGTGTAATGGTGATTTAGTGTAATGGTGATTTAGTGTAATGGTGATTTGGTGTAATGGTGATTTAGTGTAATGGTGATTTAGTGACTAATGATGTATGGTGATTTAGTGACTAATGGTGATTTAGTGACTAATGATGATTTAGTGACTAATGATGTATGGTGATTCAGTGACTAATGGTAATTTAGTGACTAATGATGTATGGAGATTTAGTGACTAATGGTTATTAGTGACTAATGGTGATTAGTGACTAATGATGTATGGTGATTTAGTGTAATGGTGATTTGGTGTAATTATAATTTAGTGACTAATGATGTATGGTGATTTAGTGTAATGGTGATTTAGTGTAATGGTGATTTAGTGTAATGGTGATTTAGTGTAATGGTGATTTAGTGTAATGGTGATTTAGTGACTAATGATGTATGGTGATTTAGTGTAATGGTGATTTGGTGTAATGGTGATTTAGTGGCGGCAGGGTAGCCTAGTGGTTAGAGCGTTGGACTAGTAACCGGAAGGTTGTGAGTTCAAACCCCCGAGCCGACAAGGTACAAATCTGTCGTTCTGCCCCTGAACAGGCAGTTAACCCACTGTTCCCAGGCCGTCATTGAAGAATAAGAATGTGTTCTTAACTGACTTGCCTGGTTAAATAAAAAAAAAAAAAGGTAAAAATTAACTTGTAAGTCGCTCTGGATAAGAGCGTCTGCTAAATGACTTAAATGTAAATGTAAATGTAAATGTAGTGTAATGGTGATTTAGTGTAATGGTGATTTAGTGTAATGGTGATTTAGTGTAATAGTGATTTAGTGTAATGGTGATTTGGTGTAATTATGATTTAGTGACTAATGATGTATGATGATTTAGTGTAATGGTGATTAGTGACTAATGGTTATTTAGTGTAATGGTGATTTGGTGTAATGGTGATTTAGTGTAATTGTGATTTAGTGACTAATGATGTATGGTGATTTAGTGTAATGGTGATTTCGTCTAATGGTGATTTAGTGTAATTATGATTTAGTGACTAATGATGTATGGTGATTTAGTGTAAATATGATTTAGTGACTAATGATGTATGGTGATTTAGTGTAATTATGATTTAGTGACTAATGGTGTATGGTGATTTAGTGAATAATGGTGATTTAGTGACTAATGATGTATGGTGATTTAGTGACTAATGATGTATGGTGATTTAGTGACTAATGATGTATGGTGATTTAGTGACTAATGATGTATGGTGATTTAGTGACTAATGATGTATGGTGATTTAGTGACTAATGATGTATGGTGATTTAGTGACTAATGATGTATGGTGATTTAGTGACTAATGATGATTAAGTGACTAATGATGTATGGTGATTTAGTGACTAATGATGTATGGTGATTTAATGACTAATGGTGATTTAGTGACTAATGATGTATGGTGATTTAGTGACTAATGATGTATGGTGATTTAGTGACTAATGATGATTTAGTGACTAATGATGTATGGTGATTTAGTGACTAATGATGTATGGTGATTTAGTGAGTAATGGTGATTTAGTGACTAATGGTGTATGGTGATTTAGTGACTAATGATGTATGGTGATTTAGTGACTAATGGTGATTTAGTGACTAATGATGTATGGTGATTTAGTGACTAATGATGCATGGTGATTCAGTGACTAATGGTGATTTAGTGACTAATGATGTATGGTGATTTAGTGACTAATGATGCATGGTGATTCAGTAACTATTGGTGATTTAGTGACTAATGATGTATGGTGATTTAGTGACTAATGGTGATTTAGTGATTCAGTGACCATTAGTCACTGGGTCCTGTGACCATTAGTCACTGGGTCCTGTGTGGCTCAGTCGGTAGAGCATGGCGCTTGCAACGCCAAGCGTCGTGGGTTCGCTTCCCACTGGGGCCACCCATATGCAAAAGTAGTGGCCCCAGCCGACTTGTAAGTCGCTTTGGACAAAAGCGTCTGCTAAATGGGATATATTATTATTATTATTATTATTATTATATTAGTGACTAATGATGATTTAGTGACTAATGATGATTAGTGACTAATGGTGATTTAGTGACTAATGATGATTAGTGACTAATGGTGATTTAGTGTAATGATGATTTGGTGTAATGGTGATTTAGTGTAATGGTGATTTAGTGTAATGGTGATTAGTGACTAATGATGTATGGTGATTTAGTGTAATGGTGATTTCGTCTAATGGTGATTTAGTGTAATTATGATTTAGTGACTAATGATGTATGGTGATTTAGTGTAATTATGATTTAGTGACTAATGATGTACGGTGATTTAGTGCAGGGATGGGCAACTTTGGTGGTGGGGCCCACAAAAAATGTAACTCATCATGATTGGTCGCAGTTTCTCGTGGGTCCGCGAACCCAAATCCATTGTACACATCCATCTTGGAGGATGGTGGGTTGTCTTTATTATCACATCTTGGAGGATGGTCGGTTGTCTTTATTATCACATCTTGGAGGATGGTGGGTTGTCTTTATTATCACATCTTGGAGGATGGTGGGTTGTCTTTATTATCACATCATGGAGGATGGTGGGTTGTCTTTATTATCACATCATGGAGGATGGTGGGTTGTCTTTATTATCACATCATGGAGGATGGTGGGTTGTCTTTATTATCACATCATGGAGGATGGTGGGTTGTCGTGTGGTTGTCGTGTGGTTGTCGTGTGGTTGTCGTGTGGTTGTCGTGTGGTTGTCGTGTGGTTGTCGTGTGGTTGTCATGTGGTTGTCATGTGGTTGTCATGTGGTTGTCATGCTCCTCAGGGTTCTTGAAGAGCCGGGATCGTTCCCACCAGAAGTTCTACTCCCAGATGATCAAAACCCAGATGTTTATCCGGTTCATCGAGGAATGTTCCTTCGTCAGCGATAAAGACGCCAGTCTGGCCTTCTTCGACGAGTGTGTTGATAAGGTAAGATGATAATGTCCTATAGTATTCTCAGTGGGTTGATAAGGTAAGATGATAATGTCCTATAGTATTCTCAGTGGGTTGATAAGGTAAGATGATAATGTCCTATAGTATTCTCAGTGGGTTGATAAGGTAAGATGATAATGTCCTATAGTATTCTCAGTGGGTTGATAAGGTAAGATGATAATGTCCTATAGTATTCTCAGTGGGTTGATAAGGTAAGATGATAATGTCCTATAGTATTCTCAGTGGGTTGATAAGGTAAGATGATAATGTCCTATAGTATTCTCAGTGGGTTGATAAGGTAAGATGATAATGTCCTATAGTATTCTCAGTGGGTTGATAAGGTAAGATGATAATGTCCTATAGTATTCTCAGTGGGTTGATAAGGTAAGATGATAATGTCCTATAGTGTGTCAGTAAGGGAAGTCTTGTTTGTCCATAGAGAATAAGATGGACCAGCACACCATAAATAGTATTCAACGAAGCATTTCACTGCACGTAGTGGTGCATCATTCAGTGGTTTGTTAGTCTTCATGTACTGTATTTCCCACCATGTAGAACGAGTCATTCACAGAACACAGTTGACCTGTCTGTCTACCTGTCTGGTGATTTTCCTCTACACTCTCCTGTCTACCTGTCTGTCTACCTGTCTGGTGCTTTTCCTCTACACTCTCCTGTCTGTCTACCTGTCTGTCTACCTGTCTGTCTATCTGTCTGGTGCTTTTCCTCTACACTCTCCTGTCTGTCTACCTGTCTGTCTAACTGTCTGTTTACCTGTCTGTCTACCTGTCTGGTGCTTTTCCTCTACACTCTCCTGTCTGTCTACCTGTCTGTCTACCTGTCTGTCTACCTGCCTGTCTACCCACCTGTCTACCCGCCTGTCTACCTGCCTGTCTACCTGTCTGTCTACCTGCCTGGTGCTTTTTGTCTACACTCTCCTGTCTGTCTACCTGTCTGTCTACCTGTCTGTCTACCTGTCTGGTGCTTTTCCTCTACACTCTCCTGTCTGTCTGCCTGTCTACCTGCCTGTCTACCCACCTGTCTACATGGCTGTCTACCTGTCTGTCTGTCTACCTGACTGTTTACCTGCCTGTCTGCCTGTCTACCTGTCTGCCTATCTGCCTGTTTACCTGCCTGTCTGCCTGTCTACCTGTCTGCCTGTCTACCTGCCTGTCTACCCACCTGTCTACCTGCCTGTCTACCTGTCTGACTGTCTGACAATCTACCTGTCTGCCTGTCTACCTGTCTGCCTGTCTGCCAATCTACCTGTCTGTCTGCCTGTCTGCCTACCTGTCTGCCTGTCTGCCTACCTGTCTGCCTGTCTACCCGCCTGTCTACCTGCCTGTCTACCCGCTGTCTTCCTGCCTGTCTTCCTGTCTGTCTACCTGCCTATCTACCTGTGATCTCGGGTCTTGCTTGGACAGATTTACAGCAATGGAAGCAAGGTAAGCTCTCAGACCATCTTCTTCTTCTTCTTTGTATATTCTTTACAAGCTTCTTCATGGGTTGTGACTCAGCTGCAGTGCTGGGTACAGTTGTCGGATGTGGTGTTAACCATAGAGAGAGAGACACGGTGGAGAACAGAAGTTTGAGAAAGAGGAGAGAGACAGAGGACACATAATGGAATTTACCAAATAAACTAAAGTAAAAAATTACACAATAAAATAACAATAACCAAATCAAAATAAAAATGTATTTTGTCACATGCGCCGAATACAACAGGTGTAGACCTCACAGTGAAATGCTGAATACAACAGGTGTAGGTAGACCTCACAGTGAAATGCCGAATACAACAGGTGTAGTAGACCTCACAGTGAAATGCTGAATACAACAGGTGTAGTAGACCTCACAGTGAAATGCTGAATACAACAGGTGTAGTAGACCTCACAGTGAAATGCTGAATACAACAGGTGTAGTAGACCTCACAGTGAAATGCTGAATACTACAGGTGTAGACCTCACAGTGAAATGCTGAATACAACAGGTGTAGTAGACCTGACAGTGAAATGCTGAATAAGAACACAGGACCAGGGGGTGGAGATGGGCGGGGGGTGGGGGGGGGGGTAAAAGTATTATTGCTTGGGGGTAGAAGCTGTTTAGAAGCCTCTTGGACCTAGACTTGGTGCTCCGGTACTGCTTGCCATGCGGTAGTAGAGAGAACAGTCTGACTGGGGTGGCTGGAGTCTTTGACAATTGTTAGGGCCTTCCTCGGACACCGCCTGGTGTAGAGGTCCTGGATGGCAGGAAGCTTGGCCCCAGTGATGTATTGGGCAGTTTGCACTACCCTGTAGTGCCTTGCTGTCAGAGGCCGAGCAGTTGTCATACCAGGCAGTGATGCCATGCTTTCGATGGTGCAGCTGTAGAACCTTTTGAGGATCTCAGGACCCATGTCAAATCTTTTCAGTTTCTGAGGGAGAATAGGTTTTGTCGTGCCCTCTTCATGACCGTCTTGGTGTGTTTGGACCATGTTAGTTTGTTGGTGATGTTGACACCACGGAAATTTAAGTTCTCAACCTGCTCCACTACAGCCCCATCGATGAGAATGGGGGCGTGCTCGGTGCTCCTTTTCCTGTAGTCCACAATCATCTCCTCTGTTTTGGTTACGTTGAGGGAGAGGTTGTTATTCTGGCACCATCCGACCAGGTCTCTGACCTCCTCCCTGTAGGCTGTCTCTTCGTTGTCGGTAATCAGGCCTACCACTGTTGTGTCGTCTGCAAACTTAATGATGGTGTTGGAGTCGTGCCTGAACACGCTCCCAGAGCGCTAAGAACCTTGGCGTGATCCTGGACAACACCCTGTCGTTCTCAACTAACATCAAGGCGGTGGCCCGTTCCTGTAGGTTCATGCTCTACAACATCCGCAGAGTACAACCCTGCCTCACACAGGAAGCGGCGCAGGTCCTAATCCAGGCACTTGTCATCTCCCGTCTGGATTACTGCAACTCGCTGTTGGCTGGGCTCCCTGCCTGTGCCATTAAACCCCTACAACTCATCCAGAACGCCGCAGCCCGTCTGGTGTTCAACCTTCCCGAGTTCTCTCACGTCACCCCGCTCCTCCGCTCTCTCCACTGGCTTCCAGTTGAAGCTCGCATCCGCTACAAGACCATGGTGCTTGCCTACGGAGCTGTGAGGGGAACGGCACCGCAGTACCTCCAGGCTCTGATCAGGCCCTACACCCAAACAAGGGCACTGCGTTCATCCACCTCTGGCCTGCTCGCCTCCCTACCACTGAGGAAGTACAGTTCCCGCTCAGCCCAGTCAAAACTGTTCGCTGCTCTGGCCCCCCAATGGTGGAACAAACTCCCTCACGACGCCAGGACAGCGGAGTCAATCACCACCCTCCGGAGACACCTGAAACCCCACCTCTTCAAGGAATACCTAGGATAGAATAAAGTAATGCTTCTCACCCCCCCCCCCCCCTTAAATGATTTAGATGCACTATTGTAAAGTGGATGTTCCACTGGATGTCAGAAGGTGAATTCACCAATTTGTAAGTCGCTCTGGATAAGAGCGTCTGCTAAATGACTTAAATGTAAATGTAATGTGAACAGGGAGTACAGGAGGGGACTGAGCACGCACCCCTGAGGGGCCCCAGTGTTGAGGATCAGCGTAGCAGACGTGTTGTTACCTACCCTTACCACCTGTGGACGGCCCGTCAGGAAGTCCAGGATCCAGTTGCAGAGGGAGATGTTTAGTCCCAGGGTCCTTAGCTTAGTGATGAGCTTTGTGGGCACTATGGTGTTGAACGCTGAGCTGTAGTCAATGAACAGCATTCTCACATAGGCGTTCCTTTTGTCCAGGTGGGAAAGGACAGTGAAAGGACAGTGTGGAGTGCGATTGAGATTGCATCATCTGTGGATTTGTTGGGGCAGTATGTGAATTGGAGTGGGTCTAGGGTTTCTGGGAGGATGCTGTTGATGTGAGCCATGACCAGCCTTTCAAAGCACTCATGGCTACCGACGTGAGTGCTACGGGGCGGTAATCATTTAGGCAGGTTAACTTCGCTTCCTTGCGTACAGGGACTATGGTGGTCTGCTTGAAACATTTCGATATTACAGACTCGGTCAGGGAGAGGTTGAAAATGTCAGTGAAGACACTTACCAGTTGGTCCAGGCATGCTTTGAGTACATCCTGGTAATCCGTCTGGCCCTACGGCTTTGTGAATGTTGACCTGTTTAAAGGTCTTGCTCACATCGGCTACTGAGAGCGTTATCACACAGTCGTCCAGAAAAGCTGGTGCTCTCATGCATGCTTCAGTGTTACTTGCCTCGAAGCTCACATCACTGGGCAGCTCGCGTCAGGGTTTCCCTTTGTAGTCCATAATAGTTTTCAAGCCCTGCCACATCCAACAAGCGTCAGAGATGGTGTAGTAGGATTCAATCTTAATCCTGTATTGACGATTTGCTTGTTTGATGGTTCATCTGAGGGCATAGCTGGATTTCTTATAAGCGTCCGGATTAGTGTCCCGCTCCTTGAAAGCGGCAGCTCTAGCCTTTTAGCTCGTTGCGGATGTTGCCTGCAATCCATTGCTTCTGGTTGGGATATGTGCGTATGGTCACTGCGGGTACGACGTCTTCGATGCACTTATTGATGAAGCCGATTACTGAGGTGGTGTACTCCTCAATGCCATTTAATGAACCCCGGGAACATATTCCAGTCTGTGCTAGCAAAACAGTCCTTTAGCGTAGCATCTGAGTCATCTGACCACTTTCGTATTGATCGAGTCACTGGTACTTCCTGCTTTAGTTTTTGCTTGTAAGCAGGAATCAGGAGGATAGAGTTATCGTCAGCTTTTTTATTTATTTGTATTTTATTTCACCTTTATTGAACCAGGTAGGCTAGTTGAGAACAAGTTCTCATTTGCAACTGCGACCTGGCCAAGATAAAGCATAGCAATTCAACACATACAACAACACAGAGTTACACATGGAATAAACAAAACATACAGTCAATAATACAGTAGAACAAAATAAAACAAAAAGACTATATACAGTGAGTGCAAATGAGGTAAGAAGGGAGTTATGGCAATAAATAGGCCATGGTTGCGAAGTATTTACAATATAGCAAGTAAACACTGGAATGGTAGATTGGCAGAAGATGAATGTGCAGGTAGAGATACTGGGGTGCAAAGGAGCAAAATAAATAAATACCAGTATGGGGATGAGGTAGGTAGGTAGATGGGCTGTTTACAGATGGGTTATGTACAGGTGCAGTGATCTGTGAGCTGCTCTGACAGCTGGTGCTTAAAGCTAGTGAGGGAGATATGAGTCTCCAGCTTCAGAGATTTTTGCAATTTGTTCCAGTCATAGGCAGCAGAGAACTGGAAGGAAAGACGACCAAAGGAGGAATTAACTTTGGGGGTGACCAGTGAGATATACCTGCTGGAGCGCGTGCTACGGGTGGGTGCTGCTATGGTGACCAGTGAGCTGAGATAAGGTGGGGCTTTACCTAGCAGAGACTTGTAGATAACCTGGAGCCAGTGGATTTGGCGGCGAGTATGAAGCGAGGGTCAACCAACGAGAGCGTACAGGTCGCAATGGTGGGTAGTGTATGGGGCTTTGGCGACAAAACGGATGGCACTGTGATAGACTGCATCTAGTTTGTTGAGTAGAGTGTTGGAGGCTATTTTATAGATGACATCACCGAAGTCGAGGATCGGTAGGATGGTCAGTTTTACGAGGGTATGTTTGGCAGCATGAGTGAAGGATGCTTTGTTGCGATATAGGAAGCCGATTCTAGGTTTAATTTTGGATTGGAAATGCTTAATGTGAGTCTGGAAGGAGAGTTTACAGTCTAACCAGACACCCAGGTATTTGTAGTTGTCCACGTATTCTAAGTCAGAGCCGTCCAGAGTAGTGATGTTGGACAGGCGGGCAGGTGCGGGCAGTGATCGATTGAATAGCATGCATTTAGTTTTACTTGCGTTTTAAGAGCATTTGGAGGCCACGGAAGGAGAGTTGTATGGCATTGAAGCTCGTCGGGAGGTTAGTTAACACAGTGTCCAAGGAGGGGCCAGAAGTATACAGAATGGTGTCGTCTGCGTAGAGGTGGATCAGAGAATCACCAGCAGCAAGAGCAACATCATTGATGTATACAGGAAAGAGAGTCGGCCCGAGAATTGAACCCTGTGGCACACCCATAGAGACTGTCAGAGGACCGGACAACAGTCCCTCCGATTTGACACACTGAACTCTATCAGAGAAGTAGTTGGTAAACCAGACGAGACAATCATTTGAGAAACCAAGGCTGTCGAGTCTGCCAATAAGAATGTTGTGATTGACAGAGTCGAAAGCCTTGGCCAGGTCGATGAATACGGCTGCACAGTGCTGTCTCTTATCGATGGCGGTTATGATGTCGTTTAGAACCTTGAGCGTGGCTGAGGTGCACCCATGACCAGCTCTGAAACCAGATTGCATAGCGGAGAAGGTATGGTGGGATTCGAAATGGTCGGTAATCTGTTTGTTGACTTGGCTTTCGAAGACCTTGGAATAACAGGGTAGGATAGATATAGGTCTGTAACAGTTTGGGTCTAGAGTGTCCACCACTTTGAAGAGGGGGATGACCGCGGCAGCTTTTCAATCTTTGGGAATCTCAGACGATACGAAAGAGAGGTTAAACAGACTAGTAATAGGGGTTGCAACAATTTCGGCAGATATTTTTAGAAAAAGAGGGTCCAGATTGCCTAGCCCAGCTGATTTGTAGGGGTCCAGATTTTGCAGCTCTTTCAGAACGTCAGCTATCTGGAATTGGATGAAGGAGAAATGATGGGGGCTTTGGCGGGTTGCTGTGGAGGGTGCCGGCAGTTGACTGGGGTTGGGGTAGCCAGGTGGAAAGCATGGCCAGCAGTAGAGAAATGCTTATTGAAATTCTCAATTATAGTGGATTTATCGGTGGTGACAGTGTTTCCTAGCCTCAGAGCAGTTGGCAGCTGGGAGGAGGTGCTCTTATTCTCCATGGACATTACAGTGTCCCAGAACGTTTTTGAGTTTGTACTACAGGATGCAAATGTCTGTTTGAAAAAGCTTGCCTTAACTTTTCTAACTGCCGGTGTATATTTGTTCCTAACTTCCCTGAAAAGTTGCATATCACGGGGGCTATTCGATGCTAATGCAGAATGCCACAAGATGTTTTTGTGCTGGTCAAGGGCAGACAGGTCTGGCGTGAACCAAGGACTATATCTATTCCTAGTTCTACATTTTTTGAGAGGGCCATGCTTATTTAAGATGTTGAGGAAGGCCCTTTTAAAGAATGACCAGGCATCCCCTACTGACGGGATGAGGTCAATGTCATTCCAGGATACTCCGGCCAGGTCGATTAGAAAGGCCTGCTCGCAGAAACGTTTCAGGGAGCGTTTGACAGTGATGTGGGGTGGTCGTTTGATTACAGGCCCATTACGGACCCAATACAGACCCAGTCTCTTCAACTAATCCACTCCATGTCTACTGTATAGCCTGGGTACCAGTCTCTTCAGCTAATCCACTCCATGTCTACTGTATAGCCTGGGTACCAGTCTCTTCAGCTAATCCACTCCATGTCTACTGTATAGCCTGGGTACCAGTCTCTTTAACTAATCCACTCCATGTCTACTGTATAGCCTGGGTACCAGTCTCTTCAGCTAATCCACTCCATGTCTACTGTATAGCCTGCGTACCAGTCTCTTCAGCTAATCCACTCCATGTCTACTGTATAGCCTGGGTACCAGTCTCTTCAGCTAATCCACTCCATGTCTACTGTATAGCCTGGGTACCAGTCTCTTCAGCTAATCCACTCCATGTCTACTGTATAGCCTGGGTACCAGTCTCTTTAACTAATCCACTCCATGTCTACTGTATAGCCTGGGTACCAGTCTCTTCAGCTAATCCACTCCATGTCTACTGTATAGCCTGGGTACCAGTCTCTTCAGCTAATCCACTCCATGTCTACTGTATAGCCTGGGTACCAGTCTCTTCAGCTAATCCACTCCATGTCTACTGTATAGCCTGGGTACCAGTCTCTTCAGCTAATCCACTCCATGTCTACTGTATAGCCTGCGTACCAGTCTCTTCAGCTAATCCACTCCATGTCTACTGTATAGCCTGCGTACCAGTCTCTTCAGCTAATCCACTCCATGTCTACTGTATAGCCTGGGTACCAGTCTCTTCAGCTAATCCACTCCATGTCTACTGTATAGCCTGGGTACCAGTCTCTTCAGCTAATCCACTCCATGTCTACTGTATAGCCTGCGTACCAGTCTCTTCAGCTAATCCACTCCATGTCTACTGTATAGCCTGCGTACCAGTCTCTTTAACTAATCCACTCCATGTCTACTGTATAGCCTGGGTACCAGTCTCTTTAGCTAATCCACTCCATGTCTACTGTATAGCCTGGGTACCAGTCTCTTCAACTAATCCACTCCATGTCTACTGTATAGCCTGCGTACCAGTCTCTTTAACTAATCCACTCCATGTCTACTGTATAGCCTGGGTACCAGTCTCTTTAACTAATCCACTCCATGTCTACTGTATAGCCTGCGTACCAGTCTCTTTAACTAATCCACTCCATGTCTACTGTATAGCCTGGGTACCAGTCTCTTCAGCTAATCCACTCCATGTCTACTGTATAGCCTGGGTACCAGTCTCTTTAACTAATCCACTCCATGTCTACTGTATAGCCTGGGTACCAGTCTCTTTAACTAATCCACTTCATGTCTACTGTATAGCCTGGGTACCAGTCTCTTTAACTAATCCACTCCATGTCTACTGTATAGCCTGGGTACCAGTCTCTTTAACTAATCCACTCCATGTCTACTGTATAGCCTGGGTACCAGTCTCTTTAACTAATCCACTCCATGTCTACTGTATAGCCTGGGTACCAGTCTCTTTAACTAATCCACTCCATGTCTACTGTATAGCAGTCTCTTTAACTAATCCACTCCATGTCTACTGTATAGCCTGGGTACCAGTCTCTTTAACTAATCCACTCCATGTCTACTGTATAGCCTGGGTACCAGTCTCTTCAGCTAATCCACTCCATGTCTACTGTATAACCTGGGTACTAGTCTCTTCAGCGAATCCACTCCCTGTACTTCATATCATTGTTATTTATTTTTATTTAACCTTTATTTAACCAGGTAGGCAAGCTGAGAACAAGTTCTCATTTACGACTGCGACCTGGCCAAGATAAAGCAAAGCAGTGTGACACATACAACACATACAACAACACAGAGTTACACATGGGATAAACAAACATACAGTCAATAACACAGTAGAAAAGTATATATACACTGTGTGCAAATGAGGTAAGATAAGGGAGGTAAAGGCAAAAAAAAAGGCCATGGTGGCGAAGTAAATACAATATAGCAAGTAAAACACTGGAATGGTAGATTTGCAGTGGAAGAATGTGCAAAGTAGAGATAGAAATAATGGGCTGCAAAGGAGCAAAATAAATAAAGTAGGGGAAGAGGTAGTTGTTTGGGCTAAATTATAGATAATGGCACATCAATAATCATGGGCCAGGTTGCATAAAACATAAATACAGTACAATACAACACAATATAGTACAATAGAGTAAAGTACAGTACAATACAATACTTTACAATACAGTACAATACTTTACAATAGGGTACAATACTTTACAATACAGTACAATACAGTAAAGTACAATACAGTACAATACAGTACAATACAGTAAAGTACAGTACAATACAGTAAAGTACAATACAATACAGTACAATACAGTACAATACAGTAAAATACAGTACAATACAGTACAATACAGTAAAGTACAATACAGTAAAATACAGTACAATACAGTAAAGTACAATACAGTACAATACAGTACAATACAGTACAATACAGTAAAGTACAATACAGTAAAATACAGTACAATACAGTACAATACAGTAATGTACAGTACAATACAGTACAATACAGTAAAGTACAGTACAATACAGTAAAGTACAATACAGTACAATACAGTACAATACAGTACAATACAGTACAATACAGTAAAGTACAATACAGTAAAATACAGTACAATACAGTACAATACAGTAATGTACAGTACAATACAGTACAATACAGTAAAATACAATACCATACACAACAATACAGTACAGTACAATACAGTACAATATAGTACAATATAATATAGTACAATATAATACAGCACAATACAATACAGTACAGTAAAATATAGTAAAGCACAGTACAATACAGTACAATACAATACAGTACAATATAATACAGTACAATATAATACAGTACAATACAATACAGTAAAGCACAGTACAATACAGTGAAGTACAGTACAATACAATAAAGTACAGTAAAGGCTAGTAAACAAGGCGTTTGTGGTAAGTACATGAGGGTCGCTGTAGATCCCCCCCCCGAGCTCTGATCTGTAATATGGTCATGGTCTGGAATCACTGGTCTGGAATCACTGGTCTGGAATCACTGGTCTGGAATCACTGGTCTGGAATCACTGGTCTGGAATCGCTGGTCTGGAATCACTGGTCTGGAATCACTGGTCTGGAATCACTGGTCTGGAATCACTGGTCTGGAATCACTGGTCTGGATTCACTGGTCTGGAATCACTGGTCTGGAATCACTGGTCTGGAATCACTGGTCTGGAATCACTGGTCTGGAATCACTGGTCTGGAATCGCTGGTCTGGAATCACTGGTCTGGAATCACTGGTCTGGAATCACTGGTCTGGAATCATTGGTCTGGAATCACTGGTCTGGAATCACTGGTCTGGAATCACTGGTCTGGAATCGCTGGTCTGGATTCACTGGTCTGGAATCACTGGTCTGGAATCACTGGTCTGGAATCACTGGTCTGGAATCACTGGTCTGGAATCACTGGTCTGGATTCACTGGTCTGGATTCACTGGTCTGGAATCACTGGTCTGGATTCACTGGTCTGGAATCACTGGTCTGGAATCACTGGTCTGGAATCACTGGTCTGGAATCACTGGTCTGGAATCACTGGTCTGGATTCACTGGTCTGGAATCACTGGTCTCTTCTCTGTCTGACATAATTTCAATGACTTCCTGGTCATGTCTGGCAACAGATGACAGATCACTGATCATAGATAGCATTAGCCCCTGTACACGCTTTCTAGTCGTTGCCAAGTAAGAAACTCTCAAGTACAGAAATAATGCCTTTTTTGTAACTTGGCTGCTGTATGGATTCATTGTAGCTGTGTCTGTAGCCTTCTTGTGTCTTTCAATTGTGAACTGTGTTGTGAACAGACAGAATAGAGGACAGAACTGTGTTGTAGACAGACAGAATAGAGGACAGAACTGTGTTGTAGACAGACAGAATAGAGGACAGAACTGTGTTGTAGACAGACAGAATAGAGGACAGAACTGTGTTGTGGACAGACAGAATAGAGAACAGAACTGTGTTGTAGACAGACAGAATAGAGGACAGAACTGTGTTGTGGACGGACAGACTAGAGGACAGAACTGTGTTGTAGACAGACAGACTAGAGGACAGAACTGTGTTGTGGACATACAGACTAGAGGACAGAACTGTGTTGTGGACGGACAGACTAGAGGACAGAACTGTGTTGTAGACAGACAGACTAGAGGACAGAACTGTGTTGTGGACAGACAGAATAGAGGACAGAACTGTGTTGTGGACAGACAGACTAGAGGACAGAACTGTGTTGTGGACGGACAGAATGTAGGACAGAACTGTGTTGTGGACGGACAGAATGTAGGACAGAACTGTGTTGTGGACAGACAGAATAGAGGACAGAACTGTGTTGTGAACAGACAGACTAGAGGACAGAACTGTGTTGTGAACAGACAGAATAGAGGACAGAACTGTGTTGTGGACAGACAGAATAGAGGACAGAACTGTGTTGTAGACAGACAGAATAGAGGACAGAACTGTGTTGTGGACAGACAGACTAGAGGACAGAACTGTGTTGTGGACAGACAGAATAGAGGACAGAACTGTGTTGTAGACAGACAGAATAGAGGACAGAACTGTGTTGTGGACGGACAGACTAGAGGACAGAACTGTGTTGTGGACGGACAGACTAGAGGACAGAACTGTGTTGTGGACGGACAGAATAGAGGACAGAACTGTGTTGTGGACGGACAGAATAGAGGACAGAACTGTGTTGTAGACAGACAGACTAGAGGACAGAACTATGTTGTGGACGGACAGACTAGAGGACAGAACTGTGTTGTAGACAGACAGACTAGAGGACAGAACTGTGTTGTGGACGGACAGAATAGAGGACAGAACTGTGTTGTAGACAGACAGACTAGAGGACAGAACTGTGTTGTGGACGGACAGAATAGAGGACAGAACTGTGTTGTGGACAGACAGACTAGAGGACAGAACTGTGTTGTGGACGGACAGAATAGAGGACAGAACTGTGTTGTGGACGGACAGAATAGAGGACAGAACTGTGTTGTGGACGGACAGAATAGAGGACAGAACTGTGTTGTGGACAGACAGAATAGAGGACAGAACTGTGTTGTGGACGGACAGAATAGAGGACAGAACTGTGTTGTGGACAGACAGACTAGAGGACAGAACTGTGTTGTGGACGGACAGAATAGAGGACAGAACTGTGTTGTGAACAGACAGACTAGAGGACAGAACTGTGTTGTGGACGGACAGAATAGAGGACAGAACTGTGTTGTGGACAGACAGAATAGAGGACAGAACTGTGTTGTAGACAGACAGAATAGAGGACAGAACTGTGTTGTGGACAGACAGAATAGAGGACAGAACTGTGTTGTGGACGGACAGAATAGAGGACAGAACTGTGTTGTGGACGGACAGAATAGAGGACAGAACTGTGTTGTAGACAGACAGAATAGAGGACAGAACTGTGTTGTGGACGGACAGAATAGAGGACAGAACTGTGTTGTAGACAGACAGAATAGAGGACAGAACTGTGTTGTAGACAGACAGAATAGAGGACAGAACTGTGTTGTAGACAGACAGAATAGAGGACAGAACTGTGTTGTAGACAGACAGAATAGAGGACAGAACTGTGTTGTAGACAGACAGAATAGAGGACAGAACTGTGTTGTAGACAGACAGAATAGAGGACAGAACTGTGTTGTAGACAGACAGAATAGAGGACAGAACTGTGTTGTAGACAGACAGAATAGAGGACAGAACTGTGTTGTAGACAGACAGAATAGAGGACAGAACTGTGTTGTGGACGGACAGAATAGAGGACAGAACTGTGTTGTGGACGGACAGAATAGAGGACAGAACTGTGTTGTAGACAGACAGAATAGAGGACAGAACTGTGTTGTGGACGGACAGAATAGAGGACAGAACTGTGTTGTAGACAGACAGAATAGAGGACAGAACTGTGTTGTAGACAGACAGAATAGAGGACAGAACTGTGTTGTAGACAGACAGAATAGAGGACAGAACTGTGTTGTAGACAGACAGAATAGAGGACAGAACTGTGTTGTAGACAGACAGAATAGAGGACAGAACTGTGTTGTAGACAGACAGAATAGAGGACAGAACTGTGTTGTAGACAGACAGAATAGAGGACAGAACTGTGTTGTAGACAGACAGAATAGAGGACAGAACTGTGTTGTAGACAGACAGAATAGAGGACAGAACTGTGTTGTAGACAGACAGAATAGAGGACAGAACTGTGTTGTAGACAGACAGAATAGAGGACAGAACTGTGTTGTAGACAGACAGAATAGAGGACAGAACTGTGTTGTAGACAGACAGAATAGAGGACAGAACTGTGTTGTAGACAGACAGAATAGAGGACAGAACTGTGTTGTGGACGGACAGAATAGAGGACAGAACTGTGTTGTGGACGGACAGAATAGAGGACAGAACTGTGTTGTAGACAGACAGAATAGAGGACAGAACTGTGTTGTGGACGGACAGAATAGAGGACAGAACTGTGTTGTAGACAGACAGAATAGAGGACAGAACTGTGTTGTGGACGGACAGAATAGAGGACAGAACTGTGTTGTGGACGGACAGAATAGAGGACAGAACTGTGTTGTAGACAGACAGAATAGAGGACAGAACTGTGTTGTAGACAGACAGAATAGAGGACAGAACTGTGTTGTGGACAGACAGACTAGAGGACATAACTGTGTTGTGGACGGACAGAATAGAGGACAGAACTGTGTTGTAGACAGACAGAATAGAGGACAGAACTGTGTTGTAGACAGACAGAATAGAGGACAGAACTGTGTTGTGGACAGACAGACTAGAGGACAGAACTGTGTTGTGGACGGACAGAATAGAGGACAGAACTGTGTTGTAGACAGACAGAATAGAGGACAGAACTGTGTTGTGGACGGACAGAATAGAGGACAGAACTGTGTTGTAGACAGACAGAATAGAGGACAGAACTGTGTTGTGGACGGACAGAATAGAGGACAGAACTGTGTTGTGGACGGACAGAATAGAGGACAGAACTGTGTTGTAGACAGACAGAATAGAGGACAGAACTGTGTTGTAGACAGACAGAATCGAGGACAGAACTGTGTTGTGGACAGACAGACTAGAGGACAGAACTGTGTTGTGGATGGACAGAATAGAGGACAGAACTGTGTTGTAGACAGACAGAATAGAGGACAGAACTGTGTTGTGGACGGACAGAATAGAGGACAGAACTGTGTTGTGGACGGACAGAATAGAGGACAGAACTGTGTTGTGGACGGACAGAATAGAGGACAGAACTGTGTTGTAGACAGACAGAATAGAGGACAGAACTGTGTTGTAGACAGACAGAATAGAGGACAGAACTGTGTTGTGGACAGACAGACTAGAGGACAGAACTGTGTTGTGGACGGACAGAATAGAGGACAGAACTGTGTTGTAGACAGACAGAATAGAGGACAGAACTGTGTTGTGGACGGACAGAATAGAGGACAGAACTGTGTTGTGGACGGACAGAATAGAGGACAGAACTGTGTTGTGGACGGACAGACTAGAGGACAGAACTGTGTTGTAGACAGACAGAATAGAGGACAGAACTGTGTTGTAGACAGACAGAATAGAGGACAGAACTGTGTTGTAGACAGACAGAATAGAGGACAGAACTGTGTTGTAGACAGACAGAATAGAGGACAGAACTGTGTTGTAGACAGACAGAATAGAGGACAGAACTGTGTTGTAGACAGACAGAATAGAGGACAGAACTGTGTTGTGGACGGACAGAATAGAGGACAGAACTGTGTTGTGGACGGACAGAATAGAGGACAGAACTGTGTTGTGGACGGACAGACTAGAGGACAGAACTGTGTTGTAGACAGACAGAATAGAGGACAGAACTGTGTTGTAGACAGACAGAATAGAGGACAGAACTGTGTTGTAGACAGACAGAATAGAGGACAGAACTGTGTTGTAGACAGACAGACTAGAGGACAGAACTGTGTTGTGGACGGACAGACTAGAGGACAGAACTGTGTTGTGGACGGACAGAATAGAGGACAGAACTGTGTTGTAGACAGACAGAATAGAGGACAGAACTGTGTTGTAGACAGACAGAATAGAGGACAGAACTGTGTTGTAGACAGACAGAATAGAGGACAGAACTGTGTTGTAGACAGACAGAATAGAGGACAGAACTGTGTTGTAGACAGACAGAATAGAGGACAGAACTGTGTTGTAGACAGACAGACTAGAGGACAGAACTGTGTTGTGGACGGACAGACTAGAGGACAGAACTGTGTTGTGGACAGACAGAATAGAGGACAGAACTGTGTTGTAGACAGACAGAATAGAGGACAGAACTGTGTTGTAGACAGACAGACTAGAGGACAGAACTGTGTTGTAGACAGACAGAATAGAGGACAGAACTGTGTTGTAGACAGACAGAATGTAGGACAAATCAATCAAGAAGGTGTGTTCCCTTTCAGATTCAGATGGACAGTGATGGACCAGAAGACACCAGGTTGATAGAGCTGGACGAGTCCCATCGCAGTGAACACACAGTCTACATCAACCCTCCTGAACTAAGACTGTTGGCTCAGGGAGAGGAGCACCCACTCTGCTATAGGTACTGTACACACACACACACACACACACACACACACACACACACACACACACACACACACACACACACACACACAATTTAAAGGCTTTATTGGCATGGGAAACATGTGTTTACATTGCCAAAGCAAGTGAAATAGATAATAAACAAAAGTGAAATAAACTATAAAAAATTAACAGTGTTAGGTTTTAATTTTTCAGAGTAAATAACTCACAGACACTAGAGAAGCTTAACAAAGTTAAACCTCCCCAAAGGGTCGTTACAACTGTAGTTCAGACAAAAACACATTCCCACCATCACAAGTTGTCACAAGGTACTAAGGTGAGTGGAATCAGGCGCAGAGAGCTTGGAATCGGCGGGTGAACTCTGGGTAATTATCCCTCGCCGAGTCCGGACCATTCCACACAGAGAGCAGGTACAGTAATAGACAGTTTATTCTCCGATGTACAAAAACGACGGTCAACCCAACAGTGAACAGCTCCTTTAAACGACTGAAAGCTCTGCCCGCCTCTGCTGACCAATGCAAGCGCACCGGTCCTCCCTTCAGCAGTAAGGTGTTGGGAGCAGCCACCTGACCAAAACCCCGGATAAACCTCCTGTAGTAATTGGCAAACCCTAAAAACCGCTGCACTTCATTCACCGTGGTCGGAGTCGGCCAATTACGCACGGCTGTAACGCGGTCATCCTCCATCACCACCCCGGAGGTGGAAATACGATACCCCAGGAAGGAAACGGACTGTTTGAAAAACTCACATTTCTCCTCCTTGCAATACAGGTCATGCTCCAGCAGTCGCCCAAGTACCTTGCGCACCAGAGACACATGCTCCACGCGTGTGGCAGAATAGATCAAGATGTCATCGATATACACTACCACTCCTTGCCCGAGCAGGTCTCGGAGAATCTCATCTACGAAGGATTGGAAAACGGCTGGAGCATTCATCAACCCGTATGGCATGACGCGGTACTCATAATGACCAGATGTAGTACTAAATGCAGTTTTCCACTCATCTCCTCTCCGGATACGCACCAGATTATACGCGCTCCTCGGGTCCAGTTTTGTGAAGAAGCGCGCCCCGTGAAATGATTCCATTGCCGTAGCGATGAGAGGTAGTGGGTAACTAAACCCCACTGTGATGGAATTTAGACCTCTATAATCAATACACGGACGCAGACCTCCATCCTTCTTCTTCACAAAAAAGAAGCTTGAGGAGACGGGTGATATGGAGGGCCGAATGTACCCCTGTCCCAGCGATTCGGTAACGTATGTATCCATCGCAACTGTCTCCTCCTGGGACAATGGATACACATGACTCCTAGGAAGTGCAGCGTTCTCCAGAAGGTTTATCACGCAGTCCTCTCTACGATGGGGTGGTAATTGGGTCGCCTTCTTTTTACTGAAGGCGATAGCCAAATCGGCATATTCAGAGGGAATGCGCACGGTGGAAACTTGGTCTGGACTCTCCACCGTAGTCGCACCAACGGCAACTCCTATACACCTACCTGAACACTCCTCTGACCACCCCCTATGAGCCCCCTGTCGCCAGGAAATCACCGGGTTGTGTTTAGCTAACCAGGGAACCCCCAACACCACTGGAAGCGCAGGTGAATCTATAAGGAAAAGACTAATCTCCTCCTTATGATCCCCCCGCGTTACCATGTCCAGCGGCACCGTAGCCTCCCTAATTACTCCTGACCCTAATGGTCGGCTATCTAAGGAGTGCACGGGGAAAGGTAGGTCTAACGATACCAAGGGAATCCCTAGCCTTAACGCAAGCCCACGATCCATGAAATTCCCAGCTGCGCCTGAATCGACTAGCGCCTTATGCTGTAGAGAGGGAAAAAACCCAGGGAAAGAAGTCAACACATACACATGACCGACAGGAAGCTCTGGGTGAGTCTCCGCCTGCCCTCCCGACTCCCAGAAGAGTTCCTCCAGCACCGGTCAGACGTGTGCCCTCGTCGACCACAACTGGTGCAGGAGGACACTCCTCCTCAGGGTCCCCCTCGAAGCCGCTCCTCCTAAATCCATAGGGATAGGGGCAGGAGGGCTGGGAAGTGGAAACGACAGGGCCTGATCCGAACGCCCGCGGGCAGCCAGCAGGTTGTCGAGACGGATAGCCAAGTCAATGAGTTCCTCCAGTGTGAATGTGGTGTCCCGACATGCCAGCTCCCTGCGGACGTCCTCCCTGAGACTGCATCTGAAATGGTCGATCAAGGCCCTGTTGTTCCATCCTGCTCCTGCGGCCAAGGTCCTGAACTCCAGAGCAAAATCCTATACCCTCCTCGTCTCCTGACGCAGGTGGAACAGCTGTTCACCCGCCGCCCGACCCTCTGGTGGATGGTCAAAAACAGCTTGGAATCGGCGGGTGAACTCTGGGTAATTATCCCTTGCCGAGTCCGGACCATTCCACACAGAGAGCAGGTACAGTAATAGACAGTTTATTCTCCGATGTACAAAAACGACGGTCAACCCAACACACCGGGTGAATGATCCAACACAGGATCATAAAATGACCGGAGAATAAAAACCACAAGTACTACACCAAAATGACATGAAGACAAAACAATCCCGCACAAAACAAGGGCGGGACAACCTACTACATATACAGACACTAATTAACTAAAATACACACAGGTGAAACCAATCAGACAAAACCAACAGACAAACGAAAAGGGATCGGTAGTGTCATGTCTTGTTATGTCTGTTCCTGTCCTTTCTCTTCATTCTCTCTCTCTGCTGGTCTTTTTAGGTTACCTTCTCTGTCTCTCATTCCTCAGCTGTTCTACATCTGCCCTAACTAGCTCTTTCACTCTTCACACCTGTTCTCTCTTCCCCCTCTGATTAGGTCTCTATTTCTTTCTCTGTTCCTGCTACTTTCAGTGTCTGATTCTTGTTTGTGTTTTTTGATGCCAGAAGCAAGCTGTCGTCTCGTTTGCTTCAACCTTGTCCTGTCCTGTCGGAGTCTGCATGGCAGGTGCAACCTGCATTATACTACGTTCTTTTGTTCCATTTACTACGTTGGAAGAGGATTTATGCCATTCCTGTTTTTTATTAAAGAACTCTGTTTTCTGTTAAAACCGCGTTTGGGTCTTCACTCAAGTTCATAACAGAAGAATCAGACCAAGAATGGACCCAGCGGCTCCGGACCCTTTTCACTCCGCCGTCGAGATCCAGGGAGCGATGCTAGGCAGACACGAGGAGAAATTGTCTGCTGCTCAACATGCCGTTGAGACCCTGGCCGTCCAAGTCTCCGACCTCACAAGACGGGTTCACCAGCTCCACCTCGATCCACCGCCCACTTCCAGGGTTTCCGAGTCTCCGGAGCCCAGGATCAACAACCCGCCGTGTTACTCTGGGGAGCCCACTGAGTGCCGCTCATTCCTCACTCAGTGTGATGTGGTGTTCTCTCTCCAGCCCAACACTTACTCCAGGAGCGCAGCCCGCACGCCTACGTCATTTCTCTCCTTACCGGACGGGCGCGTGAGTGGGGCACGGCAGTCTGGGAGGCGAGGGCTGAGTGTATTAACCAGTATCAGGACTTTAAGGAGGAGATGATACGGGTTTTTGACCGTTCTGTTTTTGGCGAGGAGGCTTCCAGGGCCCTGTCTTCCCTATGTCAGGGGAATAGATCCATAACGGATTATTCTATTGAGTTTCGCACTCTCGCTGCCTCTAGTGACTGGAACGAGCCGGCTTTGCTCGCTCGTTTTCTGGAGGGTCTCCACGTCGAGGTTAAGGATGAGATCCTCTCCCGGGAGGTTCCTTCCAGTCTGGACTCCTTAATAGCTCTCGCTATTCGCATAGAGCGACGGTTTGATCTTCGTCGCCGAGCTCGTGGAAAGGAGCTCACGTTCTCCGTTGCTCCCCTCTCCACATCACTGCCACCTGCCGCATCACTGCCACCCTCCCCCGCCGGCTCGGATGCTGAGCCTATGCAGCTGGGGGGTATTCGCATCTCGGCCAAGGAGAGGGAACGGAGAATCACCAATCGCCTCTGTCTCTACTGCGGCTCCGCTGGTCATTTTGTCACCTCATGTCCAGTAAAAGGCCAGAGCTCATCAGTAAGAGGAGGGCTACTGGTGAGCGCAACTACTCAGGCCTCTCCTTCTGGATCACGCACTACCTTTCCGGTCCATCTCCGCTGGCCCGGTTCATCTGCTTCCTGCAGTGCCTTGATAGACTCTGGGGCGGAGGGCTGTTTTATGGACGAGACCTGGGCTCGGGAACATGACATTCCTCTCAGACAGTTAGGGAGCCCAGGGCCTTGTTCGCTTTAGATGGTAGTTCTCTCCCCAAGATTCAGCGTGAGACGCTGCCTTTAACCCTCACTGTCTCTGGTAATCATAGCGAAACCATTTCTTTTTTAATTTTTCGTTCACCTTTTACACCTGTTGTTTTGGGTCATCCCTGGCTAGTGCGCCATAACCCTTCTATTAATTGGTCTCGTAATACTATCCTATCCTGGAATGTTTCTTGTCATGTAACCTGTTTAATGTCTGCTATCCCTCCTGTTTCCTCTGTCTCTTCTTCACAGGAGGAGCCTGGCGATTTGACAGGGGTGCCGGAGGAGTATCACGATCTGCGCACGGTGTTCAGTCGTTCCAGGGCCACTTCTCTCCCTCCACACCGGTCGTATGACTGTAGTATTGATCTCCTTCCGGGAACTACTCCCCGGGGTAGATTATACTCTCTGTCGGCTCCCGAACGTAAGGCTCTCGAGGATTATTTGTCGGTTTCGCTCGACGCCGGTACCATAGTCTCCTCCTCCTCCCCCGCCGGCGCGGGGTTCTTTTTGTTCAGAAGAAGGACGGGTCCCTGCGCCCATGCGTGGATTATCGAGGGCTGAATGACATAACAGTTAAGAATCGTTATCCGCTTCCTCTTATGTCTTCAGCCTTCGAGATCCTGCAGGGAGCCAGGTTTTTCACCAAATTGGACCTTCGTAACGCCTACCATCTCGTGCGCATCAGGGAGGGGGACGAGTGGAAGACGGCGTTTAACACTCCGTTAGGGCACTTTGAATACCGGGTTCTTCCTTTCGGCCTTGTTAACGCTCCAGCTGTCTTTCAGGCACTAGTTAACGACGTCCTGAGAGACATGCTGAACATTTTTGTTTTCGTTTACATGGATGATATCCTGATTTTTTCACCGTCTCTCTCGATTCATGTTCAGCACGTGCGACGCGTCCTCCAGCGCCTTTTGGAGAACTGTCTTTATGTGAAGGCTGAGAAGTGCACTTTTCATGCCGCCTCTGTCCCTTTTCTCGGTTCCGTTATTTCCGCTGAGGGCATTAAGATGGATCCCGCTAAGGTCCAGGCTGTCATTGATTGGCCCGTTCCTAAGTCACGCGTCGAGCTGCAGCGCTTTCTGGGCTTCGCTAATTTCTACCGTCGTTTCATCCGTAATTTCGGTCAGGTGGCAGCTCCTCTCACAGCCCTTACTTCTGTTAAGACGTGCTTTAAGTGGTCCGTTTCCGCCCAGGGAGCTTTTGATCTTCTTAAGAATCGTTTTACATCCGCAGCTATTCTTGTTACACCTGACATCTCTAGACAGTTTGTTGTTGAGGTTGACGCGTCAGAGGTGGGCGTGGGAGCCATTCTTTCTCAGCGCTCTCTCTCTGACGGCAAGGTCCATCCTTGCGCGTTTTTCTCTCATCGCTTATCGCCGTCAGAACGTAACTATGATGTCGGTAATCGCGAACTGCTCGCCATCCGCTTAGCCCTAGGCGAATGGCGACAGTGGTTGGAGGGGGCGACCGTTCCTTTTGTCGTTTGGACTGACCATAGGAACCTTGAGTACATCCGTTCAGCCAAACGACTTAATGCGCGTCAGGCTCGTTGGGCTCTGTTTTTCGCTCGTTTCGAGTTTGTTATTTCTTATCGTCCGGGCTCAAAAAACACCAAACCTGATGCTTTATCTCGTCTCTTCAGTTCTTCTGAGGTCTCCACCGACCCCGATGGGATTCTCCCTGAGGGGCGTGTTGTCGGGTTGACTGTCTGGGGAATTGAGAGGCAGGTAAAGCAAGCACTCGCTCACACTCCGTCGCCGCGAGCTTGTCCTAGGAACCTTCTGTTCGTTCCCGTTCCTACTCGTCCGGCCGTTCTTCAGTGGGCCCACTCTGCCAAGTTAGCCGGCCACCCCGGCCTTCGGGTACGCTCGCTTCCATTCGCCAGCGTTTCTGGTGGCCCACTCGGGAACGTGACGCGCGTCGATTTGTCGCGCTTGTTCGGTCTGCGCGCAGACTAAATCTGGGAACTCTCCTCCTGCCGGCCGTCTCAGACCGCTTCCCATTCCCTCTCGACCGTGGTCTCACATCGCTTTAGATTTTATCACCGGACTGCCTTCATCAGCGGGGAAGACAGTTATTCTTACGGTTGTCGATAGATTCTCTAAGGCGGCTCATTTCATTCCTCTCGATAAGCTCCTTCTGCTAAGGAGACGGCTCTGATCATTATCGAGAATGTTTTCCGAATTCATGGCCTTCCGTCTGACGTCGTTTCCGACAGAGGCCCGCAGTTCACGTCTCAATTTTGGAGGGAGTTTTGCCGTTTGATTGGGGCTTCCGTCAGTCTCTCGTCCGGCTTTCATCCCCAGTCTAACGGTCAAGCCGAACGGGCCAATCAGACTGTTGGTCGCATTTTACGCAGTCTTTCTTTTCGTAACCCTGCGTCTTGGTCAGAACAGCTCCCTGGGCAGAGTACGCCCACAACTCGCTTCCCTCGTCTGCTACCGGTCTATCCCCTTTTCAGTGTAGCCTCGGGTACCAGCCCCCGCTGTTCTCATCTCAGCTCGCCGAGTCCTGCGTCCCCTCCGCTCAGGCTTTTGTCCAGCGTTGCGAGCGCACCTGGAAGGGGGTCAGGTCGGCACTTTGCCGTAATAGGGCGCAGACTGTGAGGGCCGCTAATAAGCGTAGGACCAAGAGTCCTAGATATTGTTGCGGTCAGAGAGTATGGCTCTCCACTCAGAACCTTCCCCTTAGGACAGCTTCTCGCAAGTTGGCCCCGCGGTTCATTGGTCCGTTCCGTATTTCCCAGGTCATTAATCCTGTCGCAGTGCGACTTCTTCTCCCGCGCTATCTTCGTCGCGTTCACCCGGTCTTCCATGTCTCCTGTGTTAAGCCCGTTCTTCGCGCCCCCGCTCGTCCCTCCCCCCATCCTTGTCGAGGGCGCACCCATCTACAGGGTTCGTAAGATTTTGGACATGCGCCCTCGGGGCCGTGGTCATCAGTACCTAGTGGATTGGGAGGGGTACGGTCCTGAGGAGAGGAGTTGGGTTCCCTCTCGGGACGTGCTGGACCGTTCGCTGATCGATGATTTCCTCCGTTGCCGCCAGGTTTCCTCCTCGAGTGCGCCAGGAGGCGCTCGGTGAGTGGGGGGTACTGTCATGTCTTGTTATGTCTGTTCCTGTCCTTTCTCTTCATTCTCTCTCTCTGCTGGTCTTTTTAGGTTACCTTCTCTGTCTCTCATTCCTCAGCTGTTCTACATCTGCCCTAACTAGCTCTTTCACTCTTCACACCTGTTCTCTCTTCCCCCTCTGATTAGGTCTCTATTTCTTTCTCTGTTCCTGCTACTTTCAGTGTCTGATTCTTGTTTGTGTTTTTTGATGCCAGAAGCAAGCTGTCGTCTCGTTTGCTTCAACCTTGTCCTGTCCTGTCGGAGTCTGCATGGCAGGTGCAACCTGCATTATACTACGTTCTTTTGTTCCATTTACTACGTTGGAAGAGGATTTATGCCATTCCTGTTTTTTATTAAAGAACTCTGTTTTCTGTTAAAACCGCGTTTGGGTCTTCACTCAAGTTCATAACAGGTAGTGGCTAGTAGGACGGTGACAACGACCGCCGAGCACCGCCCGAACAGGCAGGAGAGCCAACCTCGGCGGAAGTCGTGACACAAGTATATATATATACCCCACTTTATACACCCCTCCTTCTCTCCAATCCTTACATCTTATGGTTCCTCAGGAAGAGGGTAACAGGATACTAAACCCTTATTACCTGACCTCCTGACCTCTACCCCTCCTTCTCTCCAATCCTGACATCTTATAGTTCCTCAGGAAGAGGGTAACAGGATACTAAACCCTTATTACCTGACCTCCTGACCTCTACCCCTCCTTCGCCTAATCCACATCTTCTTCCCCTATAGCAATCCTTTGATCTCCTCTCGTCCATCCAAAACCATCTGTCTACAGAGAACCATTCAGTTCTGACATAAAGCCCTCTGTCACTCCTTTATATACACAATGCTTCTGATCTATCATTTATTTAATATTTCTCAATGTTCAAAGGTTAGCCTGAATGCAACAACATTAAACATTACACATACAGAAGTTCCAAAATAATAAAGAGATTTTAAATGTCACATTATGTCTATATATACAGTGTTGTAATGATGTTCAAATGGTTACAAGTACAAAATGGAAAATAAATAAACATAAATATGGGTTGTATTTACAATGTTGCGTGTTCTTCACTGGTTGCCCTTTTCTTGTGGCAACAGGTCACAAATCTTACTGCTGTGATGGCACACTGTGGAATTTCACCCAGTAGATATGGGAGTTTTCGAATTCTTTGTGGATCTGTGTAATCTGAGGGAAATATGTCTCTCTAATATGGTCATACATTGGGCAGGAGGTTAGAAAGTGCAGCTCAGTTTCCACCTCATTTTGTGGGCAGTGTGCACATAGCCTGTCTTCTCTTGAGAGCCATGTCTGCCTACGGCGGCCTCTTTCAATAGCAAGGCTATGGTCACTGAGTCTGTACATAGTCAAAGATTTCCTTAAGTTTGGGTCAGTCACAGTGGGCAGGTATTCTGCCACTGTGTACTCTCTGTTTAGGGCCAAATAGCATTCTAGTTTGCTCTGTTTTTTGTTAATTCTTTCCAATGTGTCAAGTAATTCTCTTTTTGTTTTCTCATCATTTGGTTCGTTCTAAATGTGTCTGTCCTGGGGCTCTGTGGGGTCTGTTTGTGTTTGTGAACAGAGCCCCGGGACCAGCTTGCTTAGGGGACCATTCTCCAGGTTCATCTCTCTGTAGATGATGGCTTTGTTATGGAAGGTTTGGGAATCGCTTCCTTTTAGGTGGTTGTAGAATTTAACAGCTCTTTTCTGGAGATTAATAATTAGCGGGTATCGGTCTAAAAACATGACATATCCGTTTACAGGGTTTGGTAACTCTTGAGGTTCCAACGAATTAGGTAAATCTGATTTTAATTTTCATACAACTCACTGATGGAACAATTTGCAGAACTCTTTACTATTAGATGTTCTGGTGCCTCTCAGGCAGCAACAGGGTGTAGCTAAACCCAGTAGCTGAGGCCAGTAACTGTTTTAAACAATTGTTGTGTTTTGTTTTAATTGGGCTTTTGTTTTTACATTGTCTTGGTTGTTGTATTGTTGGGATCAGGGCAGCCTTGGGAATGAGAACCTGGTCTCAATGGGTTCCCCTGGGAATGAGAACCTGGTCTCAATGGGTTCCCCTGGGAATGGGAACCTGGTCTCAATGGGTTCCCCTGGGAATGAGAACCTGGTCTCAATGTGTTCCCCTGGGAATGAGAACCTGGTCTCAATGGGTTCCCCTGGGAATGAGAACCTGGTCTCAATGGGTTTCCCTGGGAATGAGAACCTGGTCTCAATGGGTTTCCCTGGGAATGAGAACCTGGTCTCAATGGGTTCCCCTGGGAATGAGAACCTGGTCTCAATGGGTTCCCCTGGGAATGAGAACCTGGTCTCAATGGGTTCCCCTGTGAATGAGAACCTGGTCTCAATGGGTTCCCCTGGGAATGAGAACCTGGTCTCGATGGGTTTTCCTGGGAATGAGAACCTGGTCTCAATGGGTTCCCCTGGGAATGAGAACCTGGTCTCATTGGGTTCCCCTGGGAATGAGAACCTGGTCTCATTGGGTTCCCCTGGGAATGAGAACCTGGTCTCAATGGGTTCCCCTGGGAATGAGAACCTGGTCTCAATGGGTTCCCCTGGGAATGAGAACCTGGTCTCATTGGGTTCCCCTGGGAATGAGAACCTGGTCTCGATGGGTTTTCCTGGGAATGAGAACCTGGTCTCAATGGGTTCCCCTGGGAATGAGAACCTGGTCTCATTGGGTTCCCCTGGGAATGAGAACCTGGTCTCATTGGGTTCCCCTGGGAATGAGAACCTGGTCTCAATGGGTTCCCCTGGGAATGAGAACCTGGTCTCAATGGGTTTTCCTGGGAATGAGAACCTGCTGAGGTATTTCAGAGCTACAACTAAATTGTGAAACGTCTGATGGTAACTGAGGATGAAAAATAGTGTTGTGTTGAACCGTATCCTGTCCAGCTACTGACCGTGTTCTGTTAACCCTGTCCAGCCAAGTTGTGTTAACCCTGTCCAGCTACTGACCGTGTTGTGTTAACCCTGTCCAACTACTGACAGTGTTGTGTTAACCCTGTCCAACTACTGACAGTGTGGTGTTAACCCTGTCCAACTACTGACAGTGTGGTGTTAACCCTGTCCAGCTACTGACAGTGTTGTGTTAACCCTGTCCAGCTACTGACCGTGCTGTGTTAACCCTGTCCAGCTACTGACCGTGCTGTGTTAACCCTGTCCAGCTACTGACCGTGCTGTGTTAACCCTGTCCAGCCAAGTTGTGTTAACCCTGTCCAGCTACTGACCGTGTTCTGTTAACCCTGTCCAGCCAAGTTGTGTTAACCCTGTCCAGCTACTGACCGTGTTGTGTTAACCCTGTCCAACTACTGACAGTGTGGTGTTAACCCTGTCCAACTACTGACAGTGTGGTGTTAACCCTGTCCAGCTACTGACAGTGTTGTGTTAACCCTGTCCAGCTACTGACCGTGCTGTGTTAACCCTGTCCAGCTACTGACAGTGTTGTGTTAACCCTGTCCAGCTACTGACAGTGTTGTGTTAACCCTGTCCAACTACTGACCGTGTTGTGTTAACCCTGTCCAGCTACTGACCGTGTTGTGTTAACCCTGTCCAGCTACTGACCGTGTTGTGTTAACCCTGTCCAGCTACTGACAGTGTTGTGTTAACCCTGTCCAGCTACGTTGTGTTAACCCTGTCCAACTACTGACCGTGTTGTGTTAACCCTGTCCAGCTACGTTGTGTTAACCCTGTCCAGCTACTGACAGTGTGGTGTTAACCCTGTCCAGCTACTGACAGTGTTGTGTTAACCCTGTCCAGGTACGTTGTGTTAACCCTGTCCAGCTACTGACAGTGTGGTGTTAACCATGTCCAGCTACTGACAGTGTTGTGTTAACTCTGTCCAGCTACGTTGTGTTAACCCTGTCCAGGTACTGACTGTGTGGTGTTAACCTGTCCAGCTACTGACAGTGTTGTGTTAACCTTGTCCAGCTACTGACAGTGTTGTGTTAGCCCTGTCCAGCTACTGACCGTGTTGTGTTAACCCTGTCCAGCTATGTTGTGTTAACCCTGTCCAGCTACTGACAGTGTTGTGTTAACCCTGTCCAGCTACTGACAGTGTTGTGTTAACCCTGTCCAGCTACGTTGTGTTAACCCTGTCCAGCTACGTTGTGTTAACCCTGTCCAGCTACTGACAGTGTTGTGTTAACCCTGTCCAGGTACGTTGTGTTAACCCTGTCCAGCTACTGACAGTGTGGTGTTAACCATGTCCAGCTACTGACAGTGTTGTGTTAACTCTGTCCAGCTACGTTGTGTTAACCCTGTCCAGGTACTGACTGTGTGGTGTTAACCTGTCCAGCTACTGACAGTGTTGTGTTAACCCTGTCCAGCTACTGACAGTGTTGTGTTAACCCTGTCCAGCTACTGACCGTGTTGTGTTAACCCTGTCCAGCTACTGACAGTGTTGTGTTAACCCTGTCCAGCTACGTTGTGTTAACCCTGCCCAGCTACTGACAGTGTTGTGTTAACCCTGTCCAGCTACTGACAGTGTTGTGTTAACCCTGTCCAGCTACTGACCGTGTTGTGTTAACCCTGTCCAGCTACTGACCGTGTTGTGTTAACCTTGTCCAGCTACTCTGGGTTTCCGGTGCTGAGTCGTGATTTGTTGGAGCTCCAGGATGGACCTCGCCCCTCCTCAGCCAGCCTGACACAGAGACACACCAGTCCAGCCAGCCCTGCTGCCATCTTTAGGCGATCCAAACAGGTCATTACCACACACAGCTACGCAAAAACCAGAGACAGACAGAGGGATGGAACCAACAGACAGTCGCACACACACACACACACACACACACACACACACACACACACACACACACACACACACACACACACACACACACACCTAATCTCAGCTAAAACCTAATCCTCCGTACCAGACAGACAGACAGGCTAAAACCTACTCCTCCGTACCAGACAGACAGACAGACAGACAGACAGACAGACAGACATACAGACAGACAGACAGACAGACAGACAGACAGACAGACTAAAACCTACTCCTCCGTACCAGACAGACAGACAGACAGACAGACAGACAGACAGACAGACAGATAGGCAGGCAGTCAGACAGACGGTCGGACGGACAAACAAACAGACAGACAGACAGACAGACAGACAGACAGACAGGCAGGCAGTCAGACAGACATACTAAAACCTACTCCTCCGTACCAGACAGACAGACAGACAGACAGACAGACAGACAGACAGACAGACAGACAGACATTTTCTTTTTCTCTAACGGACGGACGGACGGACGGACGGACAGACGGACAGACATTTTCTTTTTCTCTAACATACCCATGCCCTCATCAGGGCTTCATTCTCAACTGCAATACAAGGCGTCATAATCGCATGGTCTCCTCCCTCCGGGAAGAGCAGACTGCACCGCCAGGCTCCTGAGAGTCAGAAGAGTCCCGTACGTCTGTTCGTACGAACAGCCTGATAAACACCCCTCAACCCGCTGTTGTCAGACCTGTACAGCAACTCTAGTTCTTAAATGTTTATTTTGTTGTGATGTACTGTGTCCAGGAGATTCGCTCGGCCCAGAGGATGGCTAAAACCCACGCCTCCGTACCCCAGATGTGGTCTAAGTGTCTGCTGCGTCACTGTTACGGCCTGTGGTTCATATGCCTGCCAGCCTACGCCAGCGCATGCCACTCCAAGGTGCGGGCACTACGCATGGCCTACGACATCCTGAGGAAGATGCAGGACAAGAAGCTGCAGGCATCTGATGAGGTAGGAAACAATAGATGTGCTGATGTGTGTCTCCTCTCCTCTCCAGGTGTCCTACAGGGTGCAGATGTCCTCTCTAACTCTATCTTCCTGTCTCCTGTCTCCTAGGTGTGTTATCGGGTGTTAATGCAGCTATGTGGACAGTACAGCCAGCCAGTCCTGGCGGTCAGAGTTCTGTTTGAGATGAAGAAGGCTGGAGTTCATCCCAACGCCATCACCTATGGTTACTACAACAAGGTGAGGGCTGCTGATGAATAAATTCCATCTACAAAGACTACCATATACACTATATTATGTGTGCTTGATTGATCGATGTATTGATTGATTGGTTCCGGGCATGGTTGGAGAGCACTTAGCCATCCAGTACTATTGATAGTTTGATAGTTTGATAGATTGATAGATTGATATATAGTTTGATAGATTGATTGATAGTTTAATAAATTGATAGATTGATAGTTTAATAGATTGATAGATTGATTGATTGATTGATAGATTGATAGTTTAAAAGATTGATATATTGATAGATTGATTTATTGATTGATTGATTGATAGTTTCATAGATTGATAGATTGATAGTTTAATAGATTGATAGTTTAATAGATTGATAGATTGATAGTTTAATAGATTGATAGATTGATTGATTGATTGATAGATTGATAGTTTAAAAGATTGATAGCTTGATAGCTTGATAGTTTGATAGATTGATAGTTTAATAGATTGATTGATTGATTGATATATTGATAGATTGATTGATTGATTGATTGATTGGTTGATTGGTTCCAGGCGGTGTTGGAGAGCACGTGGCCGTCCACAGGAAGTAGAGGAGGCTACTTCCTGTGGGCCAAGCTGAGGAATGTGGTCCTGGGGGTAGGACGGTTCAAACAGACAGTCCAGAACCAGAACCAGAACCAAACCCAGAGTAGAGACACACAGCTATCAGGTAAGTCCAGAACCAGAACCAGAACCAAACCCAGAGTAGAGACACACAGCTATCAGGTAAGTCCAGAACCACAACCAGAACCAAACCCAGAGTAGAGACACACAGCTATCAGGTAAGTCCAGAACCAAACCCAGAGTAGAGACACACAGCTATCAGGTAAGTCCAGAACCAAACCCAGAGTAGAGACACACAGCTATCAGGTAAATCCAGAACCACAACCAGAACCATACCCAGAGTAGAGACACACAGCTATCAGGTAAATCCAGAACCACAACCAGAACCAAACCCAGAGTAGAGACACACAGCTATCAGGTAAATCCACAACCAGAACCAGAACCAAACCTAGAGTAGAGACACACAGCTATCAGGTAAATCCACAACTAGAACCAGAACCAAACCCAGAGTAGAGACACACAGCTATCAGGTAAGTCCAGAACCAAACCCAGAGTAGAGACACACAGCTATCAGGTAAGTCCAGAACCAAACCCAGAGTAGAGACACACAGCTATCAGGCAAGTCCAGAACCAAACCCAGAGTAGAGACACACAGCTATCAGGTAAGTCCAGAACCAGAACCAAACCCAGAGTAGAGACACACAGCTATCAGGTAAATCCAGAACCAGAACCAAACCCAGAGTAGAGACACACAGCTATCAGGTAAGCCCAGAACCAGAACCAGAACCAATCCCAGAGTAGAGACACACAGCTATCAGGTAAATCCAGAACCAGAACCAAACCCAGAGTAGAGACACACAGCTATCAGGTAAATCCAGAACCAAACCCAGAGTTGAGACACACAGCTATCAGGTAAATCCATCTCCCTCTCCAGGATCACCGCTGCGTTGTCTCTCAATGCTAGAGGTGTCGCTACAGTCCCTGGTTCAATTCCAGGCTGTATCACAACCGGCTGTTATTGGGAATCCCATAGGGTGTCGCACAATTGGCCCAGCGTCGTTAGGGTTTGGCCGTGGTGTGTTTAATCCCAGGCCCCTGTCCCCGCAGGAGGCCTTTTGCCTTTTGGTAAGCAGTTATTGTAAATAAGAATTTGTTCTTAACTAACTTGCCTGGTTAAATAAAAGTTAAATTAAAAAAATTGAATGCACACAGTCCTGAGGAAATGGCATATTGGTGCCGGAGGAGAGATGGCTGCCGTTTTACGGGCTCCTAACCAGTTGTACTACTCTGTGTGTGTTTATTTGAGTTATTTGTAACTTGTTTTTTTTTACAAAATGTTGCTGCCACCATCTCTTATGACCAAAAAGAGCTTCTGGACATCAGGACAGGGATTATTCACCTCGTACTGGACAAAAAGCTTCTGGACATCAGGACAGGGATTACTCACCTCGTACTGGACAAAGATCTTCTGGACATCAGGACAGGGATTACTCACCTCGTACTGGACAAAGATCTTCTGGACATCAGGACAGGGATTACTCACCTCGTACTGGACAAAGAGCTTCTGGACATCAGGGCAGGGATTACTCACCTCGTACTGGAAGAAGATTTTTAACAAAGGATTTACTTCAGACACCGACAAATCCCTGTGATTCGCATGAAGAAGAGACAGAGATATCGGGGTCGTGGGTCGGGGTGCCTTGTAAGGATCCGACTGCAAGTGGGTAATCTGCCTCTACCATCAGTCTTATTAGCCAACATACAATCATTGGATAACAAAATGGAGGAGCTATGATCACGAATATCCTACCAACAGGACATTACAAACTGTAATATCTTATGTTTCACCGAGTCGTGGCTAAACAATATACAGGATAATATACAGTTGGCTGGTTTTCCCGTGCATCGGCAGGACAGAACAGCTGCCTCCGGTTAGACAAGTGGTTGCGGTCCGTGTATATTTGTCAATAACAGCTGGTGCGTGATGTCTAGTATTAAGGAATAAGCTGTAGACCACACTATCTACAAAGAGAGTTTTCATTACATTTTCATAGCCGTCTGTTCACCACCACAGACCGATGCACGAAGACTGCGCTTAACGAGCTGTATTCCGCCATAAGCAAACAAAAAAATGCTCATCCAATGGCGGCGCTCCTAGTGGCCGGGGACTTTAAAGCAGGGAAACTGAAATAGGTTAAGTAGCATGTTAAATGTGCAACCAGAGGGGAATACAACTCTAGACCTTCTTTACTCCACACACAGAGATGCGTACAAAGCTCTCCCTCGTCCTCCATTTGGCAAATCTGACCATAATTCTATCCTCCTGCTTACAAGCAAAAACTAGAGCAGGAAGTATCAGTCAATACAGAAGTGGTCAGATGATACAGATGCTAAAAGCTACAATGCATTCAGAAAGTATTCAGACCCCTTGACTTGTTTTCACATTTTGTTGTGTTACAGCCTCATTCTAAAATACTTTTCTCCGTTAATCAAATCAAATCAAATCCAAATTATTTATATAGCCCTTCGTACATCAGCTGATATCTCAAAGTGCTGTACAGAAACCCAGCCTAAAACCCCAAACAGCAAGCAATGCAGGTGTTGAAGCACATTGGCTAGGAAAAACTCCATAGAAAGGCCAGAACCTAGGAAGAAAACTAGAGAGGAACCAGGCTATGTGGGATGGCCAATCCTCTTCTGGCTGTGCCGGGTCGGCGATTATAACAGAACATGGCCAAGATGTTCAAATGTTCATAAATGACCAGCATGGTCAAATAATAGGTTTGGGAAAGGTAGCGCGTCCGGTGAACAGGTCAGGATTCCATAGCCGCAGGCAGAACAGTTGAAACTGGAGCAGCAGCACGGCCAGGTGGACTGGGGACAGCAAGAAGTCATCATGCCAGGTCGTCCTGAGGCATGGTCCTAGGGCTCAGGTCCTCCGAGAGAGAGAGAAAGAAAGAGAGAAAGAGAGAATTAGAGAGAGCATACTTAAATTCACATAGGACACCGGATAAGACAGGAGAAGTACTCCAGATATGACAAACTGACCCTAGCCCCCAACACATAAACTACTGCAGCATAAATACTGGAGACTGAGACAGGAGGGGTCAGGTGACACTGTGGCCCCTTCCGATGATACCCCCGGACAGGGCCAAGCAGGAATGATATAACCCCACCCACTTTGCCAAAGCATAGCCCTCACACCACGAGAGGGATATCTTCAACCACCAACTTACCATCCTGAGACAAGGCCGAGTGTAGCCCACAAAGATCTCCGCCACGGCACAACCCAAGAGGGGGCGCCAACCCAGACAGGAAGATCACGTCAGTGACTCAACCCACTCAAGTGACGCACCCCTCCTAGGGATGGTATGAAAGTGCACCAGTAAGCCAGTGAATCAGCCCCTGTAATAGGGTTAGAGGCAGAGAATCCCAGTGGAAAGAGGGGAACCGCCCAGGCAGAGACAGCAAGGGCGGTTCGTTGCTCCAGAGCCTTTCCGTTCACCTTCCCACTCCTGGGCCAGACGACACTCAATCATATGACCCACTGAAGAGATGAGTCTTCAGTAAAGACTTAAAGGTTGAGACCGAGTCTGCGTCTCTCACATGGGTAGGCAGACCGTTCCATAAAAATGGAGCTCTATAGGAGAAAGCCCTGCCTCCAGCTGTTTGCTTAGAAATTCTTGGGACAATTCGGAGGCCTGCGTCTTGTGACCATAGCGTACGTGTAGGTATGTACGGCACGACCAAATCAGAACAATAGGTAGGAGCAAGCCCATGTAATGCTTTGTAGGTTAGCAGTAAAACCTTGAAATCAGCCCTTGCCTTGACAGGAAGCCAGTGTAGAGAGGCTAGCACTGGAGTAATATGATCAAATCTTGGTGTTCTAGTCAGGATTCTAGCTGCCGTATTTACCACTAACTGAATTTTTTTTAGTGCTTTATCCGGGTAGCCGGAAAGTAGAGCATTGCAGTAGTCTAACCTAGAAGTAACAAAAGCATGGATTAATTTTTCAGCATAATTTTTGGACAGAAAGTTTCTGATTTTTGCAATGTTACGTAGTTGGAAAAAAAGCTGTCCTTGAAACAATCTTGATATGTTCGTCGAAAGAGATATCAGGGTCCAGAGTAACGCCGAATCTTTGCCTCGATCCTGACTCGTCTCCCAGTCCCTGCCGCTGAAGGACAGAATGATGCTGCCACCATCTTCACCGTAGGGACGGTGCCAGGATTCCTCCAAACGCTTGGTTTCATCAGACCAGAGAATGTTGTTTCTCATGGTCTGAGATTTAATTAGGTGCATTTTGGCAAACTCCAAGCGGGCTGTCACATGACTTTTACTGAGGAGTGGCTTCCGTCTGACCACTCTACCATAAAGGCCTGATTGGTGGAGTTCTGCAGAGATGGTTGTCCTTCTGGAAGGTTCTCCCATGTCCACAGAGGAACTCTGGAACACCTCTCTGACCAATGCCCTTCTCCCCGATTGGTCAGTTTGGCCGGGCGGCCAGCTCTAGGAAGAGCCTTGGTGGTTCCAATCTTCTTCCATTTAAGAATGATGGAGGCCGCTGTGTTCTTGGTCCCATTCAATGCTGCAGAAATGTTTTGGTGCCCTTCCCCAGATCTGTGCCTCGACACAATCCTGTCTTGGAGCTCCACGGACAACCTTCAACCTCATGGCTTGGTTTTTGCTCTGACAGGTGTGTGCCTTTCCAAATCATGTCCCATCAATTGAATTTACCACAGGTGGACTCCAATCAAGTTGTAGAAACATCTCAAGGATGATCAATGGAAACAGGATGCACCTGAGCTCAATTTCAAGTCTCATAGCAAAGGGTCTGAATACTTAATGAAACACTTGTGTTTGTTTTGTCATTTTTTAATACATTTGCAAAAAAAAATGCAAAGTTTTTCATTTTGTCATTATGGGGTATTGTGTGTAGATTGCTGAGGATTTTATATGAATTTAATCAATTTTAGAATACAGCTGTAACGTAACAAAATGTGGGAAAAGTCAAGGGGTCTGAGTACTTTCCGAATGCAGTGTACAGGACTGTTTTGCTGGAATATGTTCATCCGATGATGTTTACCACATCAGTCACCGGCTTCATCAATAAGTGTCATCGATGACGTTGTCCCCATAGTGCAACCAGAAACCATGGATTACAGGCAACATTGGGCTAAAGGGTAGAGCTGCCGCTTTCAAGGAGCGGGACTCTAACCCAGAAGCTTATAAGAAATCCCACTATGCCCTCAAATGATCCATCAAACAGGCAAAGCATCAATACAGGGCAAAGATTGAATCATACTACACCGGCTCCAACACTCGTTGGATGTGGCAGGGCTTGCAAACTATTACAGACTACAAAGGGAAGAACAGCAACGAGCTGCCCAATGACACAAGCCTACCAGACAAGCTAAATGACTTCTTCTCGAAGCAACACTGAAGCATGCATGAGAGCTCCAGTTGTTCATGACGCTCACGTCATGTCTATGGCCATGAAGTGCTTTGAAAGGCTGGTCTCATCCCTCTGTAATAGCCCAGACACAGAGTCTGGTCCTCTGGGAAGAGGCTCTCCTCCCTCTGTAATAGCACAGAGACTGGTCCTGGGGGAAGAGGCTCTCCTCCCCCCCTCTGTAGTAGCCCAGACACAGAGTCTGGTCCTGGGGGAAGAGGCTCTCCTCCCCCCCTCTGTAGGGTGCGTTCTGAGCCCTCTCCTGTACTCCCTGTTCACCCACGACTGCGTGGCCACGCACGCCTCCAACTCAACCAACTCAATCATCAAGTTTGCGGACGACACAACAGTGGTAGGCTTGATTACCAACAACGACGAGACAGCCTACAGGGAGGAGGTGAGGGCCCTCGGAGTGTGGTGTCAGGAAAATAACCTCACACTCAACGTCAACAAAACTAAGGAGATGATTGTGGACTTCAGGAAACAGCAGAGGGAACACCCCCCTATCCACATCGATGGAACAGTAGTGGAGAGAGTAGCAAGTTTTAAGTTCCTCGGCATACACATCACAGACAAACTGAATTGGTCCACTCACACAGACAGCATCGTGAAGAAGGCGCAGCAGCGCCTCTTCAACCTCAGGAGGCTGAAGAAATTCGGCTTGTCACCAAAAGCACTCACAAACTCACAAACTTCTACAGATGCACAATCGAGAGCATCCTGGCGGGCTGTATCACCGCCTGGTACGGCAACTGCTCCGCCCTCAACTGTAAGGCTCTCCAGAGGGTAGTGAGGTCTGCACAACGCATCACCGGGGGCAAACTACCTGCCCTCCAGGACACCTACACCACCCGATGTTACAGGAAGGCCATAAAGATCATCAAGGACATCAACCACCCGAGCCACTGCCTGTTCACCCCGCTATCATCCAGAAGGCGAGGTCAGTACAGGTGCATCAAAGCTGGGACCGAGAGACTGAAAAACAGCTTCTATCTCAAGGCCACCAGACTGTTAAACAGCCACCACTAACATTGAGTGGCTGCTGCCATCACACTGACACTGACTCAACTCCAGCCACTTTAATAATGGGAATTGATGGGAAATGATGTAAATATATCACTAGCCACTTTAAACAATGCTACCTTATATAATGTTACTTACCCTACATTATTCATCTCATATGCATACGTATATACTGTACTCTATATCATCGACTGCATCCTTATGTAATACATGTATCACTAGCCACTTTAACTATGCCACTTTGTTCACATACTCATCTCATATGTATATACTGTACTCGATACCATCTACTGTATCTTGCCTATGCTGCTCTGTACAATCACTCATTCTTATATCCTTATGTACATATTCTTTATCCCCTTACACTGTGTATAAGACAGTAGTTTAGGAATTGTTAGTTAGATTACTTGTTGGTTATTACTGCATTGTCGGAACTAGAAGCACAAGCATTTCGCTACACTCGCATTAACATCTGCTAACCATGTGTATGTGACAAATAAAATTTGATTTGATTTGATTTAGTAGCCCAGACACAGAGTCTGGTCCTGGGGGAAGAGGCTCTTCTCCCTCACTCTGTATTAGCCTAGACACAGAGTCTGGTCCTGGGGGAAGAGGCTCTTCTCCCTCCCTTTGTAGTAGCCCAGACAGAGTCTGGTCCTGGGGGAAGAGGCTCTTCTCCCTCACTCTGTAATAGCCCAGACAGAGTCTGGTCCTGGGGGAAGAGGCTCTCCTTCCTCTGTAATAGTCCAGACACAGAGTCTGGTCCTGGGGGAAGAGGCTCTCCTTCCTCTGTAATAGCCCAGACACAGAGTCTGGTCCTGGGGGAAGAGGCTCTCCTTCCTCTGTAATAGCCCAGACACAGAGTCTGGTCCTGGGGGAAGAGGCTCTCCTTCCTCTGTATTAGTCCAGACACAGAGTCTGGTCCTGGGGGAAGAGGCTCTCCTTCCTCTGTAATAGCCCAGACACAGAGTCTGGTCCTGGGGGAAGAGGCTCTTCTCCCTCCCTCTGTATTAGCCCAGACACAGTCTGGTCCTGGGGGAAGAGGCTCTCCTTCCTCTGTAATAGCCCAGACACAGAGTCTGGTCCTGGGGGAGAGGCTGTCCTCCCTCCGTAATAGCCAAAAAATACTAAAACTCACACTCACATCTCTCTGTTCCCTCTCTACAGACTACAGTGATCTGGACACAGTCAGTCATGGTAGTGAAGACAGTACTAACGACTCAGTTGAGCGGGTCTCAATCGATACAGACTTCACTAAGATGGACTCCAGCGATGATGGATCAAGCACAGGTACCTAAAGATGTTACCCCTTCTCTCCTTTCATTCCTCCCCCCCTCCTCCAAGCACAGGTACCTAAAGATGTTACCCCTTCTCTCCTTTCATTCCTCTCCCCCCTCCTCCAAGCACAGGTACCTAAAGATGCCTTTTTCCCATTACGAGCCGATGTTTACATTGCTCACTCACTCAGTCATTCACTCAGTCACTCACTCAGTCACTCACTCAGTCACTCACTCACTCAGTCACTCACTCAGTCACTCACTCAGTCACTCACTCAGTCACTCACTCAGTCACTCACTCACTCAGTCACTCACTCAGCCACTCACTCAGTCACTCACTCAGTCACTCACTCAGTCACTCACTCACTCTCCCTCTGTGTTCTGTACTGCACTCTAAGCAGCTATAATGTCTCTGTAGAGAATGGCACGGAGAAGGTAAGATCTTTCGTACCAGATGAATCCACTGAGACGAAAATAGGACCCGTTTGATCAACTATTTTCAGGGAGAAAGAGAAAGGAGGTGTTATCCAATAACTCCTCTGCTATCCTGAACAAAAATATCAACGCAACAGGCAATAATTTGAAAACAATTGGACTGCGTTATAGTTCATGTAAGGAAATGATGTTCAATGGGGGACGTGTCTGGTGATGTCATGACCGACTCCGGATCCTTTTCACTCAGCCGTCGAGATCCAGGGAGCGATGCTAGGCAGACACAAGGAGGAATTGTCTGCTGCTCGACATGCCGTTGAGACCCTGGCCGCCCAAGTCTCCGACCTCACAAGACAGATTCACCATCTCCACCTCGATCCACCGCCCACTTCCAGGGTTTCCGAGTCTCCGGAGCCCAGAATCAATAACCCGCCGTGTTACTCTGGGGAGCCCACTGAATGCCGCTCATTCCTCACTCAGTGTGATGTGGTGTTTTCTCTCCAGCCCAACACTTACTCCAGGAGCACAGCTCGCATCGCCTACGTCATTTCTCTCCTTACCGGACGGGCGCGTGAGTGGGGCACGGCAATCTGGGAGGCGAGGGCTGAGTGTATTAACCAGTATCAGGACTTTAAGGAGGAGATGATACGGGTTTTTGACCGTTCTGTTTTTGGGGAGGAGGCTTCCAGGGTCCTGTCTTCCCTATGTCAAGGGAATCGATCCATAACGGATTATTCTATTGAGTTTCGCACTCTCGCTGCCTTTAGTGACTGGAATGAGCCGGCTTTGCTCGCTCGTTTTCTGGAGGGTCTCCTCGCCGAGGTTAAGGATGAGATTCTCTCCCGGGAGGTTCCTTCCAGCATGGACTCCTTAATAGCACTCGCTATTCGCATAGAGCGACGGTTTGATCTTCGTCGCCGAGCTCGTGGAAAGGAGCTCGCGTTCTCCGTTGCCCCCCTCTCCGCATCACTGCCACCTGCCGCATCACTGCCACCTTCCTCCGCCGGCTCGGGTTCTGAGCCTATGCAGCTGGGGGGTATCCGCATCTCGGCTGAGGAGAAGGAACGGAGAATCACCAACCGCCTCTGTCTCTACTGCGGCTCCGCTGGTCATTTTGTCACTTCATGCCCGGTAAAAGCCAGAGCTCATCAGTAAGAGGAGGGCTACTGGTGAGCGCAACTACTCAGGTCTCTCCTTCAAGATCCTGCACTACCTTTCCGGTCCAGCGGAGATGAAACGCTGCCTTTAACCCTCACTGTCTCTGGTAATCATAGCGAAACCATTTCTTTTTTAATTTTTCGTTCACCTTTTACACCTGTTGTTTTGGGCCATCCCTGGCTAGTTTGCCATAACCCTTCTATTAATTGGTCTAGTAATACTATCCTATCCTGGAACGTCTCTTGTCATGTGACCTGTTTAATGTCTGCTATCCCTCCTGTTTCCTCTGTCTCTTCTTCACAGGAGGAGCCTGGTGATTTGACAGGGGTGCCGGAGGAGTATCACGATCTGCGCACGGTGTTCAGTCGTTCCAAGGCCACTTCTCTCCCTCCACACCGGTCGTATGACTGTAGTATTGATCTCCTTCCGGGAACTACTCCCCCCCGGGGTAGACTATACTCTCTGTCGGCTACCGAACGTAAGGCTCTCGAGGATTATTTGTCTGTATCGCTCGACGCCGGTACCATAGTCTCCTCCTCCTCTCCCGCCGGAGCGGGTTTTTTTTTTTGTTCAGAAGAAGGACGGGTCCCTGCGTGGATTATCGAGGGCTGAATGACATAACAGTTAAGAATCGTTATCCGCTTCCTCTTATGTCTTCAGCCTTCGAGATCCTGCAGGGAGCCAGGTTTTTCACCAAGTTGGACCTTCGTAACGCTTACCATCTCGTGCGCATCAGGGAGGGGGACGAGTGGAAGACGGCGTTTAACACTCCGTTAGGGCACTTTGAATACCGGGTTCTTCCTTTCGGCCTCGTTAACGCTCCAGCTGTCTTTCAGGCACTAGTTAACGACGTCCTGAGAGACATGCTGAACATTTTTGTTTTCGTTTACATGGACGATATCCTGATTTTTTCACCGTCACTCCCGATTCATGTTCAGCACGTTCGACGCGTCCTCCAGCGCCTTTTAGAGAACTGTCTTTATGTGAAGGCTGAGAAGTGCACTTTTCATGCCTCCTCTGTCCCTTTTCTCGGTTCCGTTATTTCAGCTGAGGTCATTAAGATGGATCCCGCTAAGGTCCAGGCTGTCATTGATTGGCCCGTTCCTAAGTCACGCGTCGAGCTGCAGCGCTTTCTTGGCTTCGCGAATTTCTATCGTCGTTTCATCCGTAATTTCGGTCAGGTGGCAGCTCCCCTCACAGCCCTTACTTCTGTCAAGACGTGCTTTAAGTGGTCCGTTTCCGCCCAGGGAGCTTTTGATCTTCTCAAGAATCGTTTTACATCCGCACTTATTCTTGTTAAACCTGACATCTCTAGACAGTTCGTTGTTGAGGTTGACGCGTCAGAGGTGGGCGTGGGAGCCATTCTTTCTCAGCGCTCCCTCTCTGACGGCAAGGTCCACCCTTGCACGTTTTTTTCTCATCACTTATCGCCGTCGGAACGTAACTATGATGTTGGTAATCGCGAACTGCTCGCCATCCGCTTAGCCCTAGGCGAATGGCGACAGTGGTTGGAGGAGGCGACCGTTCCTTTTGTCGTTTGGACTGACCATAGGAACCTTGAGTACATCCGTTCAGCCAAACGACTTAATGCGCGTCAGGCTCGTTGGGCTCTGTTTTTCGCTCGTTTCGAGTTCGTTATTTCTTATCGTCCGGGCTCAAAGAACACCAAGCCTGATGCTTTATCTCGTCTCTTCAGTTTTTCTGAAGTCTCCACCGACCCCGAGGGGATTCTCCCTGAGGGGCGTGTTGTCGGGTTGACTGTCTGGGGAATTGAGAGGCAGGTAAAGCAAGCACTCACTCACACTCCGTCGCCGCGAGCTTGTCCTAGGAACCTTCTGTTCGTTCCCGTTCCTACTCGTCTGGCCGTTCTTCAGTGGGCCCACTCTGCCAAGTTAGCCGGCCACCCCGGCGTTTGGGGTACGCTCGCTTCCATTCGCCAGCGTTTCTGGTGGCCCACTCGGGAACGTGACACGCGTCGTTTTGTCGCTGCTTGTTCGGTCTGCGCGCAGACTAAATCCGGAAACTCTCCTCCTGCCGGCCGTCTCAGACCGCTTCCCATTCCCTCTCGACCGTGGTCTCACATCGCCTTAGATTTTATCACCGGACTGCCTTCGTCAGCAGGGAAGACAGTTATTCTTACGGTTGTCGATAGATTCTCTAAGGCGGCTCATTTTATTCCTCTCGCTAAGCTCCCTTCTGCTAAGGAGACGGCACAGATCATCATCGAGAATGTTTTCCGAATTCATGGCCTTCCGTCAGACGTCGTTTCGGACAGAGGCCCGCAGTTCACGTCTCAATTTTGGAGGGAGTTTTGCCATTTGATTGGGGCTTCCGTCAGTCTCTCGTCCGGCTTCCATCCCCAGTCTAACGGTCAAGCCGAACGGGCCAATCAGACTGTTGGTCGCATCTTACGCAGTCTTTCTTTTCGTAACCCTGCGTCTTGGTCAGAACAGCTCCCCTGGGCAGAGTCGCCCACAACTCGCTTCCTTCGTCTGCGACCGGTCTATCTCCTTTTCAGAGTAGCCTCGGGTACCAACCTCCGCTGTTCTCATCTCAGCTCGCCGAGTCCTGCGTCCCCTCCGCTCAGGCTTTTGTCCAGCGTTGTGAGCGCACCTGGAAGGGGGTCAGGTGGGCACTTTGCCGTTATAGGGCGCAGACTGTGAGAGCCGCTAATAAGCGTAGAACCAAGAGTCCTAGATATTGTTGCGGTCAGAGAGTATGGCTCTCCACTCAGAACCTTCCACTTAAGACAGCTTCTCGCAAGTTGACCCCGCGGTTCATTGGTCCGTTCCGTATTTCTCAAGTCATTAATCCTGTCGCAGTGCGACTTCTTCTCCCGCGATATCTTCGTCGCGTCCACCCGGTCCATGTCTCCTGTGTTAAGCCCGTTCTTCGCGCCCCCGCTCGTCCCTCCCCCCCCATCCTTGTCGAGGGCGCACCTATCTACAGGGTCCGTAAGATTTTGGACATGCGTCCTCGGGGCCGTGGTCATCAGTACCTAGTGGATTGGGAGGGGTACGGTCCTGAGGAGAGGAGTTGGGTTCCCTCTCGGGACGTGTTGGACCGTTCGCTGATCGATGATTTCCTCCGTTGCCGCCAGGTTTCCTCCTCGAGTGCGCCAGGAGGCGCTCGGTGAGTGGGGGGGGGTACTGTCATGTCTTATTATGTCTGTTCCTGTCCTTTCTCTTCACTCTGTCTCTCTCTGCTGGTCTTATTAGGTTACCTTCTCTTTCTCTCCTTCTCCAGCTGTTCCTCATCTCCCCTAACTACCTCGTTCACCCTTTCCCCACCTGTTCCCTTTTTTCCCTCTGATTAGGTCTCTATTTCTCTCTCTGTTCCTGCTACTTTCGGTGTCAGATTCTCGTTTGTGTTTCTCATGCCAGAAGCAAGCTATCGTCTCGTTTGCTTCCTCCTTGTCCTATCCTGTCGGAGTCTGCCTGGCAGGTGCATCCTGTACATTACTAACTGTCTTTCATTTGCACTGTGTCCAGTTCATCTGATGCTACGTGTGATCAGGTACCACCGTTCCTCTATGACCCGCACCGACCCAGAGCGACCTGCAGCCTGTTGCCGCTACCCAGCTATTCTCCTCTGCTGCTAAGAAGGGGACTCTCTTGCTATTCATCAGAGGGACTTTATGTTTCATTTGTCGCCCTCTCTGCGGGTAGTCTATTGTGCCATTGTCAACGTCGGAAGAGGATCTATGCCTTTCCTGTTTTCTCATTAAAGAACTCTGTTTCTGTTAAACCGCTTTTGGGTCTTCACTCAAGTGCATAACAGGTGATGCAGGCCGTGGAAGAATGTGTTCAGCTTCCAGGAATCATGTTCAGATCCTTGGGACCGTGCATTATCATGCTGAAACAGGATGTGATGGTGGCGGATGAATGGCACGACAATGGGGCCTCAGGATCTCGTCACGGTATCTCTGTGTGTGGCCATCGATAAAATACAATTGTGTTTGTTGTCCGTACCTTATGCCTGCCCATATCATAACCCCACCGCCACCATGGGGCACTCTGTTCACAACGTTGATGTCAGCAAACCACCTACCTGCACGATACGTACCATTCAGAGAGTGAACGGGCAAAACAAAATATTTAAGTGCCTTTGAACAGGGTATGGTAGTAGGTGCCAGGCACACCAGTTTGTGAACAGTTTCCAGTGTGCATCAAGACTGGTCCTTCACCCAAAGGACATGCAGGCAACTTGACACAACTGTGGGGATTAGAGTCAACATGGGGCCAGCATCCCTGTGGAACGCTTTCGAAACCTTGTAGAGTCCATGACCTGACGCAACTCAATATTAGGAAATGTGTTCTTAATGTTTTGTACACTCAGTCTCTGTCTGTCTGTCTGTCTGTTTCAGGTGGCCAATCAGACCAAGGCTATGACTCTCTATCTAAGGAGGAGGAGAGGATGGTGGGAAGGGACAGCGACAGAACACCACTAGCGCAGGAGAAGTCAGAGAGGGAGTCTTGTAAGTTTAAACATGTCTACGACTCAAGACTACTGAATGGTTCATACCAGGGTTGGGGTCAATGTCATTTCAATTCAGAAAGTTAACCAAATTCCACATTTTCTTCATTGGAAAACATTGAAGATAATTGCAATTTCCATGTACGTTCTGAATTGACTGAATTTAAATGGAATTGTCCCATATTAACCCACCTGTATTGGGATGAAAAACAGCTCAAAATTATTACCTCAGTACTATTTATATCGAAATTGTGTTACATTTTATATTGCAGTTATTCTCCTAATCGGACTGAGCACTGATGTAAAAAAAACTCCTTTCTGGTCTCTAAGGACAGAATTGAATATTACTGACAGAGTGAAATGAATCTTCTGCCCTGGTTGTTACATCACAGCACAGTGTGTGGGTGGAATACGAATGTCTTGTCTTCAACACATCTCCCATCCTCTCTGTTCTCTCTGTATGCTGTTAAATTTAGATGGCAACAAGATAGATAATCAACTGATTGATTGGATGTGTGTTATGCAACTGGGATGTATCTAAATATTTGATTACAAGTGTAGAACATTTTCCTGATTTCTGTTCTGTTCTGTCGTTGGTTTTTTCAATCTGTTTGACAATTGTTTTTGTGTAGTTATTGAGTTTGAAGTATAACGTTCAGAGATTATTTTTTTTACAGAGATATCTTATCTCCTCTTGAGATGGAACGGTCCACAGGGATGGAATCTAGGACCACTATTATTAATATTTTATACGATTGATATTCCAAATTCCAATCATGTTCAAACTTCTCCTTTGGACTTTTCACTAAAACAATGTTTGAATTACCATACCTGATCCGGAAGTCAAAGGCTCGGTGATGACGTTTAGTATCGCTGAATAACACTGCTGGCTTGCTTCTGAAGCTAAGAATTATGTATTACGGATCCCCATCAGTTCCTGCCAAGGCAGCAGCTACTCTTCCTGGGGTTTATTACGGATCCCCATTAGTTCCTGCCAAGGCAGCAGCTACTCTTCCTGGGGTTTATTATGGATCCCCATTAGTTCCTGCCAAGGCAGCAGCTACTCTTCCTGGGGTTTATTACGGATCCCCATTAGTTCCTGCCAAGACAGCAGCTACTCTTCCTGGGGTTTATTATGGATCCCCATTAGTTCCTGCCAAGGCAGCAGCTACTCTTCCTGGGGTTTATTACGGATCCCCATTTAGTTCCTGTAAAGGCAGCAGCTACTGTTCCTGGGGTTTATTATGGATCCCCATTAGTTCCTGCCAAGGCAGCAGCTACTCTTCCTGGGGTTTATTATGCATCCCCATTAGTTCCTGCCAAGGCAGCAGCTACTCTTCCTGGGGTTTATTATGGATCCCCATTAGTTCCTGCAAAGGCAGCAGCTACTCTTCCTGGGGGTTATTATGGATCCCCATTAGTTCCTGTCAAGGCAGCAGCTACTCTTCCTGGTGGTTTATTATGGATCCCCATTAGTTCCTGTCAAGGCAGCAGCTACTCTTCCTGGTGGTTTATTATGGATCCCCATTAGTTCCTGCCACAGCAGCAGATACTCTTCCTGGGGTCCAGCAAAATTAAGGCAGTTAAATACAATTTGTTGTGTCTTTAGGTCCTCTGACTAGACAGGACCACACCACCAGCCCCGTTGACTCCAAAACCTCCTGTGGTACCAGACCAAAGAACCGGAGGCTGAGGCCCAACTCCTTGGACCTGACCGGAGGACAGGGGACTCTCAGGACCATCACCCTCAACTTCACCTCCACCACCATGCAGGTCCGAGGCCCTGCTCCGAAACGCCCCCCGCCTCCCAACTGCAAACCTGGGAAGGCTGAGGCCAGTCAGGCGGTGCCCACCCAGAACCAGAAGAGATTGGATGGGGGACAGGGGGAGGAGGTAGAAGGCAGTAAGGACAGACAGACACCTGCCAAAGAGGTGGAAAGGAGGAGTGTGAACATCAGTGTTGGAGACACTGAAAGGCCTGTAACTCACAGTGTTAGTGGAGATGGAGCTGTAACCCACAGTGTTAGTGTAGATGGAGCTGTAACCCACAGTGTTAGTGTAGATGGGGCTGTAACCCACAGTGTTAGTGGAGATGGAGCTGTAACCCACAGTGTTAGTGGAGATGGAGCTGTAACCCACAGTGTTAGTGGAGATGGAGCTGTAACCCACAGTGTTAGTGGAGATGGGGCTGTAACCCACAGTGTTAGTGGAGATGGAGCTGTAACCCACAGTGTTAGTGGAGATGGAGCTGTAACCCACAGTGTTAGTGGAGATGGGGCTGTAACCCACAGTGTTAGTGGAGATGGAGCTGTAACCCACAGTGTTAGTGGAGATGGGGCTGTAACCCACAGTGTTAGTGGAGATGGAGCTGTAACCCACAGTGTTAGTGGAGATGGAGCTGTAACCCACAGTGTTAGTGGAGATGGAGCTGTAACCCACAGTGTTAGTGGAGATGGAGCTGTAACCCACAGTGTTAGTGGAGATGGAGCTGTAACCCACAGTGTTAGTGGAGATGGAGCTGTAACCCACAGTGTTAGTGGAGATGGAGCTGTAACCCACAGTGTTAGTGGAGATGGGGCTGTAACCCACAGTGTTAGTGGAGATGGGGCTGTAACCCACAGTGTTAGTGGAGATGGAGCTGTAACCCACAGTGTTAGTGGAGATGGAGCTGTAACCCACAGTGTTAGTGGAGATGGAGCTGTAACCCACAGTGTTAGTGGAGATGGGGCTGTAACCCACAGTGTTAGTGGAGATGGAGATGGAGCTGTAACCCACAGTGTTAGTGGAGATGGAGCTGTAACCCACAGTGTTAGTAGTGTTAGTGGAGACGGGGCTGTAACCCACAGTGTTAGTAGTGTTAGTGGAGACGGGGCTGTAACCCACAGTGTTAGTAGTGTTAGTGGAGACGGGGCTGTAACCCACAGTGTTAGTAGTGTTAGTGGAGACGGGGCTGTAACCCACAGTGTTAGTAGTGTTAGTGGAGACGGGGCTGTAACCCACAGTGTTAGTGGAGACGGGGCTGTAACCCACAGTGTTAGTAGTGTTAGTGGAGACGGGCCTGCAGATTGCAGTGTTAGTGGAGACGGGGCTGTAACCCACAGTGTTAGCAGTGTTAGTGGAGACGGGCCTGCAGATTGCAGTGTCTCCAAACAGAACAGTGTAAGAAACAGCAGTGAAATCGTGGGCGGAGCCGTGAAGAGGACAAGCATCGTTGAGACTGGCTTTGACCCTCTGTCCATTATAGTAGCTGAGACGGAGACAGAGGGTGATGGGGACAGTAGCAGTACCTCCACAGCCCGCCGGGACCTGGCAGAAGAGATAGAGATGTACATGAAGGTTCTGAGCCCTCTGAGCAGCAGGACCGCCAGCATGGACTTTCAGAACCCGTCCAGCCCGCTATTCCACGCCACCTCCATCCCATCTAAACACTCCTCCCGCCGACCTCGGCCCCTCAGCCTAACCCACTCCCCCTGTACCTCCCCCCGACCACCTCCTCCCTTGCTTCGTGCCAACTCGCACCTCCCCCTCTCCAGGCCCAAAGGACGTCTCCGCCCCTCCTCCCTGGTCTCCCCCTCCTCCCTGGTCTCCCCCTCCTCCCTGGTCTCCCCCTCCTCCCCAACTCTCAGTCTGGACATGTTTAAGAGCAGCTTCCTGTCAGCAGGGAAGGGGGTGGCTGAGAAGGCCAGCAGGCTCTACTCCCGCCTATCATCACAGACATCACTCTCACAGGTATGTACAACCATCCCTCTAATGGAAAACATTGTCCGGGATCCAACGCAAATTAACAACACGTGCATAGCAATAGACATTTTTTTTTTAAAGATCACATTCCCTTAATGCTGGAGACCTTTAATAAAAGTTAAACTCATTTGTTGAAACCTGATCATTGTCAAGATGCCAATTTGCGTACTGTTCACTATTTGAAAATGAACCCTCTTCTCCCACAGGATGTGAACTGCGACCAGATCAGCGTGTCATCAATGACCTCAGTGGACCCAGAATGCACCTCTCTGTTGGAGGAGGGCTCTGTCCTGGACCCTGAAGGTTTCACCTCCTCCTACGCCTCGCCCCAGCACGACAGCATCGCGTGCCTGAGGAGGAGCCCAGCCAGGGGACGCCTCGTCTCTCAGAGCCCCACCTCGCCCTGCAAGGTGTTCCGCCACAACTCCTTCTCTAGTGCGTAAAGTAGTCCCGCCTCATTCTCACTCTGTGTCTAAGTGTGCTAGTTGCTAGTTTCAGCGGCTTTTGGGTTTGACATAAGTTAACCGGATGAAAATGTTTAATTCCTAACCAAAAATATAATTTTTATTACGTTTTGGTATTGCAACAATTTTAAGAATGTTATATAATATTAAACATCAATTACAAATAAATTCTAAAGATTTTTTTAAGGCTTCCGAAAAACTGTGTTTCAGAAAAATTAGAACCAAAAAATATTCAAGGGCAGTGCTTGAGGCATAACTACAGACCCGGGTTTGATCCCAGGCTGTGTCACAAATGGCCGTGACTTAGGGCGAAGCAGAATTGGTCAAGCATCGTCCGGGTAAGGAGAGGGTATTGGCCGGTGGGGGGGGGGCTCATCGCACTCTTGTGGCGGGCCGGAAGCCTGCAAGCTGACTTCGGTTGTCAGTTGAACAGTGTTTCCTCCGACTCATTGGTGCAGTTGGCTTCCGGGTTAAGCAGGTGGGTGTTAAGAACCACGGTTTGGCAGGTCATGTTTTGGTGGACGCATGACTCGACCGTCGCCTCTCCCGAGCCCGTTGGGGAGGTGCAGCGATGAAACAAGATCATAATTGGAAAAGGGGGGTAAAATACAAGAAATACAACAACAAAAAATTATTGCAGTTTTGAAACTGCAGTAACTGCGGTGGACTGTGGTATTTTGGATGTGGTAGTTGCAGAAGAACTTCAGTTGAACTGCAAAAGTCCTTGAAGCATACTGCAGTTATACTGCATTCTAAGTACATTTACACAACAGTGTACTGCATTTATACTGCATTCTAAGTACATTTACACAACAGTGAACTGCAGTTATACTGCATTCTAAGTACATTTACACAACAGTGTACTGCAGTTATACTGCATTCTAAGTACATTTACACAACAGTGTACTGCATTTATACTGCATTCTAAGTACATTTACACAACAGTGTACTGCAGTTATACTGCATTCTAAGTACATTTACACAACAGTGTACTGCAGTTATACTGCATTCTAAGTACATTTACACAACAGTGTATTGCAGTTATAATGCATTCTAAGTACATTTACACAACAATGTAATGCAGTTATACTGCATTCTAAGTACATTTACACAACAATGTAATGCAGTTATACTGCACTCTGAGTGCAATCTGTTTTTTCATAAAGGAAGCAATTGAATAATGAAACTTTTGAGTGTTTAATGTTTTGTAAAGTCGTGCCAGTAAACCATTTCTACTTGTTGCAGTTCTTCATTGGTTACGCAGCAGAATAGTTAATTGTGATTTAAATGTAGTAAGTCAGTAAGAGGAGGGTGACTTAGTGATGGGGCTGGGTAAGAGGAGGGTAACTTAGTGATGGGGCTGGGTAAGAGGAGGTTGACTTAGTGATGGGGCTGGGTAAGAGGAGGATGACTTAGTGATGGGGCTGGGTAAGAGGAGGGTAACTTAGTGATGGGGCTGGGTAAGAGGAGGGTGACTTAGTGATGGGGCTGGGTAAGAGGAGGGTGACTTAGTGATGGGGCTGGGGCTGGGTAAGAGGAGGGTGACTTAGTGATGGGGCTGGGTAGGAGGAGGATGACTTAGTGATGGGGCTGGGTAAGAGGAGGGTGACTTAGTGATGGGGCTGGGTAAGAGGAGGGTGACTTAGTGATGGGGCTGGGTAAGAGGAGGGTAACTTAGTGATGGGGCTGGGTAAGAGGAGGTTGACTTAGTGATGGGCTGGGTAAGAGGAGGATGACTTAGTGATGGGGCTGGGTAAGAGGAGGATGACTTAGTGATGGGGCTTAGTGACTTAGTGGGGCTGGGTTAGAGGAGGGTGACTTAGTGATGGGGCTGGGTAAGAGGAGGGTGACTTAGTGATGGGGCTGGGTAAGAGGAGGGTGACTTAGTGATGGGGCTGGGTAAGAGGAGGGTGACTTAGTGATGGGGCTGGGTAAGAGGAGGGTGACTTAGTGATGGGGCTGGGTAAGAGGAGGGTGACTTAGTGATGGGGCTGGGTTAGAGGAGGGTGACTTAGTGATGGGGCTGGGTAAGAGGAGGGTGACTTAGTGATGGGGCTGGGTAAGAGGAGGGTGACTTAGTGATGGGGCTGGGTTAGAGGAGGGTGACTTAGTGATGGGGCTGGGTTAGAGGAGGGTGACTTAGTGATGGGGCTGGGTAAGAGGAGGTTGACTTAGTGATGGGGCTGGGTAAGAGGAGGTTGACTTAGTGATGGGGCTGGGTTAGAGGAGGGTGACTTAAATGTAATGGGGCTGGGTTAGAGGAGGGTGACTTAGTGATGGGGCTGGGTAGGAGGAGGGTGACTTAGTGATGGGGCTGGGTAAGAGGAGGGTGACTTAGTGATGGGGCTGGGTTAGAGGAGGGTGACTTAGTGATGGGGCTGGGTAAGAGGCGGGTGACTTAGTGATGGGGCTGGGTAAGAGGAGGGTGACTTAGTGATGGGGCTGGGTTAGAGGAGGGTGACTTAGTGATGGGGCTGGGTTAGAGGAGGGTGACTTAGTGATGGGGCTGGGTAAGAGGAGGATGACTTAGTGATGGGGCTGGGTAAGAGGAGGGTGACTTAGTGATGGGGCTGGGTTAGAGGAGGGTGACTTAGTGATGGGGCTGGGTTAGAGGAGGGTGACTTAGTGATGGGGCTGGGTAAGAGGAGGGTGACTTAGTGATGGGGCTGGGTAAGAGGAGGGTGACTTAGTGATGGGGCTGGGTAAGAGGAAGGTGACTTAGTGATGGGGCTGGGTAAGAGGAGGGTGACTTAGTGATGGGGCTGGGTAAGAGGAGGGTGACTTAGTGATGGGGCTGGGTAAGAGGAGGGTGACTTAGTGATGGGGCTGGGTTAGAGGAGGGTGACTTAGTGATGGGGCTGGGTTAGAGGAGGGTGACTTAGTGATGGGGCTGGGTTAGAGGAGGGTGACTTAGTGATGGGGCTGGGTAAGAGGAGGGTGACTTAGTGATGAGGCTGGGTAAGAGGAGGGTGACTTAGTGATGGGGCTGGGTAAGAGGAGGGTGACTTAGTGATCGGGCTGGGTAAGAGGAGGGTGACTTAGTGATCGGGCTGGGTAAGAGGAGGGTGACTTAGTGATGGGGCTGGGTAAGAGGAGGGTGACTTAGTAATGGGGCTGGGTAAGAGGAGGGTGACTTAGTGATGGGGCTGGTGTAAGAGGAGGGTGACTTAGTGATGGGGCTGGGACTGGGTAAGAGGAGGGTGACTTAGTAATGGGGCTGGGTTAGAGGAGGGTGACTTAGTAATGGGGCTGGGTAAGAGGAGGGTGACTTAGTGATGGGGCTGGGTAAGAGGAGGGTGACTTAGTGATGGGGCTGGGACTGGGTAAGAGGAGGGTGACTTAGTAATGGGGCTGGGTTAGAGGAGGGTGACTTAGTGATGGGGCTGGGTAAGAGGAGGGTGACTTAGTGATGGGGCTGGGTAAGAGGAGGGTGACTTAGTAATGGGGCTGGGTAAGAGGAGGGTGACTTAGTGATGGGGCTGGGTAAGAGGAGGGTGACTTAGTGATGGGGCTGGGACTGGGTAAGAGGAGGGTGACTTAGTAATGGGGCTGGGTTAGAGGAGGGTGACTTAGTAATGGGGCTGGGTAAGAGGAGGGTGACTTAGTGATGGGGCTGGGTAAGAGGAGGGTGACTTAGTGATGGGGCTGGGACTGGGTAAGAGGAGGGTGACTTAGTAATGGGGCTGGGTTAGAGGAGGGTGACTTAGTGATGGGGCTGGGTAAGAGGAGGGTGACTTAGTGATGGGGCTGGGTAAGAGGAGGGTGACTTAGTGATGGGGCTGGGTAAGAGGAGGGTGACTTAGTGATGGGGCTGGGTAAGAGGAGGGTGACTTAGTGATGGGGCTGGGTAAGAGGAGGGTGACTTAGTAATGGGGCTGGGAAAGAGGAGGGTGACTTAGTAATGCGGCTGGGTATGAGGAGGGTGACTTAGTGATGGGGCTGGGTAAGAGGAGGGTGACTCAGTAATGGGGCTGGGTAAGAGGAGGGTGACTTAGTGATGGGGCTGGGTAAGAGGAGGGTGACTTAGTGATGGGGCTGGGTAAGAGGAGGGTGACTTCGTGATGGGGCTGGGTAAGAGGAGGATGACTTAGTGATGGGGCTGGGTAAGAGGAGGGTGACTTAGTGATGGGGCTGGGTTAGAGGAGGGTGACTTAGTGATGGGGCTGGGTAAGAGGAGGGTGACTTAGTGATGGGGCTGGGTACGAGGAGGGTGACTTAGTGATGGGGCTGGGTTAGAGGAGGGTGACTTAGTGATGGGGCTGGGTTAGAGGAGGGTGACTTAGTGATGGGGCTGGGTTAGAGGAGGGTGACTTAGTGATGGGGCTGGGTAAGAGGAGGGTGACTTAGTGATGGGGCTGGGTAAGAGGAGGGTGACTTAGTGATGGGGCTGGGTAAGAGGAGGGTGACTTAGTGATGGGGCTGGGTAAGAGGAGGGTGACTTAGTGATGGGGCTGGGTAAGAGGAGGGTGACTTAGTGATGGGGCTGGGTAAGAGGAGGGTGACTTAGTGATGGGGCTGGGTAAGAGGAGGGTGACTTAGTGATGGGGCTGGGTAAGAGGAGGATGACTTAGTGATGAGGCTGGGGCTGGGTAAGAGGAGGATGACTTAGTAATGGGGCTGGGTAAGAGGAGGGTGACTTAGTGATGGGGCTGGGTAAGAGGAGGGTGACTTAGTGATGGGGCTGGGGCTGGGTAAGAGGAGGGTGACTTAGTGATGGGGCTGGGTAATAGGAGGGTGACTTAGTGATGGGGCTGGGGCTGGGTAAGAGGAGGGTGACTTAGTGATGGGGCTGGGTAAGAGGAGGGTGACTTAGTGATGGGGCTGGGTAAGAGGAGGGTGACTTAGTGATGGGGCTGGGTAAGAGGAGGGTGACTTAGTGATGGGGCTGGGTAAGAGGAGGGTGACTTAGTGATGGGGCTGGGTAAGAGGAGGGTGACTTAGTAATTGGGCTGGGTAAGAGGAGGGTGACTTAGTGATGGGGCTGGGTAAGAGGAGGATGACTTAGTGATGGGGCTGGGGCTGGGTAAGAGGAGGATGACTTAGTAATGGGGCTGGGTAAGAGGAGGGTGACTTAGTGATGGGGCTGGGTAAGAGGAGGGTGACTTAGTGATGGGGCTGGGGCTGGGTAAGAGGAGGGTGACTTAGTGATGGGGCTGGGTAATAGGAGGGTGACTTAGTGATGGGGCTGGGTAAGAGGAGGGTAACTTAGTGATGGGGCTGGGTAAGGGGAGGGTGACTTAGTGATGGGGCTGGGTAAGAGGACCGTGACTTAGTGATTGGGCTGGGTAAGAGGAGGGTGACTTAGTGATGGGGCTGGGTAAGAGGAGGGTGACTTAGTGATGGGGCTGGGTATGAGGAGGGTGACTTAGTGATGGGGCTGGGTAAGAGGAGGGTGACTTAGTGATGGGGCTGGGTAAGAGGAGGGTGACTTAGTAATGGGGCTGGGTAAGAGGAGGGTGACTTAGTGATGGGGCTGGGTAAGAGGAGGGTGACTTAGTTATGGGGCTGGGTAAGAGGAGGGTGACTTAGTGATGGGGCTGGGTAAGAGGAGGGTGACTTAGTAATGGGGCTGGGTAAGAGGAGGGTGACTTAGTGATGGGGCTGGTTAAGAGGAGGGTGACTTAGTGATGGGGCTGGGTAAGAGGAGGGTGACTTAGTGATGGGGCTGGGTAAGAGGAGGGTGACTTAGTGATGGGGCTGGGGCTGGGTAAGAGGAGGATGACTTAGTGATGGGGCTGGGTAAGATGAGGGTGACTTAGTGATGGGGCTGGGTAAGAGGAGGGTAACTTAGTGATGGGGTTGGGTAAGAGGAGGGTGACTTAGTGATGGGGCTGGGTAAGAGGAGGGTAACTTAGCGATGGGGCTGGGTAAGAGAAGGGTGACTTAGTGATGGGGCTGGGTAAGAGGAGGGTGACTTAGTGATGGGGCTGGGTAAGAGGAGGGTGACTTAGTGATGGGGCTGGGTAGGTGGAGGGTGACTTAGTGATGGGGCTGGGGCTGGGTAAGAGGAGGATGACTTAGTGATGGGGCTGGGTAAGATGAGGGTGACTTAGTGATGGGGCTGGGTAAGAGGAGGGTAACTTAGTGATGGGGTTGGGTAAGAGGAGGGTGACTTAGTGATGGGGCTGGGTAAGAGGAGGGTAACTTAGCGATGGGGCTGGGTAAGAGAAGGGTGACTTAGTGATGGGGCTGGGTAAGAGGAGGGTGACTTAGTGATGGGGCTGGGTAAGAGGAGGGTGACTTAGTGATGGGGCTGGGCAAGAGAAGGGGGACTTGGTGATGGGGCTGGGTAAGAGGAGGGTGACTTAGTGATGGGGCTGGGTAAGAGGAGGGTGACTTAGTTATGGAGCTGGGTAAGAGGAGGGTGACTTAGTGATGGGACTGGGTTAGAGGAGGTTGACTTAGTGATGTAGAGTGATGGGGCTGGGTAGGGGAGGGTGACTTAGTGATGTAGAGTGATGGGGCTGGGTAAGAGGAGTATGACTTAGTGATGGGGCTGGGTAATAGGAGTATGACTTAGTGATTGGGCTGGGTAAGAGGAGGGTGACTTAGTGATGGGGCTGGGTTAGAGGAGGGTGACTTAGTGATGGGGCTGGGTAAGAGGAGGGTGACTTCGTGATCCCCATGACTCACTCCCCATCATCACTCACTCTGTGCCCCATCATCACTCACTCTGAGCCCCATCATCACTCACTCTGTGCCCCATCATCACTCACTCTGTGCCCCATCATCACTCACTCTGTGCCCCATCATCACTCACTCTGTGCCCCATCATCACTCACTCTGAGCCCCATCATCACTCACTCTGTGCCCCATCATCAGTCAGTCTGTGCCCCATCATCACTCACTCTGTGCCCCATCATCACTCACTCTGTGCCCCATCATCACTTACTCTGTACCCCATATTCACTCACTCTGTGCCCCATCATCAGTCACTCTATGCCCCATCATCAGTCAGTCTGTGCCCCATTATCACTCACTCTGTGCCCCATCATCACTCACTCTGTGCCCCATCATCACTCACTCTGTGCCCCATCATCACTCACTCTGTGCCCCATCATCACTCACTCTGAGCCCCATCATCACTCACTCTGTGCCCCATCATCAGTCAGTCTGTGCCCCATCATCACTCACTCTGTGCCCCATCATCACTCACTCTGTGCCCCATCATCACTTACTCTATGCCCCATCATCAGTCAGTCTGTGCCCCATTATCACTCACTCTGTGCCCCATCATCACTCACTCTGTGCCCCATCATCACTCACTCTGTGCCCCATCATCAGTCACTCTGTGCCCCATCATCACTCACTCTGAGCCCCATTATCACTCACTCTGTGCCCCATCATCACTCACTCTGTGCCCCATCATCACTCACTCTGTGCCCCATCATCACTCACTCTGTGCCCCATCATCAGTCACTCTGTGCCCCATCATTAGTCACTCTGTGCCCCATCATCACTCACTCTGTGCCCCATCATCACTCACTCTATGTAATGGGCTGATGGTAGCTCTATGTATTTCTGTACTGAATGTGATTGGCTGATGGTAGCTCTATGTATTTCTGTACTGAATGTGATTGGCTGATGGTAACTCTATGTATTTCTGTACTGAATGTGATTGGATGATGATAACTCTATGTATTTCTGTACTGAATGTGATTGGCTGATGGTAACTCTATGTATTTCTGTACTGTATGTGATTGGATGATGGTAACTCTATGTATTTATGTACTGAATGTGATTGGCTGATGGTAACTATGTATTTCTGTACTGAATGTGATTGGCTGATGGTAACTCTATGTACCGGTATGTCCTGTTATTCTCAGGTGGTTTGGCTCCTCCATCTAGAGGTCCCCAGACTCCAGACTCTTCTCCTGATGCCTCCCGCTTCTACCTCCGTCACCACTGCACTACCGAGGTCAGTGTTATAGCCTGTTATAGTCTCTTATGGACTGCTATAGACTGTTATAGCCTTTTCCTTCTCAGTCACCACTACACTACTGAGGTCAGTGTTATAGCCTGTTATAGCCTGTTATAGTCTCTTATGGACTGCTATAGACTGTTATAGCCTCTTCCTTCTCAGTCACCACTACACTACCGAGGTCAGTGTAATAGCCTGTTATATCCTGTTATAGCCTGTTATAGACTGTTATAGCCTCTTCCTTCTCAGTCACCACTACACTACCGAGGTCAGTGTTATAGCCTGTTATATCCTGTTATAGACTGTTATAGACTGTTATAGCCTGTTATAGCCTCTTCCTTCTCAGTCACCACTACACTACCGAGGTCAGTGTAATAGCCTGTTATATCCTGTTATAGCCTCTTCCTTCTCAGTCACCACTACACTACTGAGATCAGTGTTATAGCCTGTTATAGCCTGTTATAGACTGTTATATCCTGTTATAGCCTCTTCCTTCTAAGTCACCACTACACTACCGAGGTCAGTGTTATAGCCTGTTATATCCTGTTATATGCTGTTATAGCCTCTTCCTTCTAAGTCACCACTACACTACCGAGGTCAGTGTTATAGCCTGTTATATCCTGTTATAGCCTGTTATAGCCTCTTCCTTCTCAGTCACCACTACACTACCGAGGTCAGTGTTATAGCCTGTTATATCCTGTTATATCCTGTTATAGCCTCTTCCTTCTAAGTCACCACTACACTACCGAGGTCAGTGTTATATCCTGTTATATGCTGTTATAGCCTCTTCCTTCTCAGTCACCACTACACTACCGAGGTCAGTGTTATAGCCTGTTATATCCTGTTATATCCTGTTATAGCCTCTTCCTTCTAAGTCACCACTACACTACCGAGGTCAGTATTATAGCCTGTTATATCCTGTTATAGACTGTTATAGCCTCTTCCTTCTAAGTCACCACTACACTACCGAGGTCAGTGTTATAGCCTGTTATATCCTGTTATAGCCTCTTCCTAGTAGTTGCAGTCAATCAACTGGTCAGTTAGTCAACCGTATCCGGGTCTCTTACGTCTCTAGGTGTTGATGTCTAGCTGCTGTCGCTGTAAGACATGTGACTGTCTGGTGTATGATGAAGAGATCATGGCAGGATGGACGGCTGATGACTCCAACCTCAACACCACCTGTCCCTTCTGTGGCGCTTCCTTCCTGCCCTTCCTTACTGTACACATCAGGGACCTGAGACACAGGTACGACACACACACACTACGACACACACACACTACGACACACACACACTACGACACACACACTACGACACATCAGGGACCTGAGACACAGGTGATAACACACTACGACACACACTTCCTTCCTGCCCTTCCTTACTGTACACATCAAGGACCTGAGACACAGGTACGACACACACACTACGACACACACACACTACGACACGCACACACACTACGACACACACACTACGACACATCAGGGACCTGAGACACAGGTGATAACACACTACGACACACACACACACTACGACACACACACTACGACACACACACTACGACACACACACTACGACACACACACACACTACGACACACACACTACGACACACACACACTACGACACACACACTACGACACATCAGGGACCTGAGACACAGGTGATAACACACTACGACACACACACACACACACACACACTACGACACACACACACACACACTACGACACACACACACACACACACTACGACACACACACACATACGACACACACACACACACACACTACGACACACCCACACACACTACGACACACACACACACTACGACACACACACACACTACGACACACACACACTACGACACCTACACACACACTACGACACACACACACACACTACGACACACACACTACGACACACACACACACACTACGACACACACACACACACACTACAACACACACACACACTACGACACACACACACACACTACGACACACACACACACACTACGACACACACACACACACTGCGACACACACACACACACTATGACATACACACACTACGACACACACACACACACACACACTACGACACACACACACACACTACGACACACACACACACACTATGACATACACACACTACGACACGACACACCCACACACACATACTACGACACACACATGCACACTACAACAAACACACTACGACACACACACTACGACACACACACAGTACGACACATTACGACACACACACTACAACACACACACACACACACACTATGACACACACACACACACAGTACGACACATTACGACACACACACACACAGTACGACATATTACGACACACACACACACACAGCACGACACATTACGACAAACATACTACAACACACACACACTACAACACACACACACAGTACGACACATTACGACAAACATACTAGAACACACACACTATGACACACACACACACAGTACGACACATTACGACACACACACTATGACACACACACACACAGTATGACACACGCACACACACACACACTACGACACACACACACACAGTACGACACATTACGACACACACACTACAACACACACACACACACACTATGACACACACACACACAGTACAACACATTACGACACACACTACAACACACACACACTATGACACACACACACACTACGACACACACACACACACTATGACACACACACACTCACCACGACACTACGACACTACGACACACACACACACTACGACACTACGACACACACACACACAAACACTACGACACACACACACACACACACTATGACACACACACTACGACACACACACACACACACACACTACGACACTACGACACACACACTACGACACTACAACACTACGACCCACACACTACGACACTACGACACTACGACACTACGACACTACGACACACACACTACGACACTACGACACTACGACACACACAATACGACACTACGACACTACGACACTACGACACTACGACACTACGACACACACACACTACAACACTACGACACACACACTACGACACTACGACACACACACTACGACACTACGACACTACGACACACACACTACGACACTACGACACACACACTACGACACTACGACACTACGACACAAACACTACGACACTACGACACACACACACACACTACAACACTACGACACTACGACACTACGACACTACGACACACACACTACGACACTACGACACACACACACTATGACACTACGACACTACGACACTACGACACACACACTACGACACTACGACACTACGACACACTACGACACTACGACACACACACACTATGACACACACACACACACACTACGACACTACGACACACACACACACACACTACGACACACACACACTCACTACGACACTACGACACACACTACGACACTACGACACACACACACACAAACACTACGACACACACAAACACACACACACTACGACACTACGACACACACACTACGACACTACGACACACACACTACGACACCACGACACTACGACACACACACACTACGACACTACGACACACACACTACGACACACACACTACGACACACACACACACTACGACACTACGACACTACGACACACACACACACTATGACACTACGACACTACGACACACACACTACGACACTACGACACACACACTACGACACTACGACACACACACTACGACACTACGACACTACGACACTACGACACACACTACGACACTACGACACTACGACACACACACTACGACACTACGACACTACGACACTACGACACTACGACACACACACTACGACACTATGACACTACGACACACACACTACGACACTACGACACTACAACACTACGACACTACGACACACTACGACACTACGACACTACGACACACACACTACGACACACACACTATGACACTACGACACACACACTACGACACTACGACACTACGACACACACACTACGACACTACGACACTACGACACACACACTACGACACTACGACACTACGACACTACGACACACACACACACTATGACACTACGACACTACGACACACACACTACGACACTACGACACACACACTACGACACTACGACACACACACTACGACACTACGACACTACGACACTACGACACTACGACACACACACTACGACACTACGACACACACAATACGACACTACGACACTACGACACTACGACACTACGACACTACGACACACACACTACAACACTACGACACTACGACACACACACTACGACACTACGACACTACGACACTACGACACACTACAACACTACGACACTACGACACACACACTACGACACTACGACACTACGACACACTACGACACTACGACACTACGACACACACACTACGACACTACGACACTACGACACACACACTACGACACTACGACACACACACTACGACACTACGACACTACGACACACACACTACGACACTACGACACTACGACACACACACTATGACACTACGACACTACGACACTACGACACACTACGACACTACGACACTACGACACTACGACACTACGACACACACACACACTACGACACTACGACACTACGACACTACGACACTACCACACTACGACACTACGACACTACGATACACACACTACGACACTACGACACTACGACACTACGACACACACACTACGACACTACGACACTACGACACTACGACACACACACACACACACACACACACTACGACACTACGACACTACGACACTACGACACTACAACACACACTACGACACACACACACACAGTACGACACATTACGACAAACGTACTACAACACACACACACACTATGACACACACACACACAGTACGGCACATTACGACACACACTACAACACACACACACTATGACACACACACACACACACACACTACGACACACACACACTCACTACGACACTACGACACACACACACACTACGACACTACGACACACACACACACAAACACTACGACACACACACACACACACACACACACACTATGACACACACACACACTACGACACACACACACACACTACGACACTACGACACACACACTACGACACTACGACACTACGACACACACACTACGACACTACGACACTACGACACTACGACACACACACTACGACACTACGACACTACGACACTACGACACACACACTATGACACTACGACACTACGACACTACGACACTACCACACACACACTACGACACTACGACACACACACTACGACACTACGACACTACGACACTACGACACACACACACTACGACACTACGACACTACGACACTACGACACTACGACACACACACTACGACACTACGACACACACACACTACGACACCACGACACTACGACACTACGACACACACACTACGACACTACGACACTACGACACTACGACACTACGACACTACGACACACACACTACGACACTACGACACTACGACACACACACTATGACACACACACTACGACACTACGACACTACGACACACACACACACTACGACACACCCACACACACTACGACACTACGTCACTACGACACTACGACACACACACACACACACACCGCTGGTAGAAAACGTACCTACTAAAGTAATTGGAAAGATACCTTGACAGAAAATGACTCAAGTAAAAGTCAAAAAATTGTATTTCACATGCTTGGTAAACAACAGGTGTAGACTAACAGTGACATGCTGACTGACAGGCCTTACTTCCCAACAAAGCAAAGAGAACAAATGCACAATGACTAAAGATAACTTGGCTATATACACGGGATAACAGTACCAAGTCAATGTGCTGGGGTACAAGATAATGGTGCTGGGGTACAAGATAATGGTGCTGGGGTACAAGATAATGGTGCTGGGGTACAAGATAATGGTGCTGGGGTACAAGATAATGGTGCTGGGGTACAAGATAATGGTGCTGGGGTACAAGATAATGGTGCTGGGGTACAAGATAATGGTGCTGGGGTACAGGATAATGGTGCTGGGGTACAGGATAATGGTGGTATATATGTACATATGGGGAGGGGTAAAGTGACTAGACAACAGGATAGATAATAAACAGTAACAGCAGTATACTGTAGGTAGGGGTAAAGGATAGATAATAGACAGTAACAGCAGTATACTGTAGGTAGGGGTAAAGGATAGATAATAGACAGTAACAGCAGTATACTGTAGGTAGGGGTAAAGGATAGATAATAGACAGTAACAGCAGTATACTGTAGGTAGGGGTAAAGGATAGATAATAGACAGTAACAGCAGTATACTGTAGGTAGGGGTAAAGGATAGATAATAGACAGTAGTATACTGTAGGTAGGGGTAAAGGATAGATAATAGACAGTAACAGCAGTATACTGTAGGTAGGGGTAAAGGATAGATAATAGACAGTAACAGCAGTATACTGTAGGGGTAAAGGATAGATAATAGACAGTAACAGCAGTATACTGCAGGTAGGGGTAAAGGATAGGGGTAAATTATAGGTAATAGACAGTAACAGCAGTATATTGTAGGTAGGGGTAAAGGATAGATAATAGACAGTAACAGCAGTATACTGTAGGTAGGGGTAAAGGATAGATAATAGACAGTAACAGAAGTATACTGTAGGTAAGGGTAAAGGATAGATAATAGACAGTAACAGCAGTATACTGTAGGTAGGGGTAAAGGATAGATAATAGACAGTAACAGCAGTATACTGTAGGTAGGGGTAAACAGCAGCGTATGTGATAGTAAAATATTAAAAGTACTTTCCATCACTGGTACACACAACTCAGATCCCGTACATGTTTGTCTCTTTAGGACCAGTGACGAGAGTCACCAACCTTCAGGAGAGGACACAACGTCTTCAGTCAACCCTGAGACTGCAGCTGGAGCACTGACACCCCAGTCAACCACAGCTCCAGCAGCGGAGCAACAGGACACTAAGGGTGTAGCTGGGTGTCCACGGGACCCTGTCCCAGGCACAACTTCAGATCCAACCTCAGCCCCACCTTCAACCTCTCCCCCACCTCCAGCCTCTCCCCCACCTCCAGCCTCTCCCCCATCCCCTGCCTCAACTACAACTCGTAGTTCCCCAGTGAGTAGTTCTCCAACCCCAACCCCATCCCCATCCCCATCTCCCCCAGTCCCGGTGACAGTTCCCTACCTGAGTCCCTTGGTTCTGTGGAAAGAGCTAGAGTCTTTGCTGAGTAATGAGGGGGACCAGGTGATCAGTTCTCCCAGCATCGTGGACCAGCACCCTATCGTATTCTGGAACCTGGTGTGGTGCTACCGCAGACTGGAACTCCCCTCTCATCTGCCCGGTCTCATACTGACCTCACAGCACTGCAGCCAGGGACACGTACCGCAGGTACACTACACTGAACGTACCCGTATGTTACACTACACTGAACGTACCCGTATGTTACACTACACTGAACGTACCCGTATGTTACACTACACTGAACGTACCCGTATGTTACACTACACTGAACATACCCGTACATTACACTACACTGAACATACCTGTATGTTACACTACACTGAATGTACCCGTATGTTACACTACAATGAATGTACCCGTATGTTACACTACACTGAATGTTCCCGTACATTACACTACACTGAATGTACCCGTACATTACACTACACTGAACATACCCATATGTTACACTACACTGAACGTACCCGTATGTTACACTACACTGAACATACCCGTATGTTACACTACACTGAATGTTCCCGTACATTACACTACACTGAATGTACCCGTACATTACACTACACTGAATGTACCCGTATGTTACACTACACTGAACATACCCATATGTTACACTACACTGAATGTACCCGTACATTACACTACACTGAACATACCCATATGTTACACTACACTGAACGTACCCGTATGTTACACTACACTGAACATACCCATATGTTACACTACACTGAACGTACCCGTATGGTACACTACACTGAACATACCCGTACGTTACACTACACTGAACATACCTGTACATTACACTACACTGAACATACCCGTACATTACACTACACTGAACATACCTGTACATTACACTACACTGAACATACCCGTACATTACACTACACTGAACATACCTGAACATACCCGTACATTACACTACACTGAACATACCTGTACATTACACTACACTGAATGTACCCGTACATTACACTACACTGAACATACCTGTACATTACACTACACTGAATGTACCCGTACATTACACTACACTGAATGTACCCGTACATTACACTACACTGAATGTACCCGTACATTACACTACAATGAACATACCCGTACGTTACACTACACTGAACGTACCCGTATGTTACACTACACTGAACGTACCCGTATGTTACACTCCACTGAATGTACCCGTATGTTACACTACATTGAATGTACCCGTACATTACACTACACTGAATGTACCCGTACATTACACTACACTGAATGTACCCGTACATTACACTACACTGAACGTACCCGTACATTACACTACACTGAATGTACCCGTATGTTACACTCCACTGAATGTACCCGTATGGTACACTACACTGAACGTACCCGTACATTACACTACACTGAACGTACCCGTACATTACACTACACTGAACATACCCGTATGTTACACTACACTGAATGTACCCGCACGTTACACTCCACTGAATGTACCCGTATGTTACACTCCACTGAATGTACCCGTATGTTACACTCCACTGAATGTACCCGTATGTTACACTCCACTGAATGTACCCGTATGTTACACTCCACTGAATGTACCCGTATGTTACACTCCACTGAATGTACCCGTATGTTACACTCCACTGAACGTACCCGTATGTTACACTACACTGAACGTACCCGTATGTTACACTCCACTGAATGTACCCGTATGTTACACTCCACTGAATGTACCCGTACGTTACACTCCACTGAATGTACCTGTATGTTACACTCCACTGAATGTACCCGTACGTTACACTACACTGAACATGAAAGTACGTTATTTATACATTGTCCCTTTAAACAGGGACCTAGAGTGTTTGTTATTGTTCCTAGGGTGTTTGTTGTTGTTCCTAGAGCGTTTGTTGTTGTTCCTAGGGCGTTTGTTGTTGTTCCTAGGGCGTTTGTTGTTGGACCTAGGGCGTTTGTTGTTGTTCCTAGGGCGTTTGTTGTTGTTCCTAGGGCGTTTGTTGTTGTTCCTAGGGCGATTGTTGTTGGACCTAGGGCGTTTGTTGTTGTTCCTAGGGCATTTGTTGTTGGTCCTAGGGCGTTTGTTGTTGTTCCTATGGCGTTTGTTGTTGGACCTAGGGAGTTTGTTGTTGTTCCTAGGGCGTTTGTTGTTCCTCGGGCGTTTGTTGTTGTTCCTAGGGCGTTTGTTGTTGTTCCTAGGGCATTTGTTGTTGTTCCTAGGGCGTTTTGTTGTTGGACCTACGGCGTTTGTTGTTGTTCCTAGGGCGTATGTTGTTGGACCTGGGGCGTTAGTTGTTGTTCCTAGGGCGTTTGTTGTTGTTCCTAGGGCGTTTGTTGTTGTTCCTAGGGCGTTTGTTGTTGTTCCAAGGGCGTTTGTTGTTGTTCCTAGGGCGTTTGTTGTTGGACCTAGGGCGTTTGTTTTTGGACCTAGGGAGTTTGTTGTTGTTCCTAGGGCGTTTGTTGTTGTTCCTATGGAGTTTGTTGTTGTTCCTAGGGAGTTTGTTGTTGTTCCTAGGGCGTTTGTTGTTGGACCTAGGGCGTTTGTTGTTGTTCCTAGGGCATTTGTTGTTGTTCCTAGGGAGTTTGTTGTTGTTCCTAGGGCGTTTGTTGTTGGACCTGGGGCGTTTGTTGTTGTTCCTAGGGAGTTTGTTGTTGTTCCGAGGGCGTTTGTTGTTGGACCTAGGGCGTTTGTTGTTGGACCTCGGGCGTTTGTTGTTGTTCCTAGGGCATTTGTTGTTGTTCCTAGGTCGTTTGTTGTTGTTCCTAGGTCGTTTGTTGTTGTTCCTAAGGAGTTTGTTGTTGTTCCTAGGGCGTTTGTTGTTGTTCCTAGGTCATTTGTTGTTGTTCCTAGGGCGTTTGTTGTTGTTCCTAGGGCGTTTGTTGTTGGACCTGGGGCGTTTGTTGTTGTTCCTAGGGCGTTTGTTGTTGGACCTAGGGTCTTTGTTGTTGTTCCTAGGGCTTTTTGTTGTTGTTCCTGGGGCGTTTGTTGTTGTTCCTAGGGCGTTTGTTGTTGTTCCTAGGGTGTTTGTTGTTGGACCTAGGGCGTTTGTTGTTGTTCCTAGGGAGTTTGTTGTTGTTCCGAGGGTGTTTGTTGTTGGACCTAGGGCGTTTGTTGTTGGACCTCGGGCGTTCGTTGTTGTCCCTAGGGCATTTGTTGTTGTTCCTAGGGCGTTTGTTGTTGGACCTAGGGCGTTTGTTGTTGTTCCTAGGGCGTTTGTTGTTGGACCTGGGGCGTTTGTTGTTGTTCCTAGGGCGTTTGTTGTTGTTCCTAGGGCGTTTGTTGCTGGACCTAGGGCGTTTGTTGTTGGACCTAGGGCGTTTGTTGTTGGACCTAGGGCATTTGTTGTTGTTCCTAGGGCGTTTGTTGTTGTTCCTAGGGCGTTTGTTGTTGGACCTGGGGCATTTGTTGTTGTTTCTAGGGCGTTTGTTGTTGGACCTAGGGCGTTTGTTGTTGTTCCTAGGGCGTTTGTTGTTGGTCCTAGGGCATTTGTCGTTGGACCTAGGGCGTTTGTTGTTGTTCCTAGGGCGTTTGTTGTTGGACCTAGGGCGTTTGTTGTTGTTCCTAGGGCGTTTGTTGTTGTTCCTAGGGCATTTGTTGTTGTTCCTAGGGCGTTTGTTGTTGGTCCTAGGGCGTTTGTTGTTGGACCTAGGGCGTTTGTTGTTGTTCCTAGGGCGTTTGTTGTTGGACCTAGGGCGTTTGTTGTTGTTCCTAGGGCGTTTGTTGTTGTTCCTAGGGCGTTTGTTGTTGTTCCTAGGGCGTTTGTTGTTGTTCCTAGTGCGTTTGTTGTTGTTCCTAGGGCGTTTGTTGTTGTTCCTAGGGCAACTTACAGAACGCGTATGTTGTCTTTTACATCCTTCAAGCCGGATCGGAGCAGTTGTCATTGAAACAGAAGAGACAGTGATTTGTGTTCTCTCTCCTGTCAGGTCCCAGCCCAGAGCGTGTCTTCAGAGGACAGTAAACATGTCCTGGTTCGCATCCTGTGGGACAACCCATCACTCCACCAGGACTCCGTCCAGGCCCTATACATGCTCTGGCACGCACACTGTAAGTCATCACAATGGATCGGATTTATAAAGTGATTTTCCAAACTTTGTAAATGTGTAGTTGAATCACTGTGACAGTGATAGGAAACATGGTAAGTGGGGATATTACTTCCTGTTCTCTCTAGTCTAATCACTGTGACAATGATAGGAGACATGGTAAGTGGGGATATTACTTCCTGTTCTCTCTAGTCTAATCACTGTGACAATGATAGGAGACATGGTAAGTGGGGATATTACTTCCTGTTCCTGTAGCAGATCTGTGAAACTGCCTGAATTGTTGATCATTTTTTATTTTATTTGTAAAAAATGTAGCCCTTTTTCTCCCCAATTTCATGGTATCCAATTGTTTTAGTAGCTACTATCTTGTCTCATCGCTACAACTCCCGTACGGGCTCGGGAGAGACGAAGGTTGAAAGCCATGCGTCCTCCGATACACAACCCAACCAAGCCGCACTGCTTCTTAACACAGCGCGCATCCAACCCGGAAGCCAGCCGCACCAATGTGTCGGAGGAAACACCGTGCACCTGGCAACCTTGGTTAGTGCGCACTGTGCCCGGCCCGCCACAGGAGTCGATGGTGCGCGATGAGACAAGGATATCCCTACCGGCCAAGACTTCCCTAACCCGGACGATGCTAGGCCAATTGTGCGTCGCCCCACGGACCTCCCGGTCGCGGCCGGTTGCGACAGAGCGCGAACCCAGGGTCTCTGGTGACACAGCTTAACCACTGCGCCACCCGGGAGGCCCCAGAAGGCTTTCTTCAATAGCATGATGGGTTTAAATGCCCCTGGAGGAAGCCATGTGATTGAGTAGTCTTCGTCTGAGCTGAATCAGGTGGAAATGGTACTCGCTAGGCAAGAAGAGTGACGTTCTTTACCCTCCTGTCTCTCTGTAGAGTCTGACCCCTCCTGTATCTCTGTAGAGTCTGACCCCTCCTGTCTCTCTGTAGAGTCTAACCCCTCCTGTCTCTCTGTAGAGTCTGACCCCTCCTGTCCCTGTCTCTCTGTAGAGTCTGACCCCTCTTGTCTCTCTGTAGAGTCTAACCCCTCCTGTCTCTCTGTAGAGTCTGACCCCTCCTGTCCCTGTCTCTCTGTAGAGTCTGACCCCTCCTGTCCCTGTCTCTCTGTAGAGTCTGACCCCTCCTGTCCCTGTCTCTCTGTAGAGTCTGACCCCTCCTGTCTCTCTGTAGAGTCTGACCCCTCCTGTCTCTCTGTAGAGTCTAACCCCTCCTGTCTCTCTGTAGAGTCTGACACCTCCTGTCTCTCTGTAGAGTCAAACCCCTCCTGTCTCTCTGTAGAGTCTAACCCCTCCTGTCTCTCTGTAGAGTCTGACGCCTCCTGTCTCTCTGTAGAGTCTGACCCCTCCTGTCTCTCTGTAGAGTCAAACCCCTCCTGTCTCTCTGTAGAGTCTAACCCCTCCTGTCTCTCTGTAGAGTCTAACCCCTCCTGTCTCTCTGTAGAATCTGACACCTCCTGTCTCTCTGTAGAGTCTAACCCCTCCTGTCTCTCTGTAGAGTCTAACCCCTCCTGTCTCTCTGTAGAGTCTGACCCCTCCTGTCTCTCTGTAGAGTCTGACCCCTCCTGTCTCTCTGTAGAGTCTGACCCCTCCTGTCTCTCTGTAGAGTCTGACCCCTCCTGTCTCTCTGTAGAGTCTAACCCCTCCTGTCTCTCTGTAGAGTCTAACCCCTCCTGTCTCTCTGTAGAGTCGGACCCCTCCTGTCTCTCTGTAGAGTCTGACCCCTCCTGTCTCTCTGTAGAGTCTAACCCCTCCTGTCTCTCTGTAGAGTCTAACCCCTCCTGTCTCTCTGTAGAGTCTGACCCCTCCTGTCTCTCTGTAGAGTCTGACCCCTCCTGTCTCTCTGTAGTGTCTGACGCCTCCTGTCTCTCTGTAGAGTCTGACCCCTCCTGTCTCTCTGTAGAGTCTAACCCCTCCTGTCTCTCTGTAGAGTCTAACCCCTCCTGTCTCTCTGTAGAGTCTGACCCCTCCTGTCTCTCTGTAGAGTCTGACCCCTCCTGTCTCTCTGTAGAGTCTGACCCCTCCTGTCTCTCTGTAGAGTCTGACCCCTCCTGTCTCTCTGTAGTGTCTGACGCCTCCTGTCTCTCTGTAGAGTCGGACCCCTCCTGTCTCTCTGTAGAGTCTGACCCCTCCTGTCTCTCTGTAGAGTCTGACGCCGCCTGTCTCTCTGTAGAGTCGGACCCCTCCTGTCTCTCTGTAGAGTCTGTACCCTCCTGTCTCTGTCCCTGTATAGGTGCTAACTTTGTTTCCCTGCTATCTCTAGTCTCTGTCCCCTCAGCCAGTGGAACGGTGTATGAGGAGGGCCAGCCCCAGGACCATCTCTTCTCCTCTGAGTTCCTACAGGGTGCAGTGAGGAACATCCAGAAGGGGGATGTCTACCAGCCCATGAGTCAGATCCTACAGCTGCTGGGACCAGAGCTGGGCTTCAACAGACAGAGGTATGGGGAAGGACATCTACAGACAGACAGACAGACAGACAGACAGACAGACAGACAGACAGACAGACAGACAGAGGTATGGTGAAGGACATCTACACAGACACATGAAGTCCTGGCACTGTAACATTTTAAAAAGCGTGACTTAGCAGTTATTCAAAATACAAGCTTGAATACTGCAGCGTGTGATTGGTTTAATTCATGCATGAACAATGTCCACCTTCTCATGGAGCCCGAATAAAACAGAGGTGTTGATGATATCACCCATGATATCATTATATCACCCATTATATCATTATATCACCCATTATATCATTATATCATTATAGCACCCATTATATCATTATATCACCCATTATATCATTATATCACCCATTATATTATGATATCACCCATTATATCATGATATCACCCATTATATCATTATATCATTATATCACCCATTATATCATTATATCACCCATTATGTCATTATATCATTATATCACCCATTATATCATTATATCACCCATTATATCATTATATCATCCATTATATCATTATATCACCCATTATATCATTATATCATTATATCATTATATCATCCATTATATCATTATATCACCCATTATATCATTATATCACCCATTATATCATTATATCACCCATTATATCATTATATCACCCATTATATCATTATATCACCCATTATATCATTATATCATTATATCACCCATTATATCATTATATCACCCATTATGTCATTATATCATTATGTCACCCATTATATCATTATATCACCCATTATATCATTATATCACCCATTATATCATTATATCACACATTATATTATGATATCACCCATTATATCATTATATCACCCATTATATCATTATATCATTATATCACCCATTATATCATTATATCACCCATTATATCATTATATCATTATATCACACATTATATTATTATATCACCCATTATATCAGTATATCACCCATTATTTCATTATATCACCCATGATATTATTATCATTGTATCACCAACAGTTTCTATCACCCACAGTTTCTATCACCCACAGTTTCTATCACCCATTATATCATTATATTATTATATCACCCATTATATTATTATATCACCCATTATATCATTATATCACCCATTATATCATTATATCACCCATTGTATCATTATATCATTATATCATTATATCATTATATCACCCATTATATCATTATATCATTATATCATTATATCACCCATTGTATCATTATATCATTATATCATTATATCATTATATCATTATATCACCCATTATATCATTATATCACCCATTATATCATTATATCATTATATCATTATATCACCCATTATATCATTATATCACCCATTATATCATTATATCGCCCATTATATCATTATATCATTATATCATTATATCATTATATCACCCATTATATCATTATATCATTATATCATTATATCACCCATTATATCATTATATCACCCATTATATCATTATATCGCCCATTATATCATTATATCATTATATCACCCATTATATCATTATATCACCCATTATATCATTATATCACCCATTATATCATTATATGATTTTATCACCCATTATATCATTATATCACCCATTATATCATTATATGATTTTATCACCCATTATATCATTATATCACCCATTATATCATTATATCATTATATCATTATATCATTACATCACCCATTATATCATTATATCATTATATCACCCATTATATCAGTATATCATTATGTCATTATATCATTATATCATTATATCATTATATCACCCATTATATCATTATATCATTATATCACCCATTATATCAGTATATCATTATGTCACCCATTATATCATTATATCACCCATTATATCATATACCACCCACAGTTTCTATCACCCTTTACCCATTCATCCACTGACGGTATTCCTTCAATGAGGAGAGAGACACATTAGCGCCTGGCTACCAACTCCTTATTTGTCTTGTCCCCTTCAAGGTAGTACTAGCTATTGTGATAAATTCAGACAACTGAGCCGTGTCAAATACTAATGTTTAGAAACAGTCAGGAAGGAGCAGGACATAGATTTACAAAATCTAACATCAGTGGGCGTTGGCCGTTGGCGATAATGGTGTTAAGGGTAGTAAACTCTTGTCCTAAATCGTCCTGTCTGACTGAGCCGGTTATCCCTCTGTCTATTTACACACAAACCATTCTCTCTATATTCTACAGGAGTCTGTACAGAGATCTCCTCTTCCTGGCGTTGACCGCTCTGGGGAAGAGCAACATTAATATTGGTGAGTTGAAACCATATCTTTCCTGCTCTGCTTTCTTCGTCCCTTGAAGCTAGAGAAATACGTTAAAAAAATGTTGTTTTTTTAACTTTTATTTAACTAGGCATGTCAGTTAAAGAACAAATTCTTATTTCCAATGACGGCCTACCAGGGAACAGTGGGTTGTTCAGGGGCAGAATGACAGCCTTTTATCTTGTCAGCTCAGGGATTCCAATCAACCTTAAGGTTACTAGTCCAACACTCTAACCACCTGTTGCTCCTATTTATTATGGATCCCCATGAGTTCCTGCCAAGGCAGCAGCTACTCTTCCTGGGGTTTATTATGGATCCCCATTAGTTTCTGCCAAGGCAGCAGCTACTCTTCCTGGGGTTTATTATGGATCCCCATTAGTTCCTGCCAAGGCAGCAGCTACTCTTCCTGGGGTTTAGTATGGATCCCCATTAGTTCCTGCCAAGGCAGCAGGTACTCTTCCTGGGGTTTATTATGGATCCCCATTAGTTCCTGCCAAGGCAGCAGCTACTCTTCCTGGGGTTTATTATGGATCCCCATTAGTTTCTGCCAAGGCAGCAGCTACTCTTCCTGGGGTTTAGTATGGATCCCCATTAGTTCCTGCCAAGGCAACAGCTACTCTTCCTGGGGTTTATTATGGATCCCCAGTAGTTCCTGCCAAGGCAGCAGCTACTCTTCCTGGGGTTTATTATGGATCCCAATTAGTTTCTGCCAAGGCAGCAGCTACTCTTCCTGGGGTTTATTATGGATCTCCATTAGTTCCTGCCAAGGCAGCAGCTACTCTTCCTGGGGTTTGTTATGAATCCCCATTAGTTCCTGCCAAGGCAGCAGCTACTCTTCCTGGGGTTTATTATGGATCCCCATTAGTTCCTGCCAAGGCAGCAGCTACTCTTCCTGGGGTTTATTATGGAACCCCATTAGTTCCTGCCAATGCAGCAGCTACTCTTCCCGGGGTTTATTATGGTTCCCCATTAGTTCCTGCCAAGGCAACAGCTACTCTTCCTGGGGTCCAGCAAAATTAAGGCAGTTACACAATTTTAAAAACATTGCAATATATTTATTACAGAATACACAGAATACACAACACATTAAGTGTGTTCCATCAGACTACCACTACCACATATCTACAGTGCTAAATCCATGTGTATGTGTGTGTATAGTGCATATGTTATCATGTGTGTGTATGCATGTGTCTGTGCCTATGTGTGTGTGTGTGTGTGTGTGTGTGTGTGTGTGTGTGTGTGTGTGTGTGTGTGTGTGTGTGTGTGTGTGTGTGTGTGTGTGTGTGTGTGTGTGTGTGTGTGTGTGTGTATAGTGTGTGTGTTATCATGTGTCTGTGCCTGTGTGTGTCTCTTCACAGTCCCCGCTGTTCCATAAGGTGTATTTTTACCTGTTTCTTAAATCTGATTCTCCTGCTGCATCAGTTACTTGATGTGGAATAGAGTTCCATGCAGTCATGGCTCTATTTAGTACTGTATGCCTCCCATAGTCTGTTCTGGACTTGGGAACTGTGAAGAGATCTCTGGTGGCTCGTGGGGTATGCATGGGTGTCTGAGCTGTGTGCCAGTAGTTCAAACAGACAGCTCTGTACATTCAACATGTCAACACTTCTTACAAACAAGTAGTGATGAAGTCAATCTCTCCTCCACTTTCAGCCAGGAGAGATTGACATGCATATTATTAATTTTAGCTCTCTGTGTACATCTCTGTGTACAAAACTATTTTTTTAGAAATATGTAACTTTCACACATTAACAAGTCCAATACAGCAAATGAAAGATAAACTTCTTGTTAATCTACCCATCATGTCCGATTTAAAAAATGCTTTACAGCGAAAGCATGACATATGATTATGTTAGATCACCGCAAAGTCAAAAAAATACACAGCCATTTTTCCAGCCAAAGATAGGAGTCACAAAAAGCAGAAATATAGATAAAATTAATCACTAACCTTTGATGATCTTCATCAGATGACACTCATAGGACATAATGTTACACAATACATGTATGTTTTGTTCAATAATGTGCATATTTATATCCAAAAATCTCAGTTTTCATTGGCGCCTTACGTGCAGTAATGTTTTGATTCCAAAACATCCGGTGATTTTTCAGAAATACTCATAATAAACATTGATAAAATATACACGTGTTATTCACAGAATTAAAGATAGACTTCTCCTTAATGCAACCGCTGTGTCAGATTTTTTTCAAATTTTACCAAAAAAGCATAATCTCAGAATGACGCTCAGAGCCCAATCCAGCCAGAGAAATATCCGCCATTTTGGAGTCAACAGAAGTTAGAAATAACACTAAATATTCACTTACCTTTGATGATCTTCATCAGAAGGCACTCCCAGGAATCCCAGTTCAACAATAAATGACTGATTTGTTCCATAAAGTTCCAGAAAGTCCATAATTTATGTCCAAATAGCCACTTGTTGTTAGCGTGTTCAGCCAGGTAATCCATCTTCATGAGGCGCGAGCACTTCGTCCAGACATAAACTCAAAAAGTTCCGTTACAGGTCGTAGAAACAAGTCAAACGATGTATGGAATCAATCTTTAGGATGTTTTTAGCATAAAACATCAATAATGTTCCAACCTGAGAATTCCTTTGTCTGAAGAAAAGCACTGGAACGAGAGGTAACTCTGTCAGGAGCGACACGAGACTGAGACACTCTGCCAGACCACTGACTCAAACAGGTCTCATGAGCCCCTCCTATATAGCAGAAGCCTGAAACAAGTTTCTAAAGACGGTTGACATCTAGTGGAAGCCGTAGGAAGTGCAACTTGACTCCATAGACACTGTGTTTTCGGTAGGCCAAGCTTTGAAAAACTACACACCTCAGATTTCCCACTTTCTGGTTGGATTTTTCTCAGGTTTTTGCATGCCATATGAGTTCTGTTATACTCACTGAGATCATTCAAACAGTTTTAGAAACTTCAGAGTGTTTTCCATCCCATACTAGTAATACTATGCATATATTAGCATCTGGGACAGAGTAGGAGGCAGTTCACTCTGGGCACGCTATTCAGTTTACGCAGAAACCCACTTTTGCACGACAAGTGCGAGGAGTTGGCACAGAACGCACCGGGCTGTGAATGCGCACTGGAGACACAGTGCTTATCACTGCAAAACATGGTGCCTGACCGGTCCCACGCTCCCCACGGTGATTACGGGGAGTTGGCTCTGGTTCAAAACCTGGCTCCGCCAACCAACCCGTGTGCCGCCCCCAAAAAAATGTTTTTTGAGGCTGCCTCTCGGGCTTCCGTCGTGGCCGCGAACCCCTGGTATCGTCATTGTTGCTCCCTCGCTGCATCCACCTGCTTCCATGGCAGGCTTCTGTCTCCTGCCATAATCTCGTCCCACGTCCAGGATGTCCTCCACTCCTGTCTTTCCTCCTGGCCACGCTGCTTAATCCGTTGTTCTGTCACGATCGTTATAAGGAGTGGACCAAGATGCAGCGTGGTATGGTTCCATCCTTTTTTATTTGGAAGAGAAACTCAAAGGAAAAACAAATAAAGCGTTAAACGAAACGTGAAGCTCAAAGCTCGCAGGCAACTATACCTCGACAAGATCCCACAAAGCACAATGGGGAAATGGCTGCCTAAATATGATCCCCAATCAGAGACAACGATAAACAGCTGCCTCTGATTGGGAACCATACCAGGCCAACATAGATCATGAATCACCTAGATGACCCACCCTAGTCAATATCACGCCCCAACCAACATAGAGAATAAACAGCTCTCTATGGTCAGGGAGTGACAAGGAGGATAGGACCTTGCATTAATTTGAAGGATAACTCAAATGGAAAAAAACATTTAAACACTCTAGACTTTATTGGTGTGAATGAGTGTAGCTACAGACTTTAGGTTCTTGTAGTGTTGTTTTTTACTATATTAATCCTCTTTATTAATTAGAATCCTCTAATATATTTAGGTGAAAAAGACATTTAAATTCCACCCTGTTGTATTCTACCATCATGGTCGCTAAGTAACCCTGTTGTATTCTACCATCATGGTCGCTAAGTAACCCTGTTGTATTCTACCATCATGGTCGCTAAGTAACCCTGTTGCATTCTACCATCATGGTCGCTAAGTAACCCTGTTGTATTCTACCATCATGGTCACCTAGTAGGTTTAAACAACCACATCATGATCAGTAATAGTGATTGTAAACTAACCTTGCTTCTCTGTTCCAGATGCGTTTGATCGTGAGTACAAGGCTGCTTACGACCGCCTCAGCCCCAGCCAAGTGAAGCTGACACACAACTGTGACCGGCCCCCGGGAGCAGGAGTCATGGAATGTAGAAGGATGTTCGGGAAACCCATTCTGTGACCCCCCCGGCTGCTATCCATCCATCCATCCCTCCCAAAACATGACTGCTGCTCACTTACTACCAGCCCCTCTCTCTCTGGCCCCTCTCTGTTGGGGTGAACTCCTCAGGGCCAGCCCACCTGACACCCCAGGCAAGGGGAGGAAAGTCATTGGTACCCAACATGTACTTAGACACTGAAGCGTAGTGTGGAACAAATACACAGAAAATACCCTAGAAGCTTTCAGAGACGCTCCACACTGTCACAATAGGGCATTTACATGTCAGTCATTTAGCAGGCACTCTTATCCAGAGACACTTACAGGAGCAATTAGAGTTAAGTGCCTTGCTCAAGAGCACATTGAAAGATGTTTCACTTTAGTCGGCTCCGGGATTCGAACCTGTGACTTTTTGGTTAATGGCCCAATGCTCTGAACCGCTAGGCTACCTGCCTCCCTCACATGGTATTCGCATGGTTAGACATGGTATTCACGGTATGACATGGTATTACAATGGGACCACATAGCTATTACATGGTATCTCATGGTATCCCAGTAGAACCTCATGATATCATGATACCTCATGGTATCACAGTAGGACCTCATGATACCACAATAGGACCTCATGGTATCACAATAGGACCTCATTGTATCACAGTAGGACCTCATGGTATCACAGTAGGACCTCATGGTATCACAGTAGGACCTCATGGTAATAGGACCTCATGGTATCACAGTAGGACCTCATGGTATCACAGTAGGACCTCATGGTATCACAATAGGACCTCATGGTATCACAGTAGGACCTCATGATATCACAATAGGACCTCATGATATCACCATAGGACCTCATGGTATCACAGTAGGACCTCATGGTATCACAATAGGACCTCATGGTATCACAATAGGACTTTGTGGTATCACAATAGGACCTCATGGTATCACAGTAGGACCTCATGGTATCACAATAGGACCTCATGGTAATAGGACCTCACGGTATCACAATAGGACCTCATGGTAATAGGACCTCATGGTAATTGGACCTCATGGTATCACAATAGGACCTCATGGTATCACAGTAGGACCTCATGGTATCACAATAGGACCTCATGGTATCACAGTAGGACCTCATGGTATCCACAATAGGACTTTGTGGTATCACAATAGGACCTCATGGTATCACAGTAGGACCTCATGGTATCACAATAGGACCTCATGGTAATAGGACCTCATGGTATCACAATAGGACCTCATGGTATCACAATAGGACCTCATGGTATCACAGTAGGACCTCATGGTATCACAATAGGACCTCATGGTATCACAATAGGACCTCATGGTATCACAGTAGGACCTCATGGTATCACAATAGGACCTCATGGTATCACAATAGGACCTCATGGTAATAGGACCTCATGGTATCACAGTAGGACTTCATGGTAATAGGACCTCATGGCATCACAATAGGACCTCATGGTATCACAATAGGACCTCATGGTATCACAGTAGGACCTCATGGTAATAGGACCTCATGGTAATAGGACCTCATGATATCACCATAGGACCTCATGGCATCACAATAGGACCTCATGGTATCACAGTAGGACCTCATGGTAATAGGACCTCATGGCATCACAATAGGACCTCATGGTATCACAATAGGACCTCATGGTATCACAATAGGACCTCATGGTATCACAGTAGGACCTCATGGTATCACAATAGGACCTCATGGTATCACAATAGGACCTCATGGTATCACAGTAGGACCTCATGGTATCACAATAGGACCTCATGGTATCACCATAGGACCTCATGGTATCACAATAGGACCTCATGATATCACAATAGGACCTCATGGTATCACAGTAGGACCTCATGGTATCACAATAGGACCTCATGGTATCACAATAGGACCTCATGGCATCACAATAGGACCTCATGGTATCACAATAGGACCTCATGGTATCACAGTAGGACCTCATGGTATCACAATAGGACCTCATGGTATCACAATAGGACCTCATGGTATCACAATAGGACCTCATGGTATCACAGTAGGACCTCATGGTATCACAATAGGACCTCACGGTATCACAATAGGACCTCATGGTATCACAGTAGGACCTCATGGTATCACAATAGGACCTCATGGTATCACAGTAGGACCTCATGGTATCACAATAGGACCTCATGGTATCACAGTAGGACCTCATGGTATCACAATAGGACCTCATGGCATCACAATAGGACCTCATGGTATCACAATAGGACCTCATGGTAATAGGACCTCATGGTATCACAATAGGACCTCATGGTATCACAATAGGACCTCACGGTATCACAATAGGACCTCATGGTATCACAATAGGACCTCATGGTATCACAGTAGGACCTCATGGTATCACAATAGGACCTCATGGTATCACAATAGGACCTCATGGTATCACAGTAGGACCTCATGGTATCACAATAGGACCTCATGGTAATAGGACCTCATGGTATCACAGTAGGACCTCATGGTATCACAATAGGACCTCACGGTATCACAATAGGACCTCATGGTATCACAATAGGACCTCATGGTATCACATGTATTATTCCTCTGTATTTTCACTATTATTACATTACTCAAATGTTTGTAATATACCATGTGATATATTCTATATATTTTAAGACAATCTGTATCTGATAAACTTGTAAGTGTGTATGTATGTAAATGTTTTGTTTCTGTTTTGTTGTGTGAGCTTCAAGCTTTGTGTGTTTTCTGTCCCACAGTCAGGGCTGTTTTACTGTTGTGATGAGAGGGTCGTTGGGTGTAATGTAAACATCTTTCACACGTGATTTTAAGCACTTTCCAAAGAGTAACTTACATTATCTCTTACATTATCTGTGACAGTAATCATTTACAGTAATCATTTACAGTAATCATTTACAGTAATAATTTGGACCTTTATTTTTTGACCTGACTTCCTGCTCTATACTATGATCAGGTATGGGGTCTGACTTCCTGCTCTATACTATGATCAGGTATGGGGTCTGACTTCCTGCTCTATACTATGATCAGGTATGGGGCCTGACTTCCTGCTCTATACTATGATCAGGTATGGGGTCTGACTTCCTGCTCTATACTATGATCAGGTATGGGGTCTGACTTCCTGCTCTATACTATGATCAGGTATGGGGCCTGACTTCCTGCTCTATACTATGATCAGGTATGGGGCCTGACTTCCTGCTCTATACTATGATCAGGTATGGGGCCTGACTTCCTGCTCTATACTATGATCAGGTATGGGGCCTGACTTCCTGCTCTATACTATGATCAGGTATGGGGCCTGACTTCCTGCTCTATACTATGATCAGGTATGGGGCCTGACTTCCTGCTCTATACTATGATCAGGTATGGGGCCTGACTTCCTGCTCTATACTATGATCAGGTATGGGGCCTGACTTCCTGCTCTATACTATGATCAGGTATGGGGCCTGACTTCCTGCTCTATACTATGATCAGGTATGGGGCCTGACTTCCTGCTCTATACTATGATCAGGTATGGGGCCTGACTTCCTGCTCTATACTATGATCAGGTATGGGGCCTGACTTCCTGCTCTATACTATGATCAGGTATGGGGTCTGACTTCCTGCTCTATACTATGATCAGGTATGGGGTCTGACTTCCTGCTCTATACTATGATCAGGTATGGGGCCTGACTTCCTGCTCTATACTATGATCAGGTATGGGGCCTGACGTCCTGCTCTATACTATGATCAGGTATGGGGTCTGACTTCCTGCTCTATACTATGATCAGGTATGGGGCCTGACTTCCTGCTCTATACTATGATCAGGTATGGGGCCTGACTTCCTGCTCTATACTATGATCAGGTATGGGGCCTGACTTCCTGCTCTATACTATGATCAGGTATGGGGCCTGACTTCCTGCTCTATACTATGATCAGGTATGGGGCGTGACTTCCTGCTCTATACTATGATCAGGTATGGGGCCTGACTTCCTGCTCTATACTATGATCAGGTATGGGGCCTGACTTCCTGCTCTATACTATGATCAGGTATGGGGCCTGACTTCCTGCTCTATACTATGATCAGGTATGGGGCCTGACGTCCTGCTCTATACTATGATCAGGTATGGGGCCTGACTTCCTGCTCTATACTATGATCAGGTATGGGGCGTGACTTCCTGCTCTATACTATGATCAGGTATGGGGCCTGACTTCCTGCACTTACTGAGGATGATGTCATACTTTCACTTTCAGCTGCTTGTCTTTGACCCCCCCCCCCTCTGGCAGGACCAGTCCAAATATAACATGAAGGATCCATTGGCCTAGTGTGAGACCATGAAAACCGTGAGGTATCATGGGTAAATTGTGACTGACTGATGTACAAATAATATTGAGTAGTTATTTATGATGCAAGGTGGTTTATAGATCAGTCAAATCTCGCCTTTAAATTCAGCGGCCATGTCTAACGGTCCCATTTTGTTTTTCTGGGTGGGAACATACATTGACCATGATATATACACATAGACCATGTATGATTTAGCTGTATTACCATAGTGATGAGACTTTTCTCCTGTAACTTTCACGGGAGTGTTTATTTATGAATCCTTTTGTATCAAAGAAATACATTGGAACAACCAAAACAACTGAGCCGCCCCAAATATAAAAGGAACATTGTCAATATGATTTGTTGATATGTTTTAATTCATTACTAAAGCAATACTCTTTTATAAGGTAATTGTTATTATATTGACATCACAAATGCAGAATGTGTGGATTAAGATGTGTTTTCTAATTCTTTCATCAACACACATACGCATTACGTTTTGTAAATACATGTATGGAGCTGTTCTGTTTCTCTGTATAGTTGTATAGAGTGAATGGTACGTTCTGTTTCTCTGTATAGTTGTATAGGGTGAATGGTACGTTCTGTTTCTCTGTATAGTTGTATAGAGTGAATGGTACGTTCTGTTGCTCTGTATAGTTGTATAGAGTGAATGGTACGTTCTGTTGCTCTGTATAGTTGTATAGAGTGAATGGTACGTTCTGTTTCTCTGTATAGTTGTATAGGGTGAATGGTACGTTCTGTTTCTCTGTATAGTTGTATAGGGTGAATGGTACATTCTGTTTCTCTGTATAGTTGTACAGAGTGAATGGTATGTTCTGTTTCTCTGTATAGTTGTACAGAGTGAATGGTATGTTCTGTTTCTCTGTATAGTTGTACAGAGTGAATGGTATGTTCTGTTTCTCTGTATATTTGTACAGAGTGAATGGTATGTTCTGTTTCTCTGTATAGTTGTACAGAGTGAATGGTACGTTCTGTTTCTCTGTATAGTTGTATAGGGTGAATGGTACGTTCTGTTTCTCTGCATAGTTGTATAGGGTGAATGGTACGTTCTGTTTCTCTGTATAGTTGTATAGAGTGAATGGTACGTTCTGTTTCTCTGTATAGTTGTATAGAGTGAATGGTATGTTCTGTTTCTCTGTATAGTTGTATAGAGTGAATGGTACGTTCTGTTGCTCTGTATAGTTGTATAGAGTGAATGGTACGTTCTGTTGCTCTGTATAGTTGTATAGAGTGAATGGTACGTTCTGTTTCTCTGTATAGTTGTATAGAGTGAATGGTATGTTCTGTTTCTCTGTATAGTTGTATAGAATGAATGGTACGTTCTGTTTCTCTGTATAGTTGTATAGAGTGAATGGTATGTTCTGTTTCTCTGTATAGTTGTATAGAGTGAATGGTATGTTCTGTTTCTCCGTAGCTTTATAGTTGTACAGAGTAAATGGTATGTTCTGTTTCTCCGTAGCTTTATAGTTGTACAGAGTAAATGGTATGTTCTGTTTCTCTGTATAGTTGTACAGAGTGAATGGTATGTTCTGTTTCTCCGTAGCTTTATAGTTGTACAGAGTAAATTCTATGTTCTGTTTCTATGTATAGTTGTACAGAGTAAATGTGATACAGCCTGGGATTGAACCCGGGTCTGTAGTGACGTCTCTAGCACTGAGAGGCAGTACCATAGAACGCTATGTCACCCAGGAGGCGATAGTGGACTACTCCTGACCGTGATCCATAGTCCAGTGTTAGGATAGAAGATAGAAGAGCTGTGTCACATGTCAAGGTGTCTGTATTCTTCTGACTGGGTTTTGAAACTGTCACGATATCACCCCCCCCCCCCCCCCCCAAAAAAAAAATGGAACTTTTGTATATTGTGAATGAACTGGCTTTAGACATAAGGGTTCTGACATCATTCCACAACAGAATGGTTCTAATTTAGAATGATTCCTTTACATTCCTTCCTAAAGAGCACGTGAAACAAACACAGCACTTGATGACAGTTTACAGTTGACTAGCTTTAGGCTTTAGGTTGAGGATTATTCAACAGATGTCTTGTCTTACCATGTCAGACTGTTAAAACTAAGTAGAAATCCCCTGCCTGTTTACTGCCAAGGAAAAGTACTGTGATATTATATATGAATGTCATTTCACTCGTCATTACAACCAGACGTATAGCTCTCTATTCATCCTGGATGGCTGAAATGTTACAGACTGTGCGGTAGAAATTTAATTAAAGGTAATTTCAGATGGAGACGACATCTGCAGAGTTTACGGTAAATGCAGTCTCCGCTATAACGCGGGAACATTGCCTTTAAATTTAAATCAAGCCGTAACGTTGTACTTCAGTGATACGGATTGCATAGAGCGTTTCAATAATTACTTTGTCTGATAAATATTTGAATACTAATCATAAAAGACCCACTAGTTTATAAATGATACGATGGTGTTTCACAGCTTTACAATTGGAATTAAAGTTGACACCCAGCAGGGGACGTCAGAAAAGGAGATCAGTTTAAAATATTTTCTATCAATTTTTCTATCTTCTATTTACCCTTTTGGAAGAAATATGAATTGATTTTGTTTTAAATCTCTCCTTTTTATGCTTGATGTCACAGTATGAGTCAAAGCTTTGTGTATGAAAGGTGTACTTTGGTATGTGGCCATTACATAACTCTGTACCAGGGGTCTCCAACCCTGTAGGTTTACACTCCAACCCTGTAGGTTTACACTCCAACCCTGTAGGTTTACACTCCAACCCTGTTCCTGGAGAAAGACCCTCCTGTAGGTTTTAACTCCAACCCTGTTCCTGGAGAGAGGCCCTCCTGTAGGTTTTAACTCCAACCCTGTTCCTGGAGAGAGACCCTCCTGTAGGTTTTAACTCCAACCCTGTTCCTGGAGAGAGACCCTCCTGGAGGTTATAGCTCCAACCCTGTTCCTGGAGAGAGAGACCCTCCTGTAGGTTATAGCTCCAACCCTGTTCCTGGAGAGAGACCCTCCTGTAGGTTATAGCTCCAACCCTGTTCCTGGAGAGAGACCCTCCTGTAGGTTATAGCTCCAACCCTGTTCCTGGAGAGAGACCCTCCTGTAGGTTATAGCTCCAACCCTGTTCCTGGAGAGAGACCCTCCTGTAGGTTCTAACTCCAACCCTGTTCCTGGAGATAGACCCTCCTGTAGGTTATATCTCCAACCCTGTTCCTGGAGAGAGACCCTCCTGTAGGTTATAGCTCCAACCCTGTTCCTGGAGAGATAGGCAGGGTGGCCTAGTGGTTAGAGAGTTGGACTAGTAACCAGAAGGTTGCAAGTTCAAATCCCCGAGCAGACAAGGTACAATCTGTCGTTCTGCCCCTGAACAGGCAGTTAGTAAAAAAGGTAAAATAAAATACTGTCCTGTTGGTTCTAACTCCACCTCCAGGACAGTATCTCTCCAGGAACAGGGTTGGAGTTAATACCTACAGGAGGGTCTCTCTCCAGGAACAGGGTTGGAGGGCCCTGTATGTAACTACTATACACATTGACCATCATATCATCACTATAGATATCAATATGTTGTTGTTTACACCGTTGAAGCACTGTTATGTCTTTTGAATATGTAATATGTATCATTTTTACCACAGTTTAATACTAATTTGTAAGATTTTGTTTTCATGGAATCTGCCTGACTGGATCTACAGATTGTTTTAAATTCTGAATAAACCACCAGAATAATAAACATTTGTTTCTGGTTTGTCTGATTCAGGAGAAACATCCTGGTTCACAGATACATTTTGTATAAACATTGTGTTTTCTATATCACAGTGTATATTCCATCTGGGATACACGGACAATTAAAAAAATGTGATTCTACAATGAACAAAAATGAACAAATATAACAAAAATTTCAAATATTTTACTGAGTTATAGTTCATTTAAGAAAATCAGTCAATTGGTATAAATTCATTAGGCCTTAATCTATAGATTTCACATGACTTGGAATACAGATATGCATCTGTTGGTCACAAATACTTAAAAAGAAGAAGAAAAGAGTCGGGTCGTGGATCAGGAAACCAGTCAGTATCTGGTGTGACCACTATTTGCAACATAGTGTTGTGCATTATCATGCTGATACATGAGGTGGTGGCGGTGGACGAATGGCACGACAATGGGCCTCTGGATCTTGCCACGAACAAATGAGCTTCCCATAGACGGTTTCTGACGGTTTCTTCAGAAATTCTTCGGTTGTGCAAACCCACAGTTACATCAGCTGTCCGGGTGGCTTGTCTGCATTTGAAGAAACCAGATGTGGAGGTCCTGGGCTGACATTTCTGGGATCTTTTATTTCAGCTCATGAAACATGGGACCAACACTTTACATGTTGAGATACATTTTTTGTTCAATATATCTATATATTTGTTTATATTCGGTATCATTTAAAAAAAAAATTCTGCCATCATGCATAATATAACAAATCTATCATCAACATGTTAACATAAACATAAACATTTGATAAAAGTGGTTAGAGCGTTGGACTAGTAACCGAAAGGTTGCAAGTTCAAACCCCCGAGCTGACAAGGTACAAATCTGTCGTTCTGCCCTTGAACAGGCAGTTAACCCGCTGTTCCTAGGCCGTCATTGAAAATAAGAATTTGTTCTTAACTGACTTGCCCAGTAAAATAAAGATAAAATAAAATAAATAAAATAACAAAGGTCCTAAAAAGTATATCAAGATATTTATAAGTACAGCGCTGTCCTACCTGCCATGAAAGTGTGTTTGATACCAGATGAGGGGTGTAAGTTCTTCACTCTTGGGGTGCGCCGCACAGACGGTGGATGGTGGGGAGGTTCTCGCAGCCGGCGCATCGCTCATGGCAGTGTCACCCCTAGGACGCAACGCGGGAGAGGTCTTCACCGTGGATCAGAATATACCTTATGTAATACCCGAGGACAGATAAGATGCATTTATAGATGAATGGTTAGTTAATTTATACTTTTCTCAAGTATGCCCCTATTAAAAATATATTTAATTTAGGAGATATGACAGAGCTGTGAGAAATAGAAAAATGAAGATGTATCGGAATGGAAATTTGGTCATTCAAAGAAGAATATATATATATATATTTTTCACCTTTATTTAACCAGGTAGGCTAGTTGAGAACAAGTTCTCATTTGCAACTGCGACCTGGCCAAGATAAAGCATAGCAGTGTGAACAGACAACACAGAGTTACACATGGAGAAAACAATGAACAAGTCAATAACACAGTAGAATAAAAAGAGAGTCTATATATACATTGTGTGCAAAAGGCATGAGGAGGTGGGCGAATAATTACAATTTAGCAGATTAATACATTTTGTTCTATAATTCATATTTAATTGAAATAATTTGATTTAATCTGTTCATTGATATAATGGTTGAATTTATAGTCTCGTCAGTGGCTGTCAGAACCTCATCGTCTGTTTTCTAATCTGGAATGTCTCGATGTGCTTCTCGCCCTAGGAACTAATGGGGGAAAGGAATGCTTCCGCCCGGACATAATAGTGAACAGTACAAATCCATCGAGAAGATTTCTACGTTGATGGGTATGAATCTTTCCGTTTTTTGTCGTTTTCATTATATAACTTTTTAAATACCTGCTCGGCATATTGCATAGTTCTATCTATACTATTTATTTGCAAGCTAAACTCTGACCTCAAATAAAGGTTAATTTCAAAGCTAGCTATCATCCTGCCATGATTCGTTAGCTAGCCGTATTGAAAGGATCGGAAAGATAGCCGGCCTGACACGTTTAGCCGGGCTACTTGTTTCTCAACCTGGGATGACAGACAGTGGCGGTCGGTGGAGTTTAAAATGAGGGAGAAATCGTTTATTTTTAGGACCATTGCCTTATTTCCAATACAGCATATTGGATGACTGTCATTCATATTCCATTCACCCAGCTCATTGTTATCATCGATAGGTTTAGGCTACTACAACCTAGTAGATACACACAGGTCGAGAGGATTTAGTCCAACAGTTGCAAATGAGAGTTTCTATTGGACACATTCAGGTGTGTTTATCCCCGTGTCGTTACGTTTGCTTCTGTTTAAGAAATGTTTTTCAACAGAGTCGGCAGAATGAATACACCCCTCACTTTCAGCAGCCGCATAAAAACAGCATAATCACTTTCTTTCTTGTATATATAATTCCTTCTCGCTACTATCTACTCTCTCTCCTCCTCTCTCTACTCTCTCTCCTCTCTCTACTCTCTCTCCTCTCTCTACTCTCTCTCCTCCTCTCTCTACTCTCTCTCCTCCTCTCTCTACTCTCTCTCCTCTCTCTACTCTCTCTCCTCTCTCTACTCTCTCTCCTCCTCTCTCTACGCTCTCTCCTCCTCTCACCTTTTCCCTTCGCTTGTGGACTTCAGTGCACAACCCATCAGCTGTCTGTGACCAGGCGAAAATACCTTTTCCAAGCCAAATATTCATATCATGACCTCTTATCTCTACACACAACCTACAACATTGTCACGTCCTAGTCAACATAATAGAACTAACGTGTTAGTGAACCTGCTACGATCATGCAGTACAGTCAGAAAGCAGTTTAGCAGTTACACTGGTGGGCCCCATTTTATGCACTGCAGTGCTAGCTAGCTGTAGCTACTGCTTTCAGTACTAGATTCATTCTCTGATCCTTTGATTGGGTGGACAACATGTCAGTTCACGCTGCAAGAGCTCTGATAGTGTGTTGTCATAATTACTGTGTAAGTCTATGGAAGGGGGTGAGAACCATGAATCTCCTGGGTGTTGTATGGAAGACCATGTACCCAGAGGAGGATGGAAGCTAGCTGTCCTCCGGCTACACCATGGTGCTACCCTACAGAGTACTGTTGAGGCTACTGTAGACCTTCATTGCAAAACAGTGTGTTTAAACCAATTATTTGGTGACAATAATATATTTTGTATAGTTCTAAAAAGGATGTCTTTTTTTAATGTTAAACTTTAAAACATTTTAAATTCATTGAGAAGGATGGTCCTCAATGAATTTAATAAAATGTAAAAGTTTAACATTAAAAAAAAGACATCCTCCGCTGGATGAAAATGAATGATTGAAGGAATGAGATCCCAACATTGTCAATACTTCTGGGAGTAACATTAAGGTGTTCTGTACAGTTTGTGATAGCAGCCCCATATGTTTCAGTCCGTGCCGCAAGACACAATTTATATAATATATTCCAGGGCAACTAGTTAGATTCAGCTGCAGGCCGGAACATGATTATAATAAATTGTACACTGCAAATTGACCACAATAAGCCCCAAAATGTATTTGAAAATAACAATAATTTCAAACCTTCATTACATTGAGACACGATCACGTCTTTACCCACTGTGCGCACACTGGTTGAATCAACGTTGTTTCCACGTCATTTCAACGACATTACGTTGAACCAATGTGGAATAGGCGTTGGAATCGATGCCCTGCAGCAGCAGTGTTGTAGTACAGTCCGTATCTCGATGTCGAATCCATTTTTATTCAGTCTTGACTCGCTCGTTCTCGGACAATGGGGACTCGTAAATTCTTCCCGAGATCAGCGGAGTAAAACAAATTATCAGGTCCCATTCAGTCAGTGCATGAAACCTCTTGGCCAGGTCAAATATCCACACTCTTTTCATAATCCATTCATTATCACCTATTGAAACCTGGGCTTTCTATTTTACACCTAACATTACTGTCCTTTTTACATTTGTTGAATAATATCCTCAAACCTTATCGCGCTCGTTGTCCGCTAGTAGGGAAGAGTGGGGGAAATAGTTTGAAAGTAGCGCACTCACAGTGAGGAAGAGGAGTAAGTGGAGAAGGACAAAAGTTGGAAGACGTTTTGTATTTCTATCCATTTATTTAGAGAACCGTTTGATAGCTAGTTTGATTGATCGTTAGTGATGATTTGTGGAGAGTCTCTTTAGAATGCATTCTGATGCATGCATTTATTATGGTGGTGATTTGACACAATTACAATCATGGTGTTGAGTTGGACTAGCATTGTTCTGGTGTTGAGTTGGACCAGCGTTGTTCTGGTGTTGAGTTGGACCAGCATTGTTCTGGTGTTGAGTTGGACTAGCATTGTTCTGGTGTTGAGTTGGACCAGCATTGTTCTGGTGTTGAGTTGGACCAGCATTGTTCTGGTGTTGAGTTGGACCAGCATTGTTCTGGTGTTGAGTTGGACTAGCATTGTTCTGGTTTTGAGTTGGACTAGCATTGTTCTGGTTTTGAGTTGGACCAGCATTGTTCTGGTGTTGAGTTGGACCAGCATTGTTCTGGTGTTGAGTTGGACCAGCATTGTTCTGGTGTTGAGTTGGACCAGCATTGTTCTGGTGTTGAGTTGGACTAGCATTGTTCTGGTGTTGAGTTGGACCAGCATTGTTCTGGTGTTGAGTTGGACCAGCATTGTTCTGGTGTTGAGTTGGACTAGCATTGTTCTGGTGTTGAGTTGGACCAGCATTGTTCTGGTGTTGAGTTGGACCAGCGTTGTTCTGGTGTTGAGTTGGACTAGCATTGTTCTGGTGTTGAGTTGGACTAGCATTGTTCTGGTGTTGAGTTGGACTACCATTGTTCTGGTTTTGAGTTGGACTAGCATTGTTCTGGTTTTGAGTTGGACTAGCATTGTTTTGGTGTTGAGCTGGACTAGCGTTGTTCTGGTGTTGAGTTGGACTAGCGTTGTTCTGGTGTTGAGTTGGACTAGCGTTGTTCTGGTGTTGAGTTGGACCAGCATTGTTCTGGTGTTGAGTTGGACCAGCATTGTTCTGGTGTTGAGTTGGACTAGCATTGTTCTGGTTTTGAGTTGGACTAGCATTGTTCTGGTTTTGAGTTGGACTAGCATTGTTCTGGTGTTGAGTTGGACCAGCATTGTTCTGGTTTTGAGTTGGACTAGCATTGTTCTGGTTTTGAGTTGGACTAGCATTGTTCTGGTGTTGAGCTGGACTAGCGTTGTTCTGGTGTTGAGCTGGACTAGCGTTGTTCTGGTGTTGACTCAGTCTCTGCCGCCCACCAATTTGTTTGTGTATTTTCCAGAGGCAGTGTTGTGGTTTGTGTATTTTCCAGAGGCAGTGTTGTGGTTTGTGTATTTTCCAGAGGCAGTGTTGTGGTTTGTGTATTTTCCAGAGGCAGTGTTGTGGTTTGTGTATTTTCCAGAGGCAGTGTTGTGGTTTGTGTATTTTCTAGAGGCAGTGTTGTGGTTTGTGTATTTTCCAGAGGCAGTGTTGTGGTTTGTGTATTTTCCAGAGGCAGTGTTTCCATTGTTAGACTGTGTTGTATTCACACATCCAGAGAGACTGTGGATGCTTCCTTATTAAACTCATTCTGCCTCAGTGGAAACCACATCACCGTCATCATGCCGACGGTGGTCCTGATGGACGCGTCCCTGTCCATGACGCGGCCGGTCTCTCTGGAGCAGTGTTCCGAGGAGTTGCAGAGGAAGAACCTAGCTGTGGCCGGACTCACCATGCTGTTTGAGCACATGGCTAACAACTACAGACTGGAATTCACTTCTCTAGTGGCCTTCTCTTCCCTGTGGGAGCTACTGGTGCCTTTCACCAGGGACTACAACACCCTACAGGTACACTGGTCAGGCTAACACCAGGGACTACAACACCCTACAGGTACACAGGTCTGGCTAACACCAGGGACTACAACACCCTACAGGTACACAGGTCTGGCTAACACCAGGGACTACAACACAATACAGGTCTGGCTAACACCAGGTACACAGGTCTGGCTAACACCAGGGACTACAACACAATACAGGTCTGGCTAACACCAGGGACTACAACACCCTACAGGTACACAGGTCTGGCTAACACCAGGGCTTGGAGGCAATATGGTAGTAGCTCTACTTGTTCTCTGATTGGCTAGATACATTTCAGACATTGGTTATGCCTGTCCAATGTTTCAGATCTGATGAAGTGTGCAGCCAGGGTAATGGTCTGTACAGCCAGGGTAATGTTCTGTGCAGCTAGGGTAATGCAGCCAGGGTAATGGTCTGTGCAGCCAGGGTAATGGTCTGTGCAGACAGGGTAATGTTCTGTGCAGCTAGGGTAATGTTCTGTGCATATAGGGTAATGTTCTGTACAGCCAGGGTAATGCAGCCAGGGTAATGTTCTGTGCAGCCAGGGTAATGTTCTGTGCAGATAGGGTAATGTTCTGTGCATCCAGGGTAATGTTCTGTGCAACCAGGGTAATGTTCTGTGCAGCCAGGGTAATGGTCTGTGCAGACAGGGTATTGCAACCAGGGTAATGCAGCCAGTGTAATGTTCTGTGCAGCCAGGGTAATGGTCTGTGCAGACAGGGTAATGCAGCCAGGGTAATGTTCTGTGCAGACAGGGTAATGCAGTCAGTGTAATGTTCTGTGCAGACAGGGCAATGCAGCCAGGGTAATGCAGCCAGGGTAATGTTCTGTGCAGCCAGGGTAATGCAGCCAAGGTAACGCTCCTCTGCTCTGCTGTGCAGGAAGCCCTGAACAACCTGGAGGACTATGACAAGACATGTCTGGAGTCAGCTTTACACGGAGTCAGCAACGTGGTGCAGCAGGAGTGGGGCCACGCCTGTCCCACACAGGTACTATATCAAACCACACCTGTCCCACACAGGTACTATATCAAACCACGCCTATCCCACACAGGTACTATATCAAACCACGCCTGTCCCACACAGGTACTATATCAAACCACGCCTGTCCCACACAGGTACTATATCAAACCACGCCTGTCCCACACAGGTACTATATCAAACCACACCTGTCCCACACTGGTACTATATCAAACCACACCTGTCCCACACAGGTACTATATCAAACCACACCTGTCCCACACAGTTACTATATCAAACCACACCTGTCCCACACAGGTACTATATCAAACCACGCCTGTCCCACACAGGTACTATATCAAACCACGCCTGTCCCACACAGGTACTATATCAAACCACGGCTGTCCCACACAGGTACTATATCAAACCACGCCTGTCCCACACAGGTACTATATCAAACCACGCCTGTCCCACACAGGTACTATATCAAACCACGGCTGTCCCACACAGGTACTATATCAAACCACACCTGTCCCACACAGGTACTATATCAAACCACACCTGTCCCACACAGGTACTATATCAAACCATGATTGTTCCTCCACAGGTACTATATCAAACCACACCTGTCCCACACAGGTACTATATCAAACCACACCTGTCCCACACAGGTACTATATCAAACCACACCTGTCCCACACAGGTACTATATCAAACCACGCCTGTCCCACACAGGTACTATATCAAACCATGATGGTACCATACACAGGTGCTATATCAAACCACACCTGTCCCACACAGGTACTATATCAAACCATGATGGTACCATATACAGGTACTATATCAAACCACACCTGTCCCACACAGGTACTATATCAAGCCATGATGGTACCATACACTATCCAGGTAGGAAACAGCAGGAGTTGGGCCACACCTGTCCCACATAGGTGCTCTTATCAAACCAATTAATCAAATTAATTATTGACACCTTTTTTATGTCTCCCAATGTTCATCGTCATATAATTGTCTACGTTTACTAAATACATTGGTTTACAGGGAGACATACACCTAGGAGTTGTAACACTCTGGTTCATTTATCTAGATAACCCTAGATTTTCCTGGTCTCAGTGACCCCTGACCTTGATGTTTCCTGACAGCACTGACTTACTCTGACATGTGGTTGTCCCACCTAGCTATCTGGAGATGAATGTACTGACTATGACTGGTCCACCTAGCTATCTGGAGATGAATGTACTGACTATGACTGGTCCACCTAGCTATCTGGAGATGAATGTACTGACTATGACTGGTCCACCTAGCTATCTGCAGATGAATGTCCTGACTATGACTGGTCCACCTAGCTATCTGCAGATGAATGTACTGACTATGACTGGTCCACCTAGCTATCTGGAGATGAATGTCCTGACTATGACTGGTCCACCTAGCTATCTGCAGATGAATGTCCTGACTATGACTGGTCCACCTAGCTATCTGCAGATGAATGTACTGACTATGACTGATCCACCTAGCTATCTGGAGATGAATGTACTGACTGTAAGTCACTCTGGATAAGAGAGTTTGAAAAATTGCTAAAATGTTAAATGCAGGTGAATATGTCTGCAGTTTTCCTCATGGCCACCAGGTGGTGCTCTCTGAGACACTCCCTACAGACTATTAGATTGATTATTGATTATTGATCTGGTGGCCTACAGGTGGTGCTGGTAACAGACGGGTCCCTGGGGATCGGTAAAGGCTCTCTGAGACACTCCCTACAGACTCTGAAAGGACGACTGGAGGATAAGAAGTTCCCCCTGCCCTTCCCTTTCCCTGCCAAGCTGTTCATCATGTGCATCGCTAACGCAGAGGAGGTACGACAGCACTACTCTGTATAGCTACTGATTGTCCTTATAGACCTGATCACAGCTGGTTGTTTATTTGTGAGGTTAGTAGACGACAGTAGCTAGATATAGAGGCTAGTGTTGCTCCTGGTTGTTTATTTGTCAGGTTAGTTAAGGGCAGTAGCTACATATAGGGGCTAGTGTTGTTCCTGGTTGTTTATTTGTGAGGTTAGTTAAGAGCAGTAGCTAGATATAGGGGCTAGTGTTGTTCCTGGTTGTTTATTTGTGAGGTTAGTTAAGAGCAGTAGCTAGATATAGGGGCTAGTGTTGCTCCTGGTTGTTTATTTGTGAGGTTAGTTAAGGGCAGTAGCTACATATAGGGGCTAGTGTTGCTCCTGGTTGTTTATTTGTGAGGTTAGTTAAGAGCAGTAGCTACATATAGGGGCTAGTGTTGCTCCTGGTTGTTTATTTGTGAGGTTAGTTAAGGGCAGTAGCTACATATAGGGGCTAGTGTTGCTCCTGGTTGTTTATTTGTGAGGTTAGTTAAGGGCAGTAGCTACATATAGGGGCTAGTGTTGTTCCTGGTTGTTTATTTGTGAGGTTAGTTAAGAGCAGTAGCTAGATATAGGGGCTAGTGTTGCTCCTGGTTGTTTATTTGTGAGGTTAGTTAAGAGCAGTAGCTAGATATAGGGGCTAGTGTTGCTCCTGGTTGTTTATTTGTGAGGTTAGTTAAGAGCAGTAGCTAGATATAGGCAGCTTGTCGTACCTCCTCTGCGTTAGCGAGACTGAGCCACACAGCTTGGGTCCTGTGTGGCTCAGTCGGTAGAGCATGGCGCTTGCAACGCCAAGCGTCGTGGGTTCGATTCCCACTGGGGCCACCCATATGCAAAAAGTAGTGGCCCCAGCCGACTTGTAAGTCGCTTTGGACAAAAGCGTCTGCTAAATGGGATATATATATATATATAGGGGCTAGTGTTGTTCCTGGTTGTTTATTTGTGAGGTTAGTTAAGAGCAGTAGCTAGATATAGGGGCTAGTGTTGCTCCTGGTTGTTTATTTGTGAGGTTAGTTAAGAGCAGTAGCTAGATATAGGGGCTAGTGTTGCTCCTGGTTGTTTATTTGTCAGGTTAATAGATGACAGTAGCTAGATATAGGGGCTAGTGTTGCTCCTGGTTGTTTATTTGTCAGGCTAATAGATGACAGTAGCTAGATATAGGGGCTAGTGTTGCTCCTGGTTGTTTATTTGTGAGGTTAGTTAAGAGCAGTAGCTAGATATAGGGGCTAGTGTTGCTCCTGGTTGTTTATTTGTGAGGTTAGTAGACGACAGTAGCTAGATATAGGGGCTAGTGTTGCTCCTGGTTGTTTATTTGTCAGGTTAGTAGACGACAGTAGCTAGATATAGGGGCTAGTGTTGCTCCTGGTTGTTTATTTGTGAGGTTAGTAGACGACAGTAGCTAGATATAGGGGCTAGTGTTGCTCCTGGTTGTTTATTTGTCAGGTTAATAGACGACAGTAGCTAGATATAGGGGCTAGTGTTGCCTCCTGGTTGTTTAGTTGTAAGGTTAGTTAAGAACAAATTCTTAGCTACTGCCCTTAACTGACTTGTCTAGTTAAATAAAGGTAAAAAAATTGACCAATAACGGCACCTATTGACCAATCAGCACGCAGTCAACAGATTGTTCCAAACAAGAATGACGCAGCTTTCCACTTTGCATCTTAATATAAATCAATTTTTTCTATATTATTTGTGTAGTTAGTGGGTGTAGTTAGTGGGTGTAGTTGGTGGGTGTAGTTGGTGGGTGTAGTTGGTGGGTGTAGTTGGTGAGTGTAGTTGGTGGGTGTAGTTAGTTGGTCATAGCAAGCTGCAAATGTGTCTTTAAAAAAAAAAAGGTGTTAGCCTCTAATGCTTATCTCTTGCTCGCTGATTCTACCAGATGTTCTGTTCGCTCTGGACTCTCCACTATATCCCCTGTTGTTCTATAGTTACAGATGACCGACACGATGCATAACCTGGAGCAGCTGCTCCAGCTGAACGGAGGAGACGGCCAGATCTTCACTATGGAAGGCCAGCTCTGTCTGAAGAGTGTCCAGTCCATGTTCGGGTGCGTATGTCAACCCAGAACCGTCCGTCAAAATCTGTTAGGTTAAGATGGAGAGAGAGATCTATCCACCACATCCCCATTAATAATCTGTCAGGTTTAGATGGAGAGAGAGAGAGATCTATCCACCACATCCCCATTAATAATCTGTCAGGTTAAGATGGAGAGAGAGAGATCTATCCACCACATCCCCATTAATAATCTGTCAGGTTAAGATGGAGAGAGAGAGATCTATCCACCACATCCCCATTAATAATCTGTCAGGTTAAGATGGAGAGAGAGAGAGATCTATCCACCACGTCCCCATTAATAATCTGTCAGGTTAAGATGGAGAGAGAGATCTATCCACCACATCCCCATTAATAATCTGTCAGGTTAAGATGGAGAGAGAGAGAGATCTATCCACCACATCCCCATTAATAATCTGTCAGGTTAAGATGGAGAGAGAGATCTATCCACCACATCCCCATTAATAATCTGTCAGGTTTAGATGGAGAGAGAGATCTATCCACCACATCCCCATTAATAATCTGTCAGGTTAAGATGGAGAGAGAGATCTATCCACCACATCCCCATTAATAATCTGTCAGGTTAAGATGGAGAGAGAGAGAGATCTATCCACCACATCCCCATTAATAATCTGTCAGGTTAAGATGGAGAGAGAGAGAGATCTATCCACCACATCCCCATTAATAATCTGTCATGTTAAGATGGAGAGATCTATCCACCACATCCCCATTAATAATCTGTCAGGTTAAGATGGAGAGAGAGAGATCTATCCACCACATCCCCATTAATAATCTGTCAGGTTAAGATGGAGAGAGAGATCTATCCACCACATCCCCATTAATAATCTGTCAGGTTAAGATGGAGAGAGAGATCTATCCACCACATCCCCATTAATAATCTGTCAGGTTAAGATGGAGAGAGAGAGATCTATCCACCACATCCCCATTAATAATCTGTCAGGTTAAGATGGAGAGAGAGATCTATCCACCACATCCCCATTAATAATCTGTCAGATTAAGATGGAGAGAGAGATCTATCCACCACATCCCCATTAATAATCTGTCAGATTAAGATGGAGAGAGAGATCTATCCACCACATCCCCATTAATAATCTGTCAGGTTAAGATGGAGAGAGAGATCTATCCACCACATCCCCATTAATAATCTGTCAGGTTAAGATGGAGAGAGAGATCTATCCACCACATCCCCATTAATAATCTGTCAGGTTAAGATGGAGAGAGAGAGATCTATCCACCACATCCCCATTATTAATCTGTCAGGTTAAGATGGAGAGAGAGATCTATCCACCACATCCCCATTAATAATCTGTCAGGTTTAGATGGAGAGAGAGATCTATCCACCACGTCCCCATTAATAATCTGTCAGGTTAAGATGGAGAGAGAGAGAGATCTATCCACCACATCCCCATTAATAATCTGTCAGATTAAGATCGAGAGAGAGATCTATCCACCACATCCCCATTAATAATCTGTCAGATTAAGATCGAGAGAGAGATCTATCCACCACATCCCCATTAATAATCTGTCAGGTTAAGATCGAGAGAGAGAGAGATCTATCCACCACATCCCCATTAATAATCTGTCAGGTTAAAATGGAGAGAGAGAGAGATCTATCCACCACATCCCCATTAATAATCTGTCAGGTTAAGATGGAGAGAGAGAGAGATCTATCCACCACATCCCCATTAATAATCTGTCAGGTTTAGATGGAGAGAGAGAGAGATCTATCCACCACATCCCCATTAATAATCTGTCAGGTTAAGATGGAGAGAGAGATCTATCCACCACATCCCCATTAATAATCTGTCAGGTTAAGATGGAGAGAGAGATCTATCCACCACATCCCCATTAATAATCTGTCAGGTTAAGATGGAGAGAGAGGTTAAGATATATATGGAGACTGTTTAGTGTGTTTAATGTGTTTCTAATAGCAGTATTGACTATCTGTTATTCAATGTGTTTCTATGGGCTAATAGCAGTAAGGACTATCTGTTATTCAATGTGTTTCTATTGGCTAATAGCAGTAAGGACTATCTGTTATTCAATGTGTTTCTATGGGCTAATAGCGGTAAGGACTATCTGTTATTCAATGTGTTTCTATTGGCTAATAGCAGTAAGGACTATCTGTTATTCAATGTGTTTCTATGGGCTAATAGCAGTAAGGACTATCTGTTATTCCATGTGTTTCTATTGGCTAATAGCAGTAAGGACTATCTGTTATTCAATGTGTTTCTATTGGCTAATAGCAGTAAGGACTATCTGTTATTCAATGTGTTTCTATTGGCTAATAGCAGTAAGGACTATCTGTTATTCAATGTGTTTCTATGGGCTAATAGCATTAAGGACTATCTGTTATTCAATGTGTTTCTATGGGCTAATAGCATTAAGGACTATCTGTTATTCAATGTGTTTCTATGGGCTAATAGCAGTAAGGACTATCTGTTATTCAATGTGTTTCTATGGGCTAATAGCAGTAAGGGCAAAAATATTTTTCATCAAATACTTTTTTTGGTATAATTTTTTGATACTTCAAGGGGTCTTAAAATTCAACATCAAATAGCTAAATGATTCTTGGTTTGTCCTTAAAATAGTTCAACATAGCTCAGTAGAACCCTTCCCCGGCTTAGACCGTTAATGGGTTAACAACGCGATTTCCTTTTGTTGCTCCTTGTTGAAACAGGCAAGGTGTTGTAGCAATCTAATCTTTGCAGCAGCAACACACACATAAATAGAATGAATAGAACAGGCTTGGAACCTCTAACCCTGGGGATTTGTCATGGTTACACTCGACAATGGCTGCCTGGTATTGTGATGCAATAATTTCCATGGTAATGTAGAATGTTCACTGAAATTATGTTAATTGATTTGTCTCATGCAAATGGCATTTTTTTTTTTTGTATTGTCAGTTGAGTTGAATCAACAAATCACAGTACATTTTCATGGGTTCACTTCCTGCTTTACTTCCTGCTTTGCTTCTGTGGGTGAAGAGAAAATGTGTGTAAAAAAAAATATATATATAAATTTTGCTATTCAAACGGTTATTACGGTGACTGCAGTCAGTTGGCTGGCCAATAACTTTCATTCCAAATTCCATGAACGTCACAGCCCCAGCTCGTTCTTTCTCTCAGCTTAAACGTCACAGCCCCAGCTCGTTCTATCTCTCAGCTTGAACGTCACAGCCCTAGCTCGTTCTTTCTCTCAGCTTAAACGTCACAGCCCCAGCTCGTTCTTTCTCTCAGCGTGAACGTCACAGCCCCAGCTCGTTCTTTCTCTCAGCGTGAACGTCACAGCCCCAGCTCGTTCTTTCTCTCAGCTTAAACGTCACAGCCCCAGCTCGTTCTATCTCTCAGCGTGAACGTCACAGCCCCAGCTCGTTCTTTCTCTCAGCTTGTGTCTTGTTTCCCCTTAATGGTCAAACTGATCTGTCTGTCCAGGAGTCTGATAGGTGAGGTCTACTGCCCCTTCCATGCTGCGCTGCGCTGTGTGTTGTTGTTTTACACACTGTGTATGTGTGTGTGATACAGACGTCTAATAGATGAGGTCTACTCCCCGTTCCCTGCTGTACTGCGTTGTGGGAACCTGGCATCTGATGTCCAGGTGTTCCCCAGACCTGAGCCTGTGTTCCTGGATGAAGAAATCGACCCTATGCCCCGACACATCCTCACAGGTACCTAACAGACTCTCTAAATCGACCCTATGCCTCGACACATCCTCACAGGTACCTAACAGACTCTCTAAATCGACCCATCCTCACAGGTACCTAACAGACTCTCTAAATCGACCCTATGCCCCGACACATCCTCACAGGTACCTAACAGACTCTCTAAATCGACCCTATGCCTCGACACATCCTCACAGGTACCTAACAGACTCTCTAAATCGACCCTATGCCTCGACACATCCTCACAGGTACCTAACAGACTCTCTAAATCGACCCTATGCCTCGACACATCCTCACAGGTACCTAACAGACTCTCTAAATCGACCCTATGCCCTGACACATCCTCACAGGTACCTAACAGACTCTCTAAATCGACCCTATGCCCCGACACATCCTCACAGGTACCTAACAGACTCTCTAAATCGACCCATCCTCACAGGTACCTAACAGACTCTCTAAATCGACCCTATGCCCCGACACATCCTCACAGGTACCTAACAGACTCTCTAAATCGACCCTATGCCCCGACACATCCTCACAGGTACCTAACAGACTCTCTAAATCGACCCTATGCCCCGACACATCCTCACAGGTACCTAACAGACTCTCTAAATCGACCCATCCTCACAGGTACCTAACAGACTCTCTAAATCGACCCTATGCCCCGACACATCCTCACAGGTACCTAACAGACTCTCTAAATCGACCCATCCTCACAGGTACCTAACAGACTCTCTAAATCGACCCTATGCCCCGACACATCCTCACAGGTACCTAACAGACTCACTAAATCGACCCTATGCCCCGACACATCCTCACAGGTACCTAACAGACTCTCTAAATCGACCCTATGCCCCGACACATCCTCACAGGTACCTAACAGACTCTCTAAATCGACCCTATGCCCCGACACATCCTCACAGGTACCTAACAGACTCTCTAAATCGACCCTATGCCTCGACACATCCTTACAGGTACCTAACAGACTCTCTAAATCGACCCTATGCCCCGACACATCCTCACAGGTACCTAACAGACTCTCTAAATCGACCCATCCTCACAGGTACCTAACAGACTCTCTAAATCGACCCTATGCCCCGACACATCCTCACAGGTACCTAACAGACTCTCTAAATCGACCCTATGCCCCGACACATCCTCACAGGTACCTAACAGACTCTCTAAATCGACCCTATGCCCCGACACATCCTCACAGGTACCTAACAGACTCTCTAAATCGACCCATCCTCACAGGTACCTAACAGACTCTCTAAATCGACCCTATGCCCCGACACATCCTCACAGGTACCTAACAGACTCTCTAAATCGACCCATCCTCACAGGTACCTAACAGACTCTCTAAATCGACCCTATGCCCCGACACATCCTCACAGGTACCTAACAGACTCTCTAAATCGACCCTATGCCCCGACACATCCTCACAGGTACCTAACAGACTCTCTAAATCGACCCTATGCCTCGACACATCCTCACAGGTACCTAACAGACTCTCTAAATCGACCCTATGCCTCGACACATCCTCACAGGTACCTAACAGACTCTCTAAATCGACCCTATGCCCCGACACATCCTCACAGGTACCTAACAGACTCTCTAAATCGACCCTATGCCCCGACACATCCTCACAGGTACCTAACAGACTCTCTAAATCGACCCTATGCCTCGACACATCCTCACAGGTACCTAACAGACTCTCTAAATCGACCCTATGCCCCGACACATCCTCACAGGTACCTAACAGACTCTCTAAATCGACCCTATGCCCTGACACATCCTCACAGGTACCTAACAGACTCTCTAAATCGACCCTATGCCCCGACACATCCTCACAGGTACCTAACAGACTCTCTAAATCGACCCTATGCCTCGACACATCCTCACAGGTACCTAACAGACTCTCTAAATCGACCCTATGCCCTGACACATCCTCACAGGTACCTAACAGACTCTCTAAATCGACCCTATGCCCCGACACATCCTCACAGGTACCTAACAGACTCTCTAAATCGACCCATCCTCACAGGTACCTAACAGACTCTCTAAATCGACCCTATGCCCCGACACATCCTCACAGGTACCTAACAGACTCTCTAAATCGACCCTATGCCCCGACACATCCTCACAGGTACCTAACAGACTCTCTAAATCGACCCTATGCCCCGACACATCCTCACAGGTACCTAACAGACTCTCTAAATCGACCCATCCTCACAGGTACCTAACAGACTCTCTAAATCGACCCTATGCCCCGACACATCCTCACAGGTACCTAACAGACTCTCTAAATCGACCCATCCTCACAGGTACCTAACAGACTCTCTAAATCGACCCTATGCCCCGACACATCCTCACAGGTACCTAACAGACTCACTAAATCGACCCTATGCCCCGACACATCCTCACAGGTACCTAACAGACTCTCTAAATCGACCCTATGCCCCGACACATCCTCACAGGTACCTAACAGACTCTCTAAATCGACCCTATGCCCCGACACATCCTCACAGGTACCTAACAGACTCTCTAAATCGACCCTATGCCTCGACACATCCTCACAGGTACCTAACAGACTCTCTAAATCGACCCTATGCCTCGACACATCCTTACAGGTACCTAACAGACTCTCTAAATCGACCCTATGCCCCGACACATCCTCACAGGTACCTAACAGACTCTCTAAATCGACCCTATGCCTCGACACATCCTCACAGGTACCTAACAGACTCTCTAAATCGACCCTATGCCCCGACACATCCTCACAGGTACCTAACAGACTCTCTAAATCGACCCATCCTCACAGGTACCTAACAGACTCTCTAAATCGACCCTATGCCTCGACACATCCTCACAGGTACCTAACAGACTCTCTAAATCGACCCTATGCCCTGACACATCCTCACAGGTACCTAACAGACTCTCTAAATCGACCCTATGCCTCGACACATCCTCACAGGTACCTAACAGACTCTCTAAATCGACCCTATGCCCCGACACATCCTCACAGGTACCTAACAGACTCTCTAAATCGACCCTATGCCTCGACACATCCTCACAGGTACCTAACAGACTCTCTAAATCGACCCTATGCCTCGACACATCCTCACAGGTACCTAACAGACTCTCTAAATCGACCCTATGCCCCGACACATCCTCACAGGTACCTAACAGACTCTCTAAATCGACCCTATGCCCCGACACATCCTCACAGGTACCTAACAGACTCTCTAAATCGACCCTATGCCTCGACACATCCTCACAGGTACCTAACAGACTCTCTAAATCGACCCTATGCCCCGACACATCCTCACAGGTACCTAACAGACTCTCTAAATCGACCCTATGCCCTGACACATCCTCACAGGTACCTAACAGACTCTCTAAATCGACCCTATGCCCCGACACATCCTCACAGGTACCTAACAGACTCTCTAAATCGACCCTATGCCTCGACACATCCTCACAGGTACCTAACAGACTCTCTAAATCGACCCTATGCCCTGACACATCCTCACAGGTACCTAACAGACTCTCTAAATCGACCCTATGCCCCGACACATCCTCACAGGTACCTAACAGACTCTCTAAATCGACCCATCCTCACAGGTACCTAACAGACTCTCTAAATCGACCCTATGCCCCGACACATCCTCACAGGTACCTAACAGACTCTCTAAATCGACCCATCCTCACAGGTACCTAACAGACTCTCTAAATCGACCCTATGCCCCGACACATCCTCACAGGTACCTAACAGACTCTCTAAATCGACCCTATGCCCCGACACATCCTCACAGGTACCTAACAGACTCTCTAAATCGACCCATCCTCACAGGTACCTAACAGACTCTCTAAATCGACCCTATGCCCCGACACATCCTCACAGGTACCTAACAGACTCTCTAAATCGACCCTATGCCCCGACACATCCTCACAGGTACCTAACAGACTCTCTAAATCGACCCTATGCCCCGACACATCCTCACAGGTACCTAACAGACTCTCTAAATCGACCCATCCTCACAGGTACCTAACAGACTCTCTAAATCGACCCTATGCCCCGACACATCCTCACAGGTACCTAACAGACTCTCTAAATCGACCCATCCTCACAGGTACCTAACAGACTCTCTAAATCGACCCTATGCCCCGACACATCCTCACAGGTACCTAACAGACTCACTAAATCGACCCTATGCCCCGACACATCCTCACAGGTACCTAACAGACTCTCTAAATCGACCCTATGCCCCGACACATCCTCACAGGTACCTAACAGACTCTCTAAATCGACCCTATGCCCCGACACATCCTCACAGGTACCTAACAGACTCTCTAAATCGACCCTATGCCTCGACACATCCTCACAGGTACCTAACAGACTCTCTAAATCGACCCTATGCCTCGACACATCCTTACAGGTACCTAACAGACTCTCTAAATCGACCCTATGCCCCGACACATCCTCACAGGTACCTAACAGACTCTCTAAATCGACCCTATGCCTCGACACATCCTCACAGGTACCTAACAGACTCTCTAAATCGACCCTATGCCCCGACACATCCTCACAGGTACCTAACAGACTCTCTAAATCGACCCATCCTCACAGGTACCTAACAGACTCTCTAAATCGACCCTATGCCTCGACACATCCTCACAGGTACCTAACAGACTCTCTAAATCGACCCTATGCCCTGACACATCCTCACAGGTACCTAACAGACTCTCTAAATCGACCCTATGCCTCGACACATCCTCACAGGTACCTAACAGACTCTCTAAATCGACCCTATGCCCCGACACATCCTCACAGGTACCTAACAGACTCTCTAAATCGACCCTATGCCTCGACACATCCTCACAGGTACCTAACAGACTCTCTAAATCGACCCTATGCCTCGACACATCCTCACAGGTACCTAACAGACTCTCTAAATCGACCCTATGCCCCGACACATCCTCACAGGTACCTAACAGACTCTCTAAATCGACCCTATGCCCCGACACATCCTCACAGGTACCTAACAGACTCTCTAAATCGACCCTATGCCTCGACACATCCTCACAGGTACCTAACAGACTCTCTAAATCGACCCTATGCCCTGACACATCCTCACAGGTACCTAACAGACTCTCTAAATCGACCCTATGCCCCGACACATCCTCACAGGTACCTAACAGACTCTCTAAATCGACCCATCCTCACAGGTACCTAACAGACTCTCTAAATCGACCCTATGCCCCGACACATCCTCACAGGTACCTAACAGACTCTCTAAATCGACCCTATGCCTCCACATCCTCACAGGTACCCAACAGACTCTCTAAATCGACCCTATGCCCCGACACATCCTCACAGGTACCTAACAGACTCTCTAAATCGACCCTATGCCCCGACACATCCTCACAGTTACCTAACAGACTCCCTAAATCGACCCTATGCCCCGACACATCCTCACAGGTACCTAACAGACTCTCTAAATCGACACATCCTCACAGGTACCTAACAGACTCTCTAAATCGACCCTATGCCCCGACACATCCTCACAGGTACCTAACAGACTCTCTAAATCGACCCTATGCCCCGACACATCCTCACAGGTACCTAACAGACTCTCTAAATCGACCCATCCTCACAGGTACCTAACAGACTCTCTAAATCGACCCTATGCCCCGACACATCCTCACAGGTACCCAACAGACTCTCTAAATCGACCCTATGCCCCGACACATCCTCACAGGTACCTAACAGACTCTCTAAATCGACCCATCCTCACAGGTACCTAACAGACTCTCTAAATCGACCCTATGCCCCGACACATCCTCACAGGTACCTAACAGACTCTCTAAATCGACACATCCTCACAGGTACCTAACAGACTCTCTAAATCGACCCTATGCCTCGACACATCCTCACAGGTACCTAACAGACTCTCTAAATCGACCCTATGCCTCGACACATCCTCACAGGTACCTAACAGACTCTCTAAATCGACCCTATGCCCCGACACATCCTCACAGGTACCTAACAGACTCTCTAAATCGACCCTATGCCCCGACACATCCTCACAGGTACCTAACAGACTCTCTAAATCGACCCTATGCCCCGACACATCCTCACAGGTACCTAACAGACTCTCTAAATCGACCCTATGCCTCGACACATCCTCACAGGTACCTAACAGACTCTCTAAATCGACACATCCTCACAGGTACCTAACAGACTCTCTAAATCGACCCTATGCCCTGACACATCCTCACAGGTACCTAACAGACTCTCTAAATCGACCCATCCTCACAGGTACCTAACAGACTCTCTAAATCGACCCTATGCCCCGACACATCCTCACAGGTACCTAACAGACTCACTAAATCGACCCTATGCCCCGACACATCCTCACAGGTACCTAACAGACTCTCTAAATCGACCCTATGCCCCGACACATCCTCACAGGTACCTAACAGACTCTCTAAATCGACCCTATGCCCTGACACATCCTCACAGGTACCTAACAGACTCTCTAAATCGACCCTATGCCCTGACACATCCTCACAGGTACCTAACAGACTCTCTAAATCGACCCTATGCCCCGACACATCCTCACAGGTACCTAACAGACTCTCTAAATCGTCCCTATGCCTCGACACATCCTCACAGGTACCTAACAGACTCTCTAAATCGACACATCCTCACAGGTACCTAACAGACTCTCTAAATCGACCCTATGCCCTGACACATCCTCACAGGTACCTAACAGACTCTCTAAATCGACCCATCCTCACAGGTACCTAACAGACTCTCTAAATCGACCCTATGCCCCGACACATCCTCACAGGTACCTAACAGACTCTCTAAATCGACCCTATGCCCCGACACATCCTCACAGGTACCTAACAGACTCTCTAAATCGACCCTATGCCCCGACACATCCTCACAGGTACCTAACAGACTCTCTAAATCGACCCATCCTCACAGGTACCTAACAGACTCTACATGATGGAGTAGCCCAATCAGAGCTCTGACCTCAATCCAGTCAGTGCAGTGACCCAATCAGAGCTCTGACCTCAATCCAGTCAGTGGAGTGACCCAATCAGAGCGCTGACCCCAATCCAATCAAAAATTTGTGCCATGACTTAAAGTTTGCTGTCCATCAACGCTTCCCAAGAAACTTGACGGTCAAATATAATCTAGGTGTGCAAAGTTGGTAGCGACCTATCCCAGCAGGCTCACAGCTAATGGCTGGTGCTTCCACCAAGTGTCATCTAAAGGGAGGTTGAGAACGATCCAATTATGACATTTCAGTTTTGTGTTTTTGGTGTGTAGATTAGTGGCAAAAGTCCTTATTTAAATGCATGAAACTCTGAGTCACTGTCACTACAAAATATAAACAGAAGTTGAAGAGGTTTGTAGACTCTATAGGCGCTGTATGTTCTCTACCATCCCAGTCACCTGACTTCTTCTCCTTCACTTCAACTGTGTTTAACTCTCTCTTACGGACTTTCACATGTTCTTGATGACTTGATGAACTATCACAGTTGATTGAATTAGATGTTTTATTGCATGTTGTGTATACTGTCATTCCACTTCAAGCTGTCAATGTAGACATCAAGTATAACTAAGTACCAGACTGTGTTCCAGATCTGGAGATAGTTGGTTTCATAGAGATAGGAGACATCTCCAGTCCTCCCGTCATGTCCAGACACCTGGTCCTGCCTATCGCTGTCAATAAAGGTCAGTTATCGCTTCTCACTAATACCAACATGGTGTTCTAACCTTCTAGAATATCCTTCTAAATTAGTGTTGTAATGTTCTAAAATAGTTATATATTATAAATTAATGTTCTAAAAGTGTTCTAATGAGTTTATTGTTGTGTTCTTTGTTCCAGAGGTGGATGATGTGGGTCCAGGAACCATAGAGGAGCCAGAGGAGGAGACATCAGCCAACCAGCAGGCAGGGAAGGTCCCCAACTTCTGTGTCCTACTCCATGGCAGTCTGAAGGTAGAGGGCATGGTGGCGCTGGTGCAGCTGGGGTAAGATGGTACTATGTTCTGTTATAACACATTATAAAGGTTCATAACGTGCTTATAGCATGTTATAAAGGTTCATAACGTGCTTATAGCATGTTATAAAGGTTATAGAGGGCATGGTGTCTCTGGGTAAGATATTAATGTTTTATTCTTTTCTCTCTCGATTCAATTTGCTTTATTGGAGATTTACAATATTAACAATTACAATATTGAACCTTGAATAAGGGTTTCAAATCTGGGGAAATTACACTCTGTAATTGTTTAATATTTTGAACATTTCCTCTCTGTAGCCCAGAGTGGTATGGTATGCTGTACTCCCAGGCAGACAGCAAGAAGAAGTCTAATCTGATGATGTCTCTGTTTGAGCCTGGACCTGAGCCTTTACCCTGGCTGGGCAAGGTGTCTCAGCTAGGACCTATATCAGGTAGCTAATCAACCGGTTAATTATCCCCACCCACCCCCACCTGTCCAGAGATCTACCAGCTGACAATGGTAGCTTGATTTTCTGACCTTTAACCTCTCTCTCTTTCAGATGCAGCTGAGAACCCGTACGGGGAGGATGACAGTAAGAGTCCTTTCCCTCTGCAGCCCAAGATCAAACGCAGCTACGCTCAGAACGTCACTGTCTGGATCAAAGCTAGCGGACTGCAGGTACAGATAACGGGCTGTAGAAATAGAAGCTAGCGGACTGAGGGTACAGATAACGGGCTGTAGAAACAGAAGCTAGCCGACTGCGGGTACAGATAACGGGCTGAGGGTACAGATAACGGGCTGTGGAAATAAGCTAGCCGACTGAGGGTACAGATAACGGGCTGTAGAAACAGAAGCTAGCGGACTGAGGGTACAGATAACGGGCTGTAGAAATAGAAGCTAGCGGACTGCGGGTACAGATAACGGGCTGTAGAAATAGAAGCTAGCGGACTGAGGGTACAGATAACGGGCTGTAGAAATAGAAGCTAGCCGACTGCGGGTACAGATAACGGGCTGTAGAAATAGAAGCTAGCCGACTGCGGGGGTACAGATAACGGGCTGTGGAAATAGAAGCTAGCGAACTGAGGGTACAGATAACGGGCTGTAGAAATAGAAGCTAGCCGACTGCGGGTACAGATAATGGGCTGTAGAAATAGAAGCTAGCCGACTGCGGGTACAGATAACGGGCTGTAGAAATAGAAGCTAGCCGACTGAGGGTACAGATAACGGGCTGTAGAAATAGAAGCTAGCCGACTGCGGGGACAGATAACGGGCTGTAGAAATAGAAGCTAGCCGACTGCGGGGACAGATAACGGGCTGTAGAAATAGAAGCTAGCCGACTGCGGGGACAGATAACGGGCTGTAGAAATAGAAGCTAGCGGACTGAGGGTACAGATAACGGGCTGTAGAAATAGAAGCCAGCCGACTGCGGGTACAGATAACGGGCTGTAGAAATAGAAGCTAGCGGACTGCAGGTACAGATAACGAGCTCCTGATAGCCAAGTGGAATTATGATAGACCATGATTGGAGATGTGTTAAGGCCTCATTGTACAGATTATTTTGATTGGTTGAGAGGTGCTTGACTTCCTGTGTGTCAACCAATCAACAGACTGATGTGCAGAAGATACTGAGGAATGCCAGGAAACTGCCAGAGAAGACTCAGACCTTCTACAAGGTAGTCACTGTCTGAGACATACAAACAATCACCCATAGAAGGTCATATTTGGGGCCTCCCGGGTGGTGCAGTGGTCTAGGTCACTGCATCGCTGTGCCACCAGAGACTCTGGGTTCGAGCCCAGGCTCTGTTGCAGCCGGCCGCAACCGGGAGGTCCGTGGGGCAACGCACAAATTGGCCTAGCGTCGTCCGGGTTAGGGAGGGTTTGGCCGGTAGGGATGTCCTTGTCTCATCGCGCACCATCGACTCCTGTGGCGGGCTGGGCGCAGTGCACGCTAACCAAGGTTGCCAGGTGCACGGTGTTTCCTCCGACACATTGGTGCGGCTGGCTTCCGGGTTGGATGCGCGCTGTGTTAAGAAGCAGTGCGGCTTGGTTGGGTTGTGTATCGGAGGAGGCATGACTTTCGACCTTCGTCTCTCCCGAGCCCATACGGGAGTTGTAGCGATGACACAAGATAGTAACTACTAACAACAATTGGATACCACGAAAATGGGGAGAAAAAGGGGGTAAAATTCTAAATGAAAAATGCATATATATAAAATAATAAATAAGGTAATATTCAACATTGAGAAAGTCCTGGGATGGATTTAACCTGGGTCATGTTCAATGGTCGCAAACATGGAGGTAGAATCAAACATTTTACAACGTTTTGATGTTGTGCCCTAATGAACACAATCCTGGTTCTGACCGCCTATTGGTATGTTCACTCTATAATGGAGGTAAAATGATCTATTCATTCTATAATGGGTGTAAACTCTGATCTATATATTCTATAATGGAGGTAAACTAATCTATATATTCTATAATGGAGGTAAAATGATCTATTCACTCTATAATGGGGGTAAACTCTGATCTATATATTCTATAATGGAGGTAAACTGATCTATTCATTCTATAATGGAGGTAAACTGATCTATTCATTCCTCTATATGTTGTCTATTGCTAGCAGCACCATTTCACATTATGGGTCTGTAAATATACAGTTGAGGTTTACATGCATCTTAGCCAAATATATTTAAACTCCGTTTTTTCACAATTTCCTGACATTTAATTGTAGTAACAATTCCCTGTGTTAGGATCACCACTTTATTTTAAGAATGTGAATGTCAGAATAATAGTGATTTACTTCAGCGTCCATCATATTCACAGTGGGTCAGAAGTTTACATATACTCGATAGGTATTTGATAGAATTGCCTTTAAATTGTTTAACTTGGGTCAAACGTTTCGGGTAGCCTTCCACAAGATTCCCACAATAAGTTGGGTGAATTTTGGCCCATTCCTCTTGACAGAGCTGGTGTAACTGAGTCAGGTTTGTAGGCCTCCTTGCTTGCACACGCTTTTTCAGTTCTGCCCACATATTTTCTATAGGACTGAGGTCAGGGCTTCATGATGGCCACTCCAATACCTTGACTTTGTTGTCCTTAAGCCATTTTGCCACAACTTTGGAAGTATGCTTGGGGTCATTGTCCATTTGCGACCAAGCTTTAACTTCCTGACTGATGTCTTGAGATGTTGCTTTAATATATCCACATCATTTTCCTGCCTCGTGATGCCATCTATTTTGTGAAGTGCACCAGTCCCTCCTGCAACCCCACAACATGATGCTGGGATGGTGTTCTTCGGCTTGCAAGCCTCCCCCTTTTTCCTCCAAGCGGTTCTATTTTTGTTTCATCAGACCAGAAGACATTTCTCCAAAAAGTACGATCTTTGTCCCCATGTGCAAACTGTAGTCTGTCTTTTTATGGTGGTTTTGGAGCACTGACTTCTACCTTGCTGTTGCTCTGGGATTGATTTGCACCAAAGTACGTTAATCTCTAGGAGACAGAACATGTCTCCTTCCTGAGCAGTATAACGGCTGCGTGGTCCCGTGGTGTTTATACTTGCGTACTATTGTTAGTACAGATGAACGTGGTACCTTCAGGCGTTTGGAAATTGCTCCCAAGGATGAACCAGACTTGTGGAGGTCTACAAAAAAAAGGCTTGGCTGATTTCTTTTGATGTCAAGCAAAGAGGCACTGAGTTTGGTCTGGAAATACATCCACTAGCCTATCAGAAGCTTCTAAAGCCATGACATAATTTTCTGGAATTTTCCAAGCTGTTTAAAGGCACAGTCAACTTAGTGTATGTAAACTTTGACCCACTGGAATTGTGATATAGTTGGAAAAATGACTTGTGTCCTGCACAAAGTAGATGTCCTAACCGACTTGCCAAAACTATAGTTTGTTAACAAGGAATTTGCAGAGTGGTTGAAAAACAAGTTTTAATGACTCCAACTGTACTTGGTGAATGAAAGTGATGTGTATTTATTCCGTCGTCTCCATCTGCCCGCCAGGAGCTGAACCGTCTGCGTAAGGCAGCGCTGGCATTTGGTTTCTGGGAGCTGCTGAAGGGCGTTGCAGAGCTGCTAGAGAGGGAGTGTACCCTGCTGCCAGACACGGCTCACCCCGACGCAGCCTTCCAGCTATCACACGCTGCCAAGCAGCTTAAACTGGCCTCCACAGGAGACTCCCAGTACGCTGCCTTCGACCAGAACATCAACCCCATGCACACCGACTTCTCTGGGGGAGGAGCTGGCATGTAGAGGAGAGAGGATTGCTTCTGAAATGACCCAGTATCTGGCCTTTAGAGATGTTGACCTGTGTCCTCTCTAAAACGCCCATTACAGCTTTGTCAAAATATGTTAGTTGCTCAGTGAAACTCCATATTTGGTGAGTAACTATCTTCATTTACAGCCGTTATGTAATTCGAGAAAAACCTCTTTGGCACCTCCAAATCAGAAGTGCCAAGGAGGCTTGTCCCCTCGATTCCTTGTACATTTTGTATTTAGACCTAATAATGAAAAACTTAATTTGTTGAGTAACGGCTGTATTTTGGATCGGAGCTTCCTGGGTTGTTAGAGACCTGTCATGCTCAACATCTCTAAATCCTATATATTCCTATAGGGTCTGGTCTAAAGTAGTGCACTATATAGGGAATAGGGTGCTGTTTCAGACTATTAGAATGGCTCATCAATGAAGCTCTTTGGCACACCAACTGTTAAAAGCTAAGGCTTCACATGTGTTTTTGACCATATCGTTTTTATAACTTTCCTAATGAATAAATGAAAAAAAGTTTCTTTTTTTCCCCAACGATGACTTTTTTATTTTTTATTAATCTTACACAAATTTACCCAGGAAGTGGAACTGCTCATTTTTATTCAGCATATTAATTGACGTGACAAAAAAACATACATCTTATGGGACGTTTCCCTGAAGGACGTTTGTCAGCAGGAGAACTGAAGACATCATACTGCTATTATCAACTACAAGACGAGGGGTGCAAAATGTTGAGAAGGTTAATGGAATTTAGTCAACCTCGATGAGATGATGTCACTGATGGGAACAGACAGGCAGCAGAGGTTGGAGGTCAGTTAGACTTCCTCTTCTTGGTCCGGAACCTCTTCCTCCTCTGTTTGTACAGGTGGCGGAAATTGATGAGAAGCCCTGCAAACGATATTGTTAAGTCATAAGTTGATGAACACTTTAAATATGAGGGTGTTACAAATAGTAATTACCCTATAACTGCAAAGATGGGACCGTACAAGATAAATATGTAGATTGATCAATTTTTTCACAACTCACCAATGACCATGAGAGGTAGGTAGATATAGAGGACACAGGAGAAGCTGGCAGAGGAGCCCAGGGCCTCAGGTAGAGGGATACTGAACAGTCTGCTCTGGTCAAACACTGAGATGGACTGGACCACTGCAACCGCTGGAGAGGGGGAGAGAACTTGAGTAAATGGACTGGACCACTGGAGAGGTAGGGGGGAGAGAGAACTGTTGAGTAAATGGACTGGACCACTGGAGAGGTAGGGGGGGGGAGAGAGAGAACTGTAGAACTGTTGAGTAAACGGACTGGACCACTGGAGAGGTAGGGGGAGAGAGAGAGAACTGTTGAGTAAACGGACTGGACCACTGGAGAGGGGGGAGAGAGAACTGTTGAGTAAATAGACTGGACCACTGGAGAGGTAGGGGGGGGGGGAGAGAGAGAACTGTAGAACTGTTGAGTAAACGGACTGGACCGCTGGAGAGGTAGGGGGGAGAGAGAGAACTGTTGAGTAAACGGACTGGACCACTGGAGAGGTAGGGGGAGAGAGAACTGTTACCCAGGTATTCTGTCCATTCTTCAGGCTTCCCATTGCCTCTCCTCTTAGTAATATTGTACACCCGTAAACTAACTCACCTTCAGCCAGCACCCCCAGAGGGTACAGGACTATCCCGACAGTGTCCCTATAAACTAACGCACCCCCAGAGGGTACAGGACTATCCCGACAGTGTCCCTATAAACTAACGCACCCCCAGAGGGTACAGGACTATCCTGACAGTGTCCCTATAAACTAACGCACCCCCAGAGGGTACAGGGGTATCCCGACGGTGTCCCTATAAACTAACGCACCCCCAGAGGGTACAGGACTATACCGACGGTGTCCCTATAAACTAACGCACCCCCAGAGGGTGCAGGACTATCCCGACAGTGTCCCTATAGACTAACGCACCCCCAGAGGGTACAGGGGTATCCAGACGGTGTCCCTGTAAACTCACCTTCAGCCAGCACCCCCAGAGGGTACAGGGGTATCCAGACGGTGTACCTCAGCCAGGTGATCGTCTTCCACTCTGTGTCGATACAACCCAGCATGTAGAATGGATACCTGGGGGGAGGAATGGATTGTCATTGGGGGGTAAAAAGGCATCCTTCTGAAGACATTTTCTTTGCTGTTATTCATGAGCTACACACAGAGATGTGTCAGTGTTGTGGAATAAACGAGGGTAACGTCTACAGAGGAAACTGGACAGATAACTCTACCATTGATCTTACGCATGGCAGAGGAAGGTTCTTGACGATCGGCCATTTTGCTTCCACAGCCATACAACACACAGAGAGCATGAATGACCCCTTTATGTACAGTAGGCTTATAATCCCACCTAAACATTTCTATAGCCACCTAAACATCTCTATAGCCACCTAAACATCTCTATACCACTCCAGAGGTAGAAGACAGTATATACCACAAACATCTCTATAGCCACCTAAAAATCTCTATACCACTCCAGAGGTAGACAGTATATACCACCTAAACATCTCTATACCCACCTAAACATCTCTATACCCACCTAAACATCTCTATAGCCACCTAAAGATCTCTATAGCGCTCCAGAGGTACAGTATATACCACCTAAACATCTCTATACCCACCTAAACATCTCTATACCCACCTAAACATCTCTATACCCACCTAAAGATCTCTATAGCGCTCCAGAGGTAGAAGACAAAGAAGACCACTGGTTTGTTGTGCATCTCCTGCAGGCTGCCGAGGATGATGAAGAGGATGAAGTTCCTACCAATCACCTGGAGATGAAGAGCACCACAGTACACAGAGTCACAAACACCAGAGAGACTGACAGAAAGACGTCAACTCCACAGTACACAGAGTCACAAACACCAGACAGACTGGTGACTGACTCCACGTAGAACGTTAGAAAAATAATTAAAACCTTTAACACCAAATAACAATTTTATAAATACGCCATTTCAAATGTAGAGTATGATGAACGACCACAGTAAACTACCCGTGTTCCCTGATGCTGTCGGTGTTGAAGAGGTGTTTGTGCCAACAACGAATGCTTAGATTGAAAGTAGAGTACCTGAAAACACAGACAGTACGATACCTGTATAGAAGCAGGTACAACCGCAGCCTTGACCACTCCAAACATAGCATTGAGGACTTCTACACTGGCTAATATTTGGCAGAAAAACATCACGTCGGAGATGGTGTAGAATGTGTCATAGAGAGAATCTGAAAGGGGGGGGGGTAAACAGTTGAAAATATGTCATGCCATGTCCTTCACTGCCAGAGTTGACAATTTACACTGTTTTCTGAACAAATGCAAACTCAGCCAGACTGGCACCCAGGCTCACACAATGTCTAACTGAAGTGATTCACCTTGTCCCAGTATAAAGAGTCAGATGGTCATGTCTAACTGAAGTGATTCACCTTGTCCCAGTATAAAGAGTCAGATGGTCATGTCTAACTGAAGTGATTCACCTTGTCCCAGTATAAAGAGTCAGATGGTCATGTCTAACTGAAGTGATTCACCTTGTCCCAGTATAAAGAGTCAGATGGTCATGTCTAACTGAAGTGATTCACCTTGTCCCAGTATAAAGAGTCAGATGGTCATGTCTAACTGAAGTGATTCACCTTGTCCCAGTATAAAGAGTCAGATGGTCATGTCTAACTGAAGTGATTCACCTTGTCCCAGTATAAAGAGTCAGATGGTCATGTCTAACTGAAGTGATTCACCTTGTCCCAGTATAAAGAGTCAGATGGTCATGTCTAACTGAAGTGATTCAACGTGTCCCAGTATAAAGAGTCAGATGGTCATGTCTAACTGAAGTGATTCACCTTGTCCCAGTATAAAGAGTCGAATGGTCATATTGACGAAGATCCAGGAGAAGCCCAAGAACTGAACCAGGTTGTAGGTGAACAGAAAAGCTTTCTTCAGAGTGATGTATGCTGGGAAGAAATTCACAATATAGGTCACATGTCACATTCTCTGCCTATATTTCTTACACATAAAAATACAGTGTTACACTCCCAGTCCTCAACTTGTTAAATACAGTGTGTTACACTCTCAGTCCTCAACGTGTTTAATACAGTGTGTTACACTCCCAGTCCTCTGACAGTCCTCAACTTGTTAAATACAGAGTGTTACACTCCCAGTCCTCTGACAGTCCTCAACTTGTTAAATACAGTGTGTTACACTCCCAGTCCTCTGACAGTCCTCAACTTGTTAAATACAGTGTGTTACACTCCCAGTCCTCAACGTGTTTAATACAGTGTGTTACACTCCCAGTCCTCTGACAGTCCTCAACTTGTTAAATACAGAGTGTTACACTCCCAGTCCTCTGACAGTCCTCAACGTGTTAAATACAGTGTGTTACACTCCCAGTCCTCAACTTGTTAAATAGTGTGTTACACTCCCAGTCCTCAACTTGTTAAATACAGTGTTACACTCCCAGTCCTCAACTTGTTAAATACAGTGTGTTACACTCCCAGTCCTCTGACAGTCCTCAACTTGTTAAATACAGTGTTACACTCCCAGTCCTCAACTTGTTAAATACAGTGTTACACTCCTAGTCCTCTGACAGTCCTCAACTTGTTAAATACAGTGTGTTACACTCCCAGTCCTCTGACAGTCCTCAACGTGTTAAATACAGTGTGTTACACTCCCAGTCCTCAACTTGTTAAATAGTGTGTTACACTCCCAGTCCTCAACTTGTTAAATACAGTGTTACACTCCCAGTCCTCAACTTGTTAAATACAGTGTGTTACACTCCCAGTCCTCTGACAGTCCTCAACTTGTTAAATACAGTGTTACACTCCCAGTCCTCAACTTGTTAAATACAGTGTGTTATACTCCCAGTCCTCAACTTGTTAAATACAGTGTGTTACACTCAGTCCTCAACTTGTTAAATACAGTGTGTTACACTCCCAGTCCTCTGACAGTCCTCAACGTGTTAAATACAGTGTTACACTCCCAGTCCTCAACGTGTTTAATACAGTGTGTTATACTCCCAGTCCTCAACTTGTTAAATACAGTGTGTTACACTCCCAGTCCTCAACTTGTTAAATACAGTGTGTTACACTCCCAGTCCTCAACTTGTTAAATAGTGTGTTACACTCCCAGTCCTCAACTTGTTAAATACAGTGTTACACTCCCAGTCCTCAACTTGTTAAATACAGTGTGTTACACTCCCAGTCCTCAACTTGTTAAATACAGTGTGTTACACTCCCAGTCCTCTGACAGTCCTCAACTTGTTAAATACAGTGTTACACTCCCAGTCCTCAACTTGTTAAATACAGTGTTACACTCCTAGTCCTCTGACAGTCCTAAACTTGTTAAATACAGTGTGTTACACTCCCAGTCCTCAACGTGTTTAATACAGTGTGTTATACTCCCAGTCCTCAACTTGTTAAATACAGTGTGTTACACTCCCAGTCCTCAACTAGTTAAATACAGTGTGTTACACTCCCAGTCCTCAACTTGTTAAATACAGTGTGTTACACTCCCAGTCCTCTGACAGTCCTCAACTTGTTAAATACAGTGTTACACTCCCAGTCCTCAACTTGTTAAATACAGTGTGTTACACTCCCAGTCCTCAACTTGTTAAATACAGTGTGTTACACTCCCAGTCCTCTGACAGTCCTCAACTTGTTAAATACAGTGTTACACTCCCAGTCCTCAACTTGTTAAATACAGTGTTACACTCCTAGTCCTCTGACAGTCCTAAACTTGTTAAATACAGTGTGTTACACTCCCAGTCCTCAACGTGTTTAATACAGTGTGTTATACTCCCAGTCCTCAACTTGTTAAATACAGTGTGTTACACTCCCAGTCCTCAACTAGTTAAATACAGTGTGTTACACTCCCAGTCCTCTGACAGTCCTCAACTTGTTAAATACAGTGTTACACTCCCAGTCCTCAACTTGTTAAATACAGTGTGTTATACTCCCAGTCCTCAACGTGTTAAATACAGTGTGTTACACTCCCAGTCCTCAACGTGTTAAATAGTGTGTTACACTCCCAGTCCTCTGACAGTCCTCAACTTGTTAAATACAGTGTGTTACACTCCCAGTCCTCAACGTGTTAAATAGTGTGTTACACTCCCAGTCCTCTGACAGTCCTCAACTTGTTAAATACAGTGTGTTACACTCCCAGTCCTCAACGTGTTAAATACAGTGTGTTACACTCCCAGTCCTCAACGTGTTAAATAGTGTGTTACACTCCCAGTCCTCTGACAGTCCTCAACTTGTTAAATACAGTGTGTTACACTCCCAGTCCTCAACTTGTTAAAGTGTGTTACACTCCCAGTCCTCTGACAGTCCTCAACTTGTTAAATACAGTGTTATACTCCCAGTCCTCAACTTGTTAAATACAGTGTTACACTCCCAGTCCTCAACTTGTTAAAGTGTGTTACACTCCCAGTCCTCTGACAGTCCTCAACTTGTTAAATAGTGTTACACTCCCAGTCCTCAACTTGTTAAATAGTGTGTTACACTCCCAGTCCTCAACTTGTTAAAGTGTGTTACACTCCCAGTCCTCAACTTGTTAAATACAGTGTGTTATAGTCCCAGTCCTCTGACAGTCCTCAACTTGTTAAATAGTGTGTTACACTCCCAGTCCTCAACTTGTTAAATACAGTGTGTTATACTCCCAGTCCTCTGACAGTCCTCAACTTGTTAAATAGTGTGTTACACTCCCAGTCCTCAACTTGTTAAATAGTGTGTTACACTCCCAGTCCTCAACTTGTTAAATAGTGTGTTACACTCCCAGTCCTCAACTTGTTAAATACAGTGTGTTACACTCCCAGTCCTCAACTTGTTAAATACAGTGTTACACTCCCAGTCCTCAACTTGTTAAATACAGTGTTACACTCCCAGTCCTCAACGTGTTAAATAGTGTGTTACACTCCCAGTCCTCTGACAGTCCTCAACTTGTTAAATAGTGTGTTACACTCCCAGTCCTCAACTTGTTAAATAGTGTGTTACACTCCCAGTCCTCAACTTGTTAAATACAGTGTGTTACACTCCCAGTCCTCAACTTGTTAAATACAGTGTTACACTCCCAGTCCTCAACTTGTTAAATACAGTGTTACACTCCCAGTCCTCAACGTGTTAAATAGTGTGTTACACTCCCAGTCCTCTGACAGTCCTCAACTTGTTAAATAGTGTGTTACACTCCCAGTCCTCAACTTGTTAAATAGTGTGTTACACTCCCAGTCCTCAACTTGTTAAATACAGTGTGTTACACTCCCAGTCCTCAACTTGTTAAATACAGTGTTACACTCCCAGTCCTCAACTTGTTAAATACAGTGTTACACTCCCAGTCCTCAACTTGTTAAATACAGTGTGTTACACTCCCAGTCCTCAACTTGTTAAATACAGTGTTACACTCCCAGTCCTCAACTTGTTAAATACAGTGTGTTACACTCCCAGTCCTCAACTTGTTAAATACAGAGTGTTACACTCCCAGTCCTCTGACAGTCCTCAACTTGTTAAATACAGTGTTACACTCCCAGTCCTCTGACAGTCCTCAACGTGTTTAATACAGTGTGTTACACTCCCAGTCCTCTGACAGTCCTCAACTTGTTAAATACAGTGTGTTACACTCCCAGTCCTCAACGTGTTTAATACAGTGTGTTACACTCCCAGTCCTCTGACAGTCCTCAACTTGTTAAATAGTGTGTTACACTCCCAGTCCTCAACTTGTTAAATACAGTGTGTTACACTCCCAGTCCTCTGACAGTCCTCAACTTGTTAAATACAGTGTTACACTCCCAGTCCTCAACTTGTTAAATACAGTGTGTTACACTCCCAGTCCTCAACGTGTTAAATACAGTGTTATACTCCCAGTCCTCTGACAGTCCTCAACTTGTTAAATACAGTGTGTTACACTCCCAGTCCTCTGACAGTCCTCAACTTGTTAAATACAGTGTGTTACACTCCCAGTCCTCAACTTGTTAAATACAGTGTGTTATACTCCCAGTCCTCAACGTGTTTAATACAGTGTGTTATACTCCCAGTCCTCTGACAGTCCTCAACTTGTTAAATAGTGTGTTACACTCCCAGTCCTCAACTTGTTTAATACAGTGTGTTACACTCCCAGTCCTCTGACAGTCCTCAACTTGTTAAATACAGTGTGTTACACTCCCAGTCCTCAACTTGTTAAATACAGTGTTACACTCCTAGTCCTCTGACAGTCCTCAACTTGTTTAATACAGTGTGTTACACTCCCAGTCCTCAACGTGTTAAATACAGTGTGTTACACTCCCAGTCCTCTGACAGTCCTCAACTTGTTTAATACAGTGTGTTACACTCCCAGTCCTCAACGTGTTAAATACAGTGTGTTACACTCCCAGTCCTCAACGTGTTTAATACAGTGTGTTATACTCCCAGTCCTCAACGTGTTTAATACAGTGTGTTATACTCACAGTCCTCTGACAGTCTTGACTCCATGTTCAGTCGATTCTTTTTCTCCTCCTGGAAAGTTACAACAGACACAACGAATATATATACAGTAAATGTTCTATATTGTTATGAATCAATTATAACATAGAAATATGAAGTAATCACTGTCACAATGTGCTATGCTTGATGCTCTTACCTCACCGCAGAGGCAGGCAGACAGACAGACAGGCAGGCAGGCAGACAGAAAGAGGCAGACAGGCAGGCAGACACAGGCAGGCAGGCAGACACAGACAGGTAGGCAGGCAGGCAGGCAGACGCTGTCTCTCTCATTAATGAGCCTTATCTGCTGTAACACCAAATGTATCCTGACATCTTGAATTAGCATTACAGGACGTCACCTTCTCCCGTAGCTCCATCTCAGCGTCAGACTCGTCCATCCAGCGGTCGAAGTCAGGAGCCAGGAACAGAGGTTTCTTCTCCTGTAGGGAGAGTCTGTCCCACCAGCCACTCAGCTGCTTACGCACTGTGATGTTCACCTGGCGTTGGGTCGACCTGTGGCTCACCTGGAGAACACATGATATCTATTAGATTAGAATAACCAACCACACACACCATCTAGTAAACACTATATTATTATTCAGAATAGTCTAGTAAACACTATATTATTATTCAGAATAGTCTAGTAAACAGTATATTATTATTCAGAATAGTCTAGTAAACACTATATTATTATTCAGAATAGTCTAGTAAACACACTATATTATTATTCAGAATAGTCTAGTAAACACACTATATTATTATTCAGAATAGTCTAGTAAACACACTATATTATTATTCAGAATAGTCTAGTAAACACAGTATATTATTATTCAGAATAGTCTAGTAAACACAGTATATTATTATTCAGAATAGTCTAGTAAACACACTATATTATTATTCAGAATAGTCTAGTAAACACACTATATTATTATTCAGAATAGTCTAGTAAACACACTATATTATTATTCAGAATAGTCTAGTAAACACACTATATTATTATTCAGAATAGTCTAGTAAACACACTATATTATTATTCAGAATAGTCTAGTAAACACACTATATTATTATTCAGAATAGTCTAGTAAACACACTATATTATTATTCAGAATAGTCTAGTAAACACACTATATTATTATTCAGAATAGTCTAGTAAACACACTATATTATTATTCAGAATAGTCTAGTAAACACACTATATTATTATTCAGAATAGTCTAGTAAACACACTATATTATTATTCAGAATAGTCTAGTAAACACACTATATTATTATTCAGAATAGTCTAGTAAACACACTATATTATTATTCAGAATAGTCTAGTAAACACACTATATTATTATTCAGAATAGTCTAGTAAACACACTATATTATTTTTCAGAATAGTCTAGTAAACACACTATATTATTATTCAGAATAGTCTAGTAAACACACTATATTATTATTCAGAATAGTCTAGTAAACACACTATATTATTATTCAGAATAGTCTAGTAAACACACTATATTATTATTCAGAATAGTCTAGTAAACACTATATTATTATTCAGAATAGTCCATCTAGTAAACAGTACCTCTGTCTTCACAGCATTACGAAACGGCAGACTAAACTCATAATCATTGTGTCCTCTTGCTCCATGGCCCTGGGCTGGAAACAAAGAAACAAAATGATCATGTTTCTTCAAAGCCATGCTCTCATGGTAGGTGAATGAGTCTTCAAAGCCATGCTCTCATGGTAGGTGAATGAGTCTTCAAAGCCATGCTCTCATGGGAGGTGAATGAGTATTCTAAGCCATGCTCTCATGGGAGGTGAATGAGTCTTCAAGCCATGCTCTCATGGTAGGTGAATGAGTCTTCAAAGCCATGCTCTCATGGTAGGTGAATGAGTCTTCAAAGCCATGCTCTCATGGTAGGTGAATGAGTCTTCAAAGCCATGCTCTCATGGTAGGTGAATGAGTCTTCAAAGCCATGCTCTCATGGTAGGTGAATGAGTCTTCAAAGCCATGCTCTCATGGTAGGTGAATGAGTCTTCAAAGCCATGCTCTCATGGTAGGTGAATGAGTCTTCTAAGCCATGCTCTCATGGTAGGTGAATGAGTCTTCAAAGCCATGCTCTCATGGTAGGTGAATGAGTCTTCAAAGCCATGCTCTCATGGTAGGTGAATGAGTCTTCAAAGCCATGCTCTCATGGTAGGTGAATGAGTCTTCAAAGCCATGCTCTCATGGTAGGTGAATGAGTCTTCAAAGCCATGCTCTCATGGTAGGTGAATGAGTCTTCAAAGCCATGCTCTCATGGTAGGTGAATGAGTCTTCAAAGCCATGCTCTCATGGTAGGTGAATGAGTCTTCTAAGCCATGCTCTCATGGTAGGTGAATGAGTCTTCAAGCCATGCTCTCATGGTAGGTAAATGAGTCTTCAAAGCCATGCTCTCATGGTAGGTGAATGAGTCTTCAAAGCCATGCTCTAATGGTAGGTGAATGAGTCTTCAAAGCCATGCTCTCATGGTAGGTGAATGAGTCTTCAAAGCCATGCTCTAATGGTAGGTGAATGAGTCTTCAAAGCCATGCTCTAATGGTAGGTGAATGAGTCTTCAAGCCATGCTCTCATGGTAGGTGAATGAGTCTTCAAAGCCATGCTCTCATGGTAGGTGAATGAGTCTTCAAAGCCATGCTCTCATGGTAGGTGAATGAGTCTTCTAAGCCATGCTCTCATGGTAGGTGTCTTCTAGTTGTTAATACTGTAATAAAGAATACGTACCCTTGAATTGGAGGACATTATCTTGCACGCTGATATCAAGATTCTGCAATAGAAGAGAAGACAGTACAGATGACATCATGAGTTAAAGTTGCTCCTCTTTAGACTCTACCAAAGAGGATACAGACTACATCATGAGTTAAAGTTGCTCCTCTTTAGACTCTACCAAAATGAAGACAGAAAACTGGTTTGTGTTGTCGATGCAAATGAAAGCAGTCAGGACTCGTTATCAGCCCCTAGTCTATCTGTGAAGAGGTAGTCTCGCTATGGCGAAACACTATCTTCAAACACCATCTCAGTGCACTTAAGATGTAGACCATACTGATGTTATTTACCACCTCTGAAGAAGCCTGCCAGCCACTCTGAAGAGGATAATGGACACGTCACCGTGACTCAGTTATTATGGACACGTCGCCGTGACTCAGTTATTATGGACACGCCGCCGTGACTCAGTTATTATGGACACGCCGCCGTGACTCAGTTATTATGGACACGCCGCCGTGACTCAGTTATTATGGACACGCCGCCGTGACTCAGTTATTATGGACACGCCGCCGTGACTCAGTTATTATGGACACGCCGCCGTGACTCAGTTATTATGGACACGCCGCCGTGACTCAGTTATTATGGACACGTCGCCGTGACTCAGTTATTATGGACACGTCGCCGTGACTCAGTTATTATGGACACGTCGCCGTGACTCAGTTATTATGGACACGTCGCCGTGACTCAGTTATTATGGACACGTCGCCGTGACTCAGTTATTATGGACACGCCGCCGTGACTCAGTTATTATGGACACGCCGCCGTGACTCAGTTATTATGGACACGCCGCCGTGACTCAGTTATTATGGACACGCCGCCGTGACTCAGTTATTATTGACACGCCGCCGTGACTCAGTTATTATGGACATCAGTGACTCAGTTATTATGGACATCAGTGACTCAGTTATTATGGACACGTCGCCGTGACTCAGTTATTATGGACACGTCGCCGTGACTCAGTTATTATGGACACGTCACAGTGACTCAGTTATTATGGACACGCCGCCGTGACTCAGTTATTATGGACACGCCGCCGTGACTCAGTTATTATGGACACGCCGCCGTGACTCAGTTATTATGGACACGCCACCGTGACTCAGTTATTATGGACACGCCACCGTGACTCAGTTATTATGGACACGCCACCGTGACTCAGTTATTATGGACACGCCACCGTGACTCAGTTATTATGGACACGCCACCGTGACTCAGTTATTATGGACACGCCACCGTGACTCAGTTATTATGGACACGCCACCGTGACTCAGTTATTATGGACACGCCACCGTGACTCAGTTATTATGGACACGCCACCGTGACTCAGTTATTATGGACACGCCACCGTGACTCAGTTATTATGGACACGCCACCGTGACTCAGTTATTATGGACACGCCACCGTGACTCAGTTATTATGGACACGCCACCGTGACTCAGTTATTATGGACACGCCACCGTGACTCAGTTATTATGGACACGTCACAGTGACTCAGTTATTATGGACATCAGTGACTCAGTTATTATGGACACGTCACCGTGACTCAGTTATTATGGACACGTCACCGTGACTCAGTTATTATGGACACGCCACCGTGACTCAGTTATTATGGACACGCCACCGTGACTCAGTTATTATGGACACGTCACAGTGACTCAGTTATTATGGACACGTCACAGTGACTCAGTTATTATGGACATCAGTGACTCAGTTATTATGGACACGCCACCGTGACTCAGTTATTATGGACACGCCACAGTGACTCAGTTATTATGGACACGTCACAGTGACTCAGTTATTATGGACACGTCACAGTGACTCAGTTATTATGGACATCAGTGACTCAGTTATTATGGACACGTCACCGTGACTCAGTTATTATGGACACGTCACAGTGACTCAGTTATTATGGACACGTCACCGTGACTCAGTTATTATGGACACGTCACCGTGACTCAGTTATTATGGACACGTCACCGTGACTCAGTTATTATGGACACGCCACCGTGACTCAGTTATTATGGACACGTCACAGTGACTCAGTTATTATGGACACGTCACAGTGACTCAGTTATTATGGACACGTCACAGTGACTCAGTTATTATGGACACGTCACAGTGACTCAGTTATTATGGACACGTCACAGTGACTCAGTTATTATGGACACGTCACCGTGACTCAGTTATTATGGACACGTCACAGTGACTCAGTTATTATGGACATCAGTGACTCAGTTATTATGGACACGTCACAGTGACTCAGTTATTATGGACACGTCACCGTGACTCAGTTATTATGGACACGTCACAGTGACTCAGTTATTATGGACATCAGTGACTCAGTTATTATGGACACGTCACAGTGACTCAGTTATTATGGACACGTCACCGTGACTCAGTTATTATGGACACGTCACCGTGACTCAGTTATTATGGACACGCCACCGTGACTCAGTTATTATGGACACGCCACCGTGACTCAGTTATTATGGACACGCCACCGTGACTCAGTTATTATGGACACGCCACCGTGACTCAGTTATTATGGACACGCCACCGTGACTCAGTTATTATGGACATCAGTGACTCAGTTATTATGGACATCAGTGACTCAGTTATTATGGACACGTCGCCGTGACTCAGTTATTATGGACACGTCACAGTGACTCAGTTATTATGGACACGTCGCCGTGACTCAGTTATTATGGACACGCCGCCGTGACTCAGTTATTATGGACACGCCGCCGTGACTCAGTTATTATGGACACGCCGCCGTGACTCAGTTATTATGGACACGCCGCCGTGACTCAGTTATTATTGACACGCCGCCGTGACTCAGTTATTATGGACATCAGTGACTCAGTTATTATGGACATCAGTGACTCAGTTATTATGGACACGTCGCCGTGACTCAGTTATTATGGACACGTCGCCGTGACTCAGTTATTATGGACACGTCACAGTGACTCAGTTATTATGGACACGCCACCGTGACTCAGTTATTATGGACACGCCACCGTGACTCAGTTATTATGGACACGCCACCGTGACTCAGTTATTATGGACACGCCACCGTGACTCAGTTATTATGGACACGTCACAGTGACTCAGTTATTATGGACATCAGTGACTCAGTTATTATGGACACGTCACCGTGACTCAGTTATTATGGACACGTCACCGTGACTCAGTTATTATGGACACGCCACCGTGACTCAGTTATTATGGACACGTCACAGTGACTCAGTTATTATGGACACGTCACAGTGACTCAGTTATTATGGACATCAGTGACTCAGTTATTATGGACACGCCACCGTGACTCAGTTATTATGGACACGCCACAGTGACTCAGTTATTATGGACACGTCACAGTGACTCAGTTATTATGGACACGTCACAGTGACTCAGTTATTATGGACATCAGTGACTCAGTTATTATGGACACGTCACCGTGACTCAGTTATTATGGACACGTCACAGTGACTCAGTTATTATGGACACGTCACCGTGACTCAGTTATTATGGACACGTCACCGTGACTCAGTTATTATGGACACGTCACCGTGACTCAGTTATTATGGACACGCCACCGTGACTCAGTTATTATGGACACGTCACAGTGACTCAGTTATTATGGACACGTCACAGTGACTCAGTTATTATGGACACGTCACAGTGACTCAGTTATTATGGACACGTCACAGTGACTCAGTTATTATGGACACGTCACAGTGACTCAGTTATTATGGACACGTCACCGTGACTCAGTTATTATGGACACGTCACAGTGACTCAGTTATTATGGACATCAGTGACTCAGTTATTATGGACACGTCACAGTGACTCAGTTATTATGGACACGTCACCGTGACTCAGTTATTATGGACACGTCACAGTGACTCAGTTATTATGGACATCAGTGACTCAGTTATTATGGACACGTCACAGTGACTCAGTTATTATGGACACGTCACCGTGACTCAGTTATTATGGACACGTCACCGTGACTCAGTTATTATGGACACGCCACCGTGACTCAGTTATTATGGACACGCCACCGTGACTCAGTTATTATGGACACGCCACCGTGACTCAGTTATTATGGACACGCCACCGTGACTCAGTTATTATGGACACGCCACCGTGACTCAGTTATTATGGACATCAGTGACTCAGTTATTATGGACATCAGTGACTCAGTTATTATGGACACGTCGCCGTGACTCAGTTATTATGGACACGTCACAGTGACTCAGTTATTATGGACACGTCGCCGTGACTCAGTTATTATGGACACGCCGCCGTGACTCAGTTATTATGGACACGCCGCCGTGACTCAGTTATTATGGACACGCCGCCGTGACTCAGTTATTATGGACACGCCGCCGTGACTCAGTTATTATTGACACGCCGCCGTGACTCAGTTATTATGGACATCAGTGACTCAGTTATTATGGACATCAGTGACTCAGTTATTATGGACACGTCGCCGTGACTCAGTTATTATGGACACGTCGCCGTGACTCAGTTATTATGGACACGTCACAGTGACTCAGTTATTATGGACACGCCGCCGTGACTCAGTTATTATGGACACGCCGCCGTGACTCAGTTATTATGGACACGCCGCCGTGACTCAGTTATTATGGACACGCCGCCGTGACTCAGTTATTATGGACACGCCACCGTGACTCAGTTATTATGGACACGCCACCGTGACTCAGTTATTATGGACACGCCGCCGTGACTCAGTTATTATGGACACGCCGCCGTGACTCAGTTATTATGGACACGCCACCGTGACTCAGTTATTATGGACACGCCACCGTGACTCAGTTATTATGGACACGCCACCGTGACTCAGTTATTATGGACACGCCACCGTGACTCAGTTATTATGGACACGCCACCGTGACTCAGTTATTATGGACACGCCACCGTGACTCAGTTATTATGGACACGCCACCGTGACTCAGTTATTATGGACACGCCACCGTGACTCAGTTATTATGGACACGCCACCGTGACTCAGTTATTATGGACACGTCACAGTGACTCAGTTATTATGGACATCAGTGACTCAGTTATTATGGACACGTCACCGTGACTCAGTTATTATGGACACGTCACCGTGACTCAGTTATTATGGACACGCCACCGTGACTCAGTTATTATGGACACGTCACAGTGACTCAGTTATTATGGACACGTCACAGTGACTCAGTTATTATGGACATCAGTGACTCAGTTATTATGGACACGCCACCGTGACTCAGTTATTATGGACACGCCACAGTGACTCAGTTATTATGGACACGTCACAGTGACTCAGTTATTATGGACACGTCACAGTGACTCAGTTATTATGGACATCAGTGACTCAGTTATTATGGACATCAGTGACTCAGTTATTATGGACACGTCACAGTGACTCAGTTATTATGGACACGTCACAGTGACTCAGTTATTATGGACACGTCACCGTGACTCAGTTATTATGGACACGTCACCGTGACTCAGTTATTATGGACACGTCACCGTGACTCAGTTATTATGGACACGCCACCGTGACTCAGTTATTATGGACACGTCACAGTGACTCAGTTATTATGGACACGTCACAGTGACTCAGTTATTATGGACACGTCACAGTGACTCAGTTATTATGGACACGTCACAGTGACTCAGTTATTATGGACACGTCACAGTGACTCAGTTATTATGGACACGTCACAGTGACTCAGTTATTATGGACACGTCACAGTGACTCAGTTATTATGGACACGTCACCGTGACTCAGTTATTATGGACACGTCACAGTGACTCAGTTATTATGGACATCAGTGACTCAGTTATTATGGACACGTCACAGTGACTCAGTTATTATGGACACGTCACCGTGACTCAGTTATTATGGACACGTCACAGTGACTCAGTTATTATGGACATCAGTGACTCAGTTATTATGGACACGTCACAGTGACTCAGTTATTATGGACACGTCACCGTGACTCAGTTATTATGGACACGTCACCGTGACTCAGTTATTATGGACACGCCACCGTGACTCAGTTATTATGGACACGCCACCGTGACTCAGTTATTATGGACACGCCACCGTGACTCAGTTATTATGGACACGCCACCGTGACTCAGTTATTATGGACACGCCACCGTGACTCAGTTATTATGGACATCAGTGACTCAGTTATTATGGACATCAGTGACTCAGTTATTATGGACACGTCGCCGTGACTCAGTTATTATGGACACGTCACAGTGACTCAGTTATTATGGACACGTCGCCGTGACTCAGTTATTATGGACACGTCACAGTGACTCAGTTATTATGGACATCAGTGACTCAGTTATTATGGACACGTCGCCGTGACTCAGTTATTATGGACACGTCGCCGTGACTCAGTTATTATGGACACGTCGCCGTGACTCAGTTATTATGGACACGCCGCCGTGACTCAGTTATTATGGACACGCCGCCGTGACTCAGTTATTATGGACACGCCGCCGTGACTCAGTTATTATGGACACGCCACCGTGACTCAGTTATTATGGACACGCCACCGTGACTCAGTTATTATGGACACGCCACCGTGACTCAGTTATTATGGACACGCCACCGTGACTCAGTTATTATGGACACGCCACCGTGACTCAGTTATTATGGACACGCCACCGTGACTCAGTTATTATGGACACGCCACCGTGACTCAGTTATTATGGACACGCCACCGTGACTCAGTTATTATGGACACGCCACCGTGACTCAGTTATTATGGACACGCCACCGTGACTCAGTTATTATGGACACGCCACCGTGACTCAGTTATTATGGACACGCCACCGTGACTCAGTTATTATGGACACGCCACCGTGACTCAGTTATTATGGACACGTCACAGTGACTCAGTTATTATGGACATCCGTGACTCAGTTATTATGGACACGTCACCGTGACTCAGTTATTATGGACACGTCACCGTGACTCAGTTATTATGGACACGCCACCGTGACTCAGTTATTATGGACACGTCACAGTGACTCAGTTATTATGGACACGTCACAGTGACTCAGTTATTATGGACATCAGTGACTCAGTTATTATGGACACGTCACCGTGACTCAGTTATTATGGACACGTCACAGTGACTCAGTTATTATGGACACGTCACCGTGACTCAGTTATTATGGACACGTCACAGTGACTCAGTTATTATGGACACGTCACAGTGACTCAGTTATTATGGACACGTCACCGTGACTCAGTTATTATGGACACGTCACCGTGACTCAGTTATTATGGACACGTCACCGTGACTCAGTTATTATGGACACGCCACCGTGACTCAGTTATTATGGACACGCCACCGTGACTCAGTTATTATGGACACGCCACCGTGACTCAGTTATTATGGACACGCCACCGTGACTCAGTTATTATGGACACGTCACAGTGACTCAGTTATTATGGACACGTCACAGTGACTCAGTTATTATGGACACGCCACCGTGACTCAGTTATTATGGACACGCCACCGTGACTCAGTTATTATGGACACGCCACCGTGACTCAGTTATTATGGACACGCCACCGTGACTCAGTTATTATGGACACGCCACCGTGACTCAGTTATTATGGACACGCCACCGTGACTCAGTTATTATGGACACGTCACAGTGACTCAGTTATTATGGACACGTCACCGTGACTCAGTTATTATGGACACGCCACAGTGACTCAGTTATTATGGACACGTCACAGTGACTCAGTTATTATGGACACGTCACAGTGACTCAGTTATTATGGACATCAGTGACTCAGTTATTATGGACACGTCACCGTGACTCAGTTATTATGGACACGTCACAGTGACTCAGTTATTATGGACATCAGTGACTCAGTTATTATGGACACGTCACCGTGACTCAGTTATTATGGACACGTCACCGTGACTCAGTTATTATGGACACGCCACCGTGACTCAGTTATTATGGACACGTCACAGTGACTCAGTTATTATGGACACGTCACAGTGACTCAGTTATTATGGACACGTCACCGTGACTCAGTTATTATGGACACGTCACAGTGACTCAGTTATTATGGACACGTCACAGTGACTCAGTTATTATGGACATCAGTGACTCAGTTATTATGGACACGTCACCGTGACTCAGTTATTATGGACACGCCACCGTGACTCAGTTATTATGGACACGCCACCGTGACTCAGTTATTATGGACACGCCACCGTGACTCAGTTATTATGGACACGTCACAGTGACTCAGTTATTATGGACACGTCACCGTGACTCAGTTATTATGGACACGCCACAGTGACTCAGTTATTATGGACACGTCACAGTGACTCAGTTATTATGGACACGTCACAGTGACTCAGTTATTATGGACATCAGTGACTCAGTTATTATGGACACGTCACCGTGACTCAGTTATTATGGACACGTCACAGTGACTCAGTTATTATGGACATCAGTGACTCAGTTATTATGGACACGTCACCGTGACTCAGTTATTATGGACACGCCACCGTGACTCAGTTATTATGGACACGTCACAGTGACTCAGTTATTATGGACACGTCACAGTGACTCAGTTATTATGGACACGTCACAGTGACTCAGTTATTATGGACACGTCACAGTGACTCAGTTATTATGGACACGTCACCGTGACTCAGTTATTATGGACACGTCACAGTGACTCAGTTATTATGGACATCAGTGACTCAGTTATTATGGACACGTCACCGTGACTCAGTTATTATGGACACGCCACCGTGACTCAGTTATTATGGACACGCAGTTATTATGGACACGCCACCGTGACTCAGTTATTATGGACACGCCACCGTGACTCAGTTATTATGGACACGCCACCGTGACTCAGTTATTATGGACACGCCACCGTGACTCAGTTATTATGGACACGCCACCGTGACTCAGTTATTATGGACACGCCACCGTGACTCAGTTATTATGGACACGCCACCGTGACTCAGTTATTATGGACACGCCACCGTGACTCAGTTATTATGGACACGCCACCGTGACTCAGTTATTATGGACAGTGTGACTCAGTTATTTAGGACACGTCACAGTGACTCAGTTATTATGGACACGTCACAGTGACTCAGTTATTATGGACACGCCACCGTGACTCAGTTATTATGGACACGCCACCGTGACTCAGATATTATGGACACGTCACCGTGACTCAGTTATTATGGACACGTCACCGTGACTCAGTTATTATGGACACGTCACCGTGACTCAGTTATTATGGACACGCCACCGTGACTCAGTTATTATGGACACGCCACCGTGACTCAGTTATTATGGACACGTCACAGTGACTCAGTTATTATGGACACGTCACAGTGACTCAGTTATTATGGACACGTCACAGTGACTCAGTTATTATGGACACGTCACAGTGACTCAGTTATTATGGACATCAGTGACTCAGTTATTATGGACACGTCACCGTGACTCAGTTATTATGGACACGTCACAGTGACTCAGTTATTATGGACATCAGTGACTCAGTTATTATGGACACGTCACCGTGACTCAGTTATTATGGACACGTCACCGTGACTCAGTTATTATGGACACGTCACCGTGACTCAGTTATTATGGACACGTCACCGTGACTCAGTTATTATGGACACGTCACCGTGACTCAGTTATTATGGACACGCCACCGTGACTCAGTTATTATGGACACGCCACCGTGACTCAGTTATTATGGACATCAGTGACTCAGTTATTATGGACATCAGTGACTCAGTTATTATGGACACGCCACAGTGACTCAGTTATTATGGACACGCCACCGTGACTCAGTTATTATGGACACGCCACCGTGACTCAGTTATTATGGACACGTCACCGTGACTCAGTTATTATGGACACGCCACCGTGACTCAGTTATTATGGACACGCCACCGTGACTCAGTTATTATGGACACGCCACCGTGACTCAGTTATTATGGACACGCCACCGTGACTCAGTTATTATGGACACGCCACCGTGACTCAGTTATTATGGACACGCCACCGTGACTCAGTTATTATGGACACGCCACCGTGACTCAGTTATTATGGACACGCCACCGTGACTCAGTTATTATGGACACGCCACCGTGACTCAGTTATTATGGACACGCCACCGTGACTCAGTTATTATGGACACGCCACCGTGACTCAGTTATTATGGACACGCCACCGTGACTCAGTTATTATGGACATCAGTGACTCAGTTATTATGGACACGCCACCGTGACTCAGTTATTATGGACACGTCACAGTGACTCAGTTATTATGGACACGTCACAGTGACTCAGTTATTATGGACACGTCACAGTGACTCAGTTATTATGGACACGCCACCGTGACTCAGTTATTATGGACACGCCACCGTGACTCAGTTATTATGGACACGCCACCGTGACTCAGTTATTATGGACACGCCACCGTGACTCAGTTATTATGGACACGCCACCGTGACTCAGTTATTATGGACACGCCACCGTGACTCAGTTATTATGGACACGTCACCGTGACTCAGTTATTATGGACACGTCACAGTGTCTCAGTTATTATGGACATCAGTGACTCAGTTATTATGGACACGCCACCGTGACTCAGTTATTATGGACACGTCACCGTGACTCAGTTATTATGGACACGTCACAGTGACTCAGTTATTATGGACATCAGTGACTCAGTTATTGGATACATCGTTCTCAGAAACACAAGCATACAATTGTATTTATATTCTATTCTGGGGCAGTAGGGTAGTCTAGTGGTTAGAGTGTTGGGCCAGTAACCAGCAGGTAGCCTAGTGGTTAGAGTGTTGGGCCAGTAACCAGCAGGTAGTCTAGTGGTTAGAGTGTTGGGCCAGTAACCAGCAGGTAGCCTAGTGGTTAGAGCGTTGGGCCAGTAACCAGCAGGTAGCCTAGTGCTTAGAGCGTTGGGCCAATAACCAGCAGGTAGCCTAGTGGTTAGAGCGTTGGGCCAGTAACCAGCAGGTAGCCTAGTGGTTAGAGCGTTGGGCCAGTAACCAGCAGGTAGCCTAGTGGTTAGAGCGTTGGGCCAGTAACCAGCAGGTAGCCTAGTGGTTAGAGCGTTGGGCCAGTAACCAGCAGGTAGCCTAGTGGTTAGAGCGTTGGGCCAGTAACCAGCAGGTAGTCTAGTGGTTCGAGAGTTGGGCCAGTAACCAGCAGGTAGTCTAGTGGTTCGAGAGTTGGGCCAGTAACCAGCAGGTAGTCTAGTGGTTCGAGAGTTGGGCCAGTAACCAGCAGGTAGCCTAGTGCTTAGAGCGTTGGGCCAGTAACCAGCAGGTAGCCTAGTGCTTAGAGTGTTGGGCCAGTAACCAGCAGGTAGCCTAGTGGTTACAGTGTTGGGCCAGTAACCAGCAGGTAGCCTAGTGGTTAGAGAGTTGGGCCAGTAACCAGCAGGTAGCCTAGTGGTTAGAGAGTTGGGCCAGTAACCAGCAGGGTCGCCTAGTGGTTAGAGCGTTGGGCCAGTAACCAGCAGGTAGCCTAGTGGTTAGAGAGTTGGGCCAGTAACCAGCAGGTAGCCTAGTGGTTAGAGCGTTGGGCCAGTAACCAGCAGGTAGCCTAGTGGTTAGAGCGTTGGGCCAGTAACCAGCAGGTAGCCTAGTGGTTAGAGCGTTGGGCCAGTAACCAGCAGGGTAGCCTAGTGGTTAGAGCGTTGGGCCAGTAACCAGCAGGTAGCCTAGTGGTTAGAGAGTTGGGCCAGTAACCAGCAGGGTCGCCTAGTGGTTAGAGCGTTGGGCCAGTAACCAGCAGGTAGCCTAGTGGTTAGAGAGTTGGGCCAGTAACCAGCAGGTAGCCTAGTGGTTAGAGCGTTGGGCCAGTAACCAGCAGGTAGCCTAGTGGTTAGAGCGTTGGGCCAGTAACCAGCAGGTAGCCTAGTGGTTAGAGCGTTGGGCCAGTAACCAGCAGGGTAGCCTAGTGGTTAGAGCGTTGGGCCAGTAACCAGCAGGTAGCCTAGTGGTTAGAGAGTTGGGCCAGTAACCAGCAGGTAGCCTAGTGGTTAGAGCGTTGGGCCAGTAACCAGCAGGTAGCCTAGTGGTTAGAGCGTTGGGACTAATAACCAAAAGGTTGCAAGATCAAATCCCTGAGCTGACGAGGTACAAATCTGTTGTTCTGCCCCTGAACAGGCAGTTAACCCACAGTTCCTAGGCCGTCATTGAAAATAAGAATTTGTTCTTAACTGACTTGCCTAGTTAAATAAATCAAAATTATTTTCTATAATGCAATGATAGCCTACTCAGTCACATTAGGGCTACATCCTCATGCTAAGGGTCGATTCTCAATCCAATGTGAACTTCGGAGTATAGTGTTTGTGAGCGGTATATTTATTGCCTCTGGGTGACAGGTCCTCTCTCCACTCACCTGCGCGTCAATCAGCTCCACTCTCAGGTAGATGTCCTCATGCCGCTGAGCCCAGTAGACGTGAGGAGTCAGCGTCTGCTGCATCGCACCTGTTGAGAATATCAGCACAATTCACGAAAGCATGAAAAAAAACTAAAATAACATGCCGGACGATGTGTCTCTCTTGCGGAAGCCGTCGAGGAGCCAGAATATTCTATGGAACTAGCGTGCGCGCTCACGAAAGGTCGTTGCGATACGTGCTCGTTCACCAGTCACTGTTGGGCACGTGGTATCAGTGTTTACGGAAGCTGCATCATGCGAAGTTTATAGAGGCTAAAAGTTGGCGATATTTTGCGTATTCTTGGCAATCAGCATGCTCCTAATAACGTGTTGAAGTTGTTGTTTTTGTAGTGATCGTTTTCCAGCTAACATGCAGGCGGAATCACCCGTAACGTCTCCGAAATTTGATTTGTTTGACTCGTGTGGTAAATTTCGTGTGCTGGTTGGGGTCACGGGTAGTGTGGCAGCGCTCAAAGTGCCTCTGTTGGTCTCCCAACTTCTTGAGTTACCCGGGGTAAGTAGATAGGCATCTAACTGGGATGTATTTCCTGCTAGCTATATTTGGATTCATTTTTTATTTTTTTTATTTTATTTTTAATTAACTATTAATTATTAACTATTTATTATATATATATGTATATATTTATAATATATTGTTATTTATTTATTAGAGAAAGAGGAAAAATGCAATATTATTTATATATATATATATATATATATATATATATATATAAATAATATATATATATAATATTGCATTTTTTATATATATAATAAATAATATTGCGTTACTCAAACAGGTATGGGGTCAACCGTTGCTCTCTGTGACCTGCACATGCATGATTATACCGCTGGAGGACGATGTGCACCTTGTATCAAACCAAATCTATCGCTGTATTGTCAAGAGGGGTTATTATGCCATTTAATGGAAACTGACGGGGAATTCCATCCGCAAATAATTATTTACATATCCTAGAGGCGCAGTCACGACGTTACACTTGTAATATCAGGTCATCTCAGCATTAACGTAACAGGTTAATGCTACCACATCCGGTTTTCAGCAGAAAAGGAAGCTGGGTTGAATTCGCTCTATCCCCGAAAATCTGTTATGTAGATAGGCCTCGATAATCAACACTTCTAATAGCAGGTCATATTTATTAATTATTTTACTAGTCAAGTCAGTTAAGAACAAATTCTTATTTTCAATGACAGCCTAGGAACAGTGGGTTAACTGCCTGTTCAGGGGCAGAACGACAGATTTGTACCTTGTCAGCTCGGGGGTTTGAACTCGCAACCTTCCGGTTACTAGTCCAATGCTCTAACCACTAGGCTACTCTACCCGAGGCCGAGCTAAATTATCCAACCCCTTACCGGCCCAATAAATTTATCAACTTCAGTTTACTTTGAAGAATATCAGAATGTCCAATTATGGACATTTGTAGAGGCACAAATAGAGGTAAATCACAGATAAGGTTCAAACATCAGCCACAAAAAAAAATTATCCTCATATCTGGACTGTAAACACTGCAATATAATTAATAATTAATCTATTTGTTCATGTGATGGTTCTATTTTGGGGAGTGCCACTGTATAAGACAATATAAAAAATGTATTCCGCTACCGAAGTATAGTAAACCCCCCTTTACTGGCTCAAATAGCCGACCAATCAGCCTGTTACCAACCCTTAGGAAACTTTTGAAAAAAATGGTGTTTGACCAGATAAAATGCTATTTTACAGTAAACAAATTGACAACAGAATTTCAGCATGCTTATAGGGAAGAACACTCAACAAGCACAGCACTTACACAAATGACTGATGATTGGCTGAGAGAAATTGATGACAAAAGATTGTGGGGGCTGTCTTGTTAGACTTCAGTGCAGCTTTTTACATTATTGATCATAGTCTGCTGCTAGAAAAACGTTTGTGCTATGGCTTTACACTCTCTGCTATAATGTTGTTAAAGAGATACCTACCAAGGAATAAGTCAAAACTAAAAGCATTGTATTTGGGACAAATCAAACACTAAATCCTAAGCCTCAACTAAATTGTGTAATGAATAATGTGGAAATTGAGCAAGTTGAGGTGACTAAGCTGCTTGGAGTAACCCTGGATTGTAAACTGTCATGGTCAAAACATATTGATACAACAGGAGCTAAAATGGGAGAAGTCTGACCATGATAAAGTGCTGCTCAACCTTCTTAACAGCACTGTCAACAAGGCAGGTCCTACAGGCCCTAGTTTCTACCTTCTGAACAGCACTATCAACAAGGTAGGTCCAACAGGCCCTAGTTTCTACCTTCTTAACAACACTATCAACAAGGCAGGTCCTACAGGCCCCAGTTTCTAGCTTCTTGTCAACACTATCAACAAGGCAGGTCCTACAGGCCCTAGTTTCTACCTTCTTAACAACACTATCAACAAGGCAGGTCCTACAGGCCCCAGTTTCTACCTTCTTAACAACACTATCAACAAGGCAGGTCCTACAGGCCCTAGTTTCTACCTTCTTAACAACACTATCAACAAGGCAGGTCCTACAGGCCCTAGTTTCTACCTTCTTAACAACACTATCAACAAGGCAGGTCCTACAGGCCCTGGTTTTGTCTCACCTGGACGACTGCCCAGTCATATGGTCATGTGCCACAAAGAGGGACTTAGGAAAATTGCAATTGGCTCAGAACAGGGCAGCGCTGCTGGCCCTTGGATGTACACAGAGAGCTAATATGAATAATATGCATGTCAATCTCTCTTGGCTCAAAGTGGAGGAGAGATTGACTTCATCACTACTTGTATTTATGAGAGGTATTGACATGTTGAATACACCGAGCTGTCTGTTTAAACCACTGGCACACAGCTTGGACACCCATACATACCCCACAAGACATGTCACCAGAGGTCTCTACACAGTCCCCAAGTGCAGAACAGACTATGAGAGATGCACAGTACTACATAGAGCCATGACTACATGGAACTCTATTCCACAGTACTACATAGAGCCATGACTACATGGAACTCTATTCCACAGTATGACATAGAGCCAAGACTACATGGAACTCTATTCCACAGTACTACATAGAGCCATGACTACATGGAACTCTATTCCACAGTACTACATAGAGACATGACTACATAGAACTCTATTCCACAGTACTACATAGAGCCATGACTACATGTAACTCTATTCCACAGTACTACATAGAGCCATGACTACATGGAACTCTATTCCACAGTACTACATAGAGCCATGACTACATGGAACTCTATTCCACAGTACTACATAGAGACATGACTACATGGAACTCTATTCCACAGTACTACATAGAGACATGACTACATAGAACTCTATTCCACAGTACTACATAGAGCCATGACTACATGTAACTCTATTCCACAGTACTACATAGAACCATGACTACATGGAACTCTATTCCACAGTACTACATAGAGCCATGACTACATGGAACTCTATTCCACAATACTACATAGAGCCATGACTACATGTAACTCTATTCCACAGTACTACATAGAGCCATGACTACATGTAACTCTATTCCACAGTACTACATAGAGCCATGACTACATGGAACTCTATTCCACAGTACTACATAGAACCATGACTACATGGAACTCTATTCCACAGTACTACATAGAGCCATGACTACATGGAACTCTATTCCACAATACTACATAGAGCCATGACTACATGTAACTCTATTCCACAGTACTACATAGAGCCATGACTACATGGAACTCTATTCCACAGTACTACATAGAACCATGACTACATGGAACTCTATTCCACAGTACTACATAGAGCCATGACTTCATGGAACTCTATTCCACAGTACTACATAGAGCCATGACTACATAGAACTCTATTCCACAGTACACAATAGAGCCATGACTACATGGAACTCTATTCCACAGTACCACATATAGCCATGACTACATGGAACTCTATTCCACAGTACTACATAGAGCCATGACTACATGGAACTCTATTCCACAGTACTACATAGAGCCATGACTTCATGGAACTCTATTCCACAGTACTACATAGAGCCATGACTACATGGAACTCTATTCCACAGTACTACGTAGAGCCATGACTACATGGAACTCTATTCCACAGTACTACATAGAGCCATGACTACATGGAACTCTATTCCACAGTACCACATATAGCCATGACTACATGGAACTCTATTCCACAGTACTACATACAGCCATGACTACATGGAACTCTATTCCACAGTACTACATAGAACCATGACTACATGGAACTCTATTCCACAGTACTACATAGAGACATGACTACATGGAACTCTATTCCACAGTACTACATAGAACCATGACTACATGGAACTCTATTCCACAGTACTACATAGAGCCATGACTACATGGAACTCTATTCCACAGTACTACATAGAGCCATGACTACATGGAACTCTATTCCACAGTACTACATAGAGCCATGACTACATGGAACTCTATTCCACATCAGGACACACACAGGTACAGATACACATACCTGTTGTTTTGTAGATATGTGGTAGTAGAGTAGTGGTCTGAGGGAACACACTTAATGTATTGTAGAGTAGTGGTCTGAGGGAACACACTTGATGTATTGTAGAGTAGTGGTCTGAGGGAACACACTTAATGTATTGTAGAGTAGTGGTCTGAGGGAACACACTTAATGTATTGTAGAGTAGTGGTCTGAGGGAATACACTTAATGTATTGTAGAGTAGTGATCACACCCTTATTTAGAAAGGTAGGGGATAGGGGCTAGGGGTTGATCCTAGGGTATAGGGGGTAGGGGTTGATCCTAGGGTATAGTGATTAGGGGTTGATCCCAGGGGAGAGGTGATTGGGATTAGGGGTTGATCCCAGGGGAGAGGTGGTAGGGATTAGGGGTTGATCCTAGGGGAGAGGTGGTAGGGATTAGGGGTTGATCCTAGGGGAGAGGTGATTGGGATTAGGGGTTGATCCCAGGGGAGAGGGATTAGGGGTTGATCCCAGGGGAGAGGTGGTAGGGATTAGGGGTTGATCCTAGGGGAGAGGTGGTAGGGATTAGGGGTTGATCCTAGGGGAGAGGTGGTAGGGATTAGGGGTTGATCCCAGGGGAGAGGGATTAGGGGTTGATCCCAGGGGAGTGGTGGTAGGGATTAGGGGTTGATCCAAGGGGAGAGGTGGTAGGGATTAGGGGTTGATCCTAGGGGAGAGGTGGTAGGGATTAGGGGTTGATCCTAGGGGAGAGGTGGTAGGGATTAGGGGTTGATCCTAGGGGAGAGGTGGTAGGGATTAGGGGTTGATCCTAGGGGAGAGGTGGTAGGGATTAGGGGTTGATCCTAGGGGAGAGGTGATTGGGATTAGGGGTTGATCCTAGGGGAGAGGTGGTAGGGATTAGGGGTTGATCCCAGGGGAGTGGTGGTAGGGATTAGGGGTTGATCCTAGGGGAGAGGTGGTAGGGATTAGGGGTTGACCCCAGGGGAGAGGTGGTAGGGATTAGGGGTTGATCCTAGGGGAGAGGTGATTGGGATTAGGGGTTGATCCTAGGGGAGAGGTGGTAGGGATTAGGGGTTGATCCTAGGGGAGAGGTGGTAGGGATTAGGGGTTGATCCCAGGGTATAGGGATTAGGGGTTGATCCCAGGGTATAGGGATTAGGGGTTGATCCCAGGGGAGAGGTGGTAGGGATTAGGGGTTGATCCTAGGGGAGAGGTGGTAGGGATTAGGAGTTGATCCTAGGGGAGAGGTGGTTGAGATTAGGGGTTGGTTTGTGTTTCAAGGTTGGAATAACACCCTTATTGTGTGTGTCTTCCCGTTTGCAGGTGGATGTGCGTGTTGTCACCACAGAACACGCCAAACACTTCTACAACCCTGCTGATTTGGCTGTCAGAGTCTACAGTGACACACATGAGTGGGAGGTTGGTAATCAAACAGAGGTCCTGTCTAGATAAAATAGAGTTTAGGTCAAATTGACATCCCAAAGTTTTTTGTTGTTGTTGCATTTTTAGCTAATCCTAACCCTTTTCCTAACCTTATCCTAATTATCCTAACCTGCTGCGTAGATTCTCCTAACCTGCTATGAAAAGTCCATTCTGACATAAACAGTATACCATCTAGTGAAAACCTCAGACACAGGGTTTAGTCGTGAAGAGTTATAATTGATTTGTAGTTGACTGGCCGGCAGGTAGCCTAGGGGTTATTGGGGCAGGTAGCCTCGGGGTTATTGGGGCAGGTAGCCTCGGGGTTATTGGGGCAGGTAGCCTCGGGGTTATTGGGGCAGGTAGCCTCGGGGTTATTGGGGCAGGTAGCCTTGGAGTTATTGGGGCAGGAAGCCTTGGAGTTATTGGGGCAGGAAGCCTAGGGGTTATTGGGGCAGGTAGCCTCGGGGTTATTGGGGCAGGTAGCCTCTGGGTTATTGGGGCAGGTAGCCTTGGAGTTATTGGGGCAGGAAGCCTAGGGGTTATTGGGGCAGGTAGCCTTGGGGTTATTGGGGCAGGTAGCCTAGGGGTTATTGGGGCAGGTAGCCTAGGGGTTATTGGGGCAGGTAGCCTTGGGGTTATTGGGGCAGGTAGGCTAGCGGTTATTGGGGCAGGTAGCCTTGGGGTTATTGGGGCAGGTAGGCTAGCGGTTAAAGCGTTAACCGAAAGGTCGCTGGTTTGAATACTTTAGCCGACAAGGTGAAACGTCTGTCGATGTGCCCTTGAGCAAGGCACTGAATCCAAATTGCTCCAGTTGTGACGTACTACTATGGCTGACCCTGGAAAACAACACATGTACCTATCCGGTAACCGGTATATAAATATATAGAAATCCACCTCTCTAAAAACAAGTCTCTCACCGTTGCAGTCTGCTATAGACCACCCTCTGCCCCCAGCTGTGCTCTGGACACCATATGTGAACTGATTGCCCCCCATCTATCTTCAGAGCTCGTGCTGCTAGGCGACCTAAACTGGATCTTGGCCAGGTCGCAATTGTAAATGAGAACTTGTTCTCAACTTGCCTACCTGGTTAAATAAAGGTGAAATAAATATGTGGCAATGAAATATATATATAGTATTATTTACTGGTCTGATATTTACATATCTAATTGCGGTTAAAACAGTTTGGAAATCAAATGTCTTCTCAGACGAATCTGTCTGTAGTTGTGGCTACCAAAATATTTTCTCAACTCTTCATATTGAGCGACGAGAGGAGCACACCTGCCATCCCGGGAAGAGCACATGTTACTTTCTGTGATGTGTATTTATCCTCTTTCAGATGTCAGACAGGCAGGGTTCCAGTCTCACACCAAGGTAAAGTGTTTGGTAAATGTTGACTGGACTCTATTGGACCCCTGTAGGTTTGGCAGGTAGGAATCTGGGTTTTGTAGGTAGGAATCTGGGTTTGGCAGGTAGGAATCTGGGTTTTGTAGGTAGGAATCTGGGTTTGGCAGGTAGGAATCTGGGTTTTGTAGGTAGGAATCTGGGTTTTGTAGGTAGGAATCTGGGTTTTGTAGGTAGGAATCTGGGTTTGGCAGGTAGGAATCTGGGTTTTGTAGGTAGGAATCTGGGTTTTGTAGGTAGGAATCTGGGTTTTGTAGGTAGGAATCTGGGTTTTGTAGGTAGGAATCTGGGTTTGGCAGGTAGGAATCTGGGTTTTGTAGGTAGGAATCTGGGTTTTGTAGGTAGGAATCTGGGTTTTGTAGGTAGGAATCTGGGTTTTGTAGGTAGGAATCTGGGTTTTGTAGGTAGGAATCTGGGTTTTGTAGGTAGGAATCTGGGTTTTGTAGGTAGGAATCTGGGTTTGGCAGGTAGGAATCTGGGTTTTGTAGGTAGGAATCTGGGTTTTGTAGGTAGGAATCTGGGTTTTGTAGGTAGGAATCTGGGTTTTGTAGGTAGGAATCTGGGTTTTGTAGGTAGGAATCTGGGTTTGGCAAGTAGGAATCTGTGGTTGGCAGGTAGGACTCGGTGGGGTTGGCTGGTAGGACTCGGTGAGGTGGGCAGGTAGGACTCAGTGAGGTGGGCAGGTAGGACTCGGTGTGGTTGGCAGGTAGGACTCGGTGGGGTGGGCAGGTAGGACTCGGTGTGGTTGGCAGGTAGGACTCGGTGAGGTGGGCAGGTAGGACTCAGTGAGGTGGGCAGGTAGGACTCAGTGAGGTGGGCAGGTAGGTCTTTACCCAGACCTACATCTCTTAGGGGATATCTATACCTAACCCTACATGACTCACTAGGCTAATCCTAAAATAATCCTGGAGCACGCCAGTGACTTTAAAATCCGTTGGTCTGCATTGTGCTCACTGAGTCTAGGGATTAAGTTGGCACCTGCAAATTTATTGAAACAGAACCACAGCTAGCTACAGCCTGGCTGACGCGACTCACGTGGAACACAGCGAGGGAGAGCTGTGAAGAATTCGAGGGAGGTGACAGACGAAGCTCTCTACCCCTCGACTGAAGATTGCGTAGTTATATTAATCCTCAGTGACCACTCGCTGTGTTCGACAGCTACTAAATTCCGTGTTAGATTCTCACAGTGTGAGTTAGCCTCCAACGCTAATTAGCCACACAGTATGGGTTAGCCCGCTAACTTCCTGTCCTGCGATCAGTATAGCTGGATGAATGGCCATATGGCCTATATAGCATCTAAATTCTTTTCCCATTCATGATTCACAATAATATGCTATTTCCATTTGTATTTTATGTTTCCTTTAAATAAAAGTTGTTGTGAAAATGAAAGGTCAAATGCACTGCATTTCAAACAGTTGAATTGTTCTGAACACACCCTTCTGTCTCCAACTGTTTGAACAGCATGTTAGCCCGTCCACCTGAAATCACGTGGCATATCTTTATTTCTCAGAATAAAATGCGTATCCCTGGGTAAAATATCGTTTATACTCTATTAGAGTGAAATAATGTCTCACGGTGTTTTAGTGTCCATGTGACCGTTTCTGTTGGACCAAACCTGAAATATAAATAACGAGTTTGAAAGCGCTCGTCAGAGAGGAAGATGTGATTTCTCAGTATCGTTAGCGTGAGGAGGGACAGGGGCTTGCTGTGTGTAAAACATAAGAGGGAGAAGCGAAGCGAGAAGTTTAACTCTCGCTAAAAAAATCTGTCCAAAAGAAGCCCAAATGCGTTGCTATGGGTTTATTTTGGACCTTAAGAGACAATTTCTTCTTGATCCGAAAATGTTGTCGGATATGGATGATGTGACACAATCGCAGAGCCTCCGGATGTACGCAGGGGACAAATTGAACTCGCTGTGCGCCTCTCAAATGTTGTAACAATGCGGAAGGCTCTATACAGCTCCGCATTGACATGATTGGTTGATGGTAGGTGAGGGGGCGGGAGGTCCTAAATAAACACAAACTCACTCCCTTGTCAACTTCCTTCACAAAAGCACTGCACTGCTCAGCGAAGTGCAAGAAATATGCCGTGACTTCTGCAGAGGCCCTATGACAAGGTAAATGCTGCACGGCCAATGCAGACTTCGGATTGACTTTACATTTGTCGTCTCCCTTCCCGCTCTTGGGACAACGACTCCCATTGTTAAGGCAGAGACGTGCATGTCTTCATGATATACAGATCGCTGGTGTAAATGGGGAGGTGCACACAGCGCAGAGAAGTGAAGGAGACCCCGAAAAATACAGGCATTTGGAATTTCGCGCGAAAACATAAATTCAAATTAACTCAATATATCGCCCAGCCCTGACGGTGCTTTAAATTTTTTATTTAACCTTTATTTAACTAAGCAAGTCAGTTGAGAGTAAATTCTTATTTGCAATGACGGCCTACCAGAAGGCAACATGTCTCCTGTGGGGACAGGGGCTGGGATTAAAAATAAAAAATAAATACAATATAAATATAGAACAAAACACACATCACAACAAGAGAGACAACACAACACTACATAAAAATATGGCCTTTGTGTTGTGCACCAGTATCTTAAAATATATACACTGAACAAAAATGTAATTGCAACATGAAACAATTTCAATGATTTTACTGAGTTACAGTTTTTATAAGGAAATTGGTCAAGTGAAATGAATTAATTAGGAACTAATCTATAGATTAAGGAACACTACTGTATTTCACATAACTGGGCAGTAGGTGTACCAGTATATTATATACAGTACCAGACAAAACTCAGTCAGGGGTTTTTCTTTATTTAAAAAAGAATTATTCTACATTGTAGAATAATAGTGAAAACATCAAAACTATTAAATAACACATATGGAATCATGTAATAACCAACAAAAAGGTGTTAAACAAATTAAAATATATTTTATATTTGAGATTCTTCAAAGTATCCCACCGTTTTACCTTGATGACAAGCTTTGCACACTGTTGGCGTTCAGTTTAATCAGTTTATGTTCACTAGTACAGAATAATATAATAATATATCCCATTTAGCAGACGCTTTTGTCCAAAGCGACTTACAAGTCGGCTGGGGCCACTACTTTTTTACATATGGGTGGCCCCAGCGGGAATCGAACCCACGACGCTTGGCGTTGCATGCGCCATGCTCTACCGACTGAGCCACACAGGACCCTACAATCAGTTCATGTTCACCAAAGGACATCCAGCCAATTTGACACAACTGTGTGGGAAGCATTGGAGTCAACTTTTGTCCAGCATCCCCGTGGGAGGTTTACGACACCTTGTAGAGTACATACCCCGAAGAATTGAGGCTGTTCTGAGGACAAAAGTGGGGGGAGGTGGGGGCTGGTTTGCAAGTCAATATCAGGAAGGTGTTCCTCATGTTTGGTATAGTCAGTGTACATGCTACACACACACACACACACACACACACACACACACACACACACACACACACACACACACACACACACACACACACACACACACACACACACACATCACAACGGCTGCTTATCAGACTCTTATTATGATTGCTAAATACTGCTCAGTTTATACACTGCCCCCCCCACGCATCTCCAATACACATGTAAATATTGAACTATAAATGGTGTCTTCCTGTATTATATTGATGCTAAATGTCTACTGCCATTTACTTTATGATGTTATCCTTATCTTTTATGTCTTATTGTCGTTGTCCAGAAGGAACCTGCAATTTGGTTGGAAGGTGTATACCATGTGTTAGAGCCGATTAATAAACATCGAATGTTTGGCCGGTTGGAAACCTTGAGTGTGGACTGTATACGTACCAAACAACCCCGCTTCAGGCTTGGGCAGTGGCTATGGTAAAGGCGAAAGGAAGCCACTACACCATGTGTATCCTGTACGAAAGGCTCCTGATGAATAGGCCGTGTGACAGCTGAGTTGAGTCTGCCAGTGAACAGCATCTACAACTCGGCCTTTTTTGCAATATTTTTTTATTTTATTTTTAAATATACAACCACTGGTTTAAAACACTGGAAAACAAGTGGCTACTGGTGAAAAGAGAAGACTGTCTAATCTGTCTGACTAAGATTTGAGTCTCCAGTCATGTACATTATGTCGCAGTGCATTGACGTGCCTTTATAAAAAGAGAAGACTGTCTAATCTGTCTGACTAAGATTTGAGTCTCCAGTACATTATGTCGTGTTGCCGTGCCTTTAGCAAAAGGACACATTCATCATGGACCCGAAGGATCCAGAAATTATCTTCACCACGTGTGTAAATGCTAGAAAACACCTGTAGACCTAGAGGTGATAACTGGTCTGAATACTAGTCCTCCGTCTCATCTGTAGACCTAGAGGTGATAACTGGTCTGAATACTAGTCCTCTGTCTCATCTGTAGACCTAGAGGTGATAACTGGTCTGAATACTATTCATCTTTCTCAGCTGTGCAAGTAGAGGTGATCATGTATCTGATAATGTCTTGAAAATGTTCCCATTGTCCCATAGCTGTGGAGCCAGCGTTCTGACCCTGTCCTGCACATAGAGCTGAGACGCTGGGCTGACCTCCTCGTTATAGCCCCTCTGGACGCGAACACACTGGGGAAGATCGCCAGCGGTATCTGTGACAACTTACTGGTGAGATCTTGTACTGGTAGACTGACAGGACATGGTTAGGATCCTCTAACTAGACAGACTGCCAGTCAACAGGACATGGTTAGGATCCTCTAACTAGACAGACTGCCTGTCAACAGGACATGGTTAGGATCCTCTAACTAGACAGACTGCCTGTCAACAGGACGTGGTTAGGATCCTCTAACTAGACAGACTGCCAGTCAACAGGACATGGTTAGGATCCTCTAACTAGACAGACTGCCAGTCAACAGGACATGGTTAGGATCCTCTAACTAGACAGACTGCCTGTCAACAGGACATGGTTAGGATCCTCTAACTAGACAGACTGCCAGTCAACAGGACATGGTTAGGATCCTCTGTAGATAGACAGACTGCCAGTCAACAGGACATGGTTAGGATCCTCTAACTAGACAGACTGCCTGTCAACAGGACATGGTTAGGATCCTCTAACTAGACAGACTGGCTGTCAACAGGACGTGGTTAGGATCCTCTAACTAGACAGACTGCCAGTCAACAGGACATGGTTAGGATCCTCTGTAGATAGACAGACTGCCAGTCAACAGGACATGGTTAGGATCCTCTAACTAGACAGACTGCCTGTCAACAGGACATGGTTAGGATCCTCTAACTAGACAGACTGCCTGTCAACAGGACATGGTTAGGATCCTCTAACTAGACAGACTGGCTGTCAACAGGACGTGGTTAGGATCCTCTAACTAGACAGACTGCCTGTCAACAGGACATGGTTAGGATCCTCTAACTAGACAGACTGCCAGTCAACAGGACATGGTTAGGATCCTCTAACTAGACAGACTGCCAGTCAACAGGACATGGTTAGGATCCTCTAACTAGACAGACTGCCTGTCAACAGGACATGGTTAGGATCCTCTGTAGATAGACAGACTGCCAGTCAACAGGACATGGTTAGGATCCTCTAACTAGACAGACTGGCTGTCAACAGGACATGGTTAGGATCCTCTAACTAGATAGACTGGCTGTCAACAGGACATGGTTAGGATCCTCTAACTAGACAGACTGCCAGTCAACAGGACATGGTTAGGATCCTCTAACTAGACAGACTGCCAGTCAACAGGACATGGTGAGGATCCTCTAACTAGACAGACTGCCTGTCAACAGGACATGGTTAGGATCCTCTAACTAGACAGACTGGCTGTCAACAGGACATGGTTAGGATCCTCTAACTAGACAGACTGCCTGTCAACAGGACATGGTTAGGATCCTCTAACTAGACAGACTGGCTGTCAACAGGACATGGTGAGGATCCTCTAACTAGACAGACTGCCTGTCAACAGGACATGGTTAGGATCCTCTAACTAGACAGACTGCCAGTCAACAGGACATGGTTAGGATCCTCTAACTAGACAGACTGGCTGTCAACAGGACATGGTTAGGATCCTCTAACTAGACAGACTGCCAGTCAACAGGACATGGTTAGGATCCTCTAACTAGACAGACTGGCTGTCAACAGGACATGGTTAGGATCCTCTAACTAGACAGACTGCCAGTCAACAGGACATGGTTAGGATCCTCTAACTAGACAGACTGCCAGTCAACAGGACATGGTTAGGATCCTCTGTAGATAGACTGCCAGTCAACAGGACATGGTTAGGATCCTCTAACTAGACAGACTGCCAGTCAACAGGACATGGTTAGGATCCTCTAACTAGACAGACTGGCTGTCAACAGGACATGGTTAGGATCCTCTAACTAGACAGACTGCCAGTCAACAGGACATGGTTAGGATCCTCTAACTAGACAGACTGCCAGTCAACAGGACATGGTTAGGATCCTCTAACTAGACAGACTGGCTGTCAACAGGACATGGTTAGGATCCTCTAACTAGACAGACTGGCTGTCAACAGGACATGGTTAGGATCCTCTAACTAGACAGACTGCCTGTCAACAGGACATGGTTAGGATCCTCTAACTAGACAGACTGCCTGTCAACAGGACATGGTTAGGATCCTCTAACTAGACAGACTGCCAGTCAACAGGACATGGTTAGGATCCTCTAACTAGACAGACTGCCAGTCAACAGGACATGGTTAGGATCCTCTAACTAGACAGACTGCCTGTCAACAGGACATGGTTAGGATCCTCTAACTAGACAGACTGGCTGTCAACAGGACATGGTTAGGATCCTCTAACTAGACAGACTGCCAGTCAACAGGACATGGTTAGGATCCTCTAACTAGACAGACTGCCTGTCAACAGGACATGGTTAGGATCCTCTAACTAGACAGACTGCCAGTCAACAGGACATGGTTAGGATCCTCTAACTAGACAGACTGCCTGTCAACAGGACATGGTTAGGATCCTCTAACTAGACAGACTGCCTGTCAACAGGACATGGTTAGGATCCTCTAACTAGACAGACTGCCTGTCAACAGGACATGGTTAGGATCCTCTGTAGATAGACAGACTGCCAGTCAACAGGACATGGTTAGGATCCTCTAACTAGACAGACTGCCAGTCAACAGGACATGGTTAGGATCCTCTAACTAGACAGACTGCCTGTCAACAGGACATGGTTAGGATCCTCTAACTAGACAGACTGCCTGTCAACAGGACATGGTTAGGATCCTCTAACTAGACAGACTGCCTGTCAACAGGACATGGTGAGGATCCTCTAACTAGACAGACTGCCTGTCAACAGGACATGGTTAGGATCCTCTGTAGATAGACAGACTGCCTGTCAACAGGACATGGTTAGGATCCTCTAACTAGACAGACTGCCTGTCAACAGGACGTGGTTAGGATCCTCTAACTAGACAGACTGGCTGTCAACAGGACATGGTTAGGATCCTCTAACTAGACAGACTGCCTGTCAACAGGACGTGGTTAGGATCCTCTAACTAGACAGACTGCCTGTCAACATGGTTAGGATCCTCTAACTAGACAGACTGTCAGTCAACAGGACATGGTTAGGATCCTCTAACTAGACAGACTGCCTGTCAACAGGACATGGTTAGGATCCTCTGTAGATAGACAGACTGCCTGTCAACAGGACATGGTTAGGATCCTCTAACTAGACAGACTGGCTGTCAACAGGACATGGTTAGGATCCTCTAACTAGACAGACTGCCTGTCAACAGGACATGGTTAGGATCCTCTAACTAGACAGACTGCCAGTCAACAGGACATGGTTAGGATCCTCTAACTAGACAGACTGCCTGTCAACAGGACATGGTTAGGATCCTCTAACTAGACAGACTGCCTGTCAACAGGACATGGTTAGGATCCTCTAACTAGACAGACTGCCAGTCAACAGGACATGGTGAGGATCCTCTAACTAGACAGACTGCCTGTCAACAGGACATTGTTAGGATCCTCTAACTAGACAGACTGCCAGTCAACAGGACATGGTTAGGATCCTCTAACTAGACAGACTGCCTGTCAACAGGACATTGTTAGGATCCTCTAACTAGACAGACTGGCTGTCAACAGGACATGGTTAGGATCCTCTAACTAGATAGACTGGCTGTCAACAGGACATGGTTAGGATCCTCTAACTAGACAGACTGCCTGTCAACAGGACATGGTTAGGATCCTCTAACTAGACAGACTGCCAGTCAACAGGACGTGGTTAGGATCCTCTAACTAGACAGACTGCCTGTCAACAGGACATGGTTAGGATCCTCTAACTAGACAGACTGGCTGTCAACAGGACATGGTTAGGATCCTCTAACTAGACAGACTGCCTGTCAACAGGACATGGTTAGGATCCTCTAACTAGACAGACTGGCTGTCAACAGGACATGGTTAGGATCCTCTAACTAGACAGACTGCCTGTCAACAGGACATGGTTAGGATCCTCTAACTAGACAGACTGCCTGTCAACAGGACATGGTTAGGATCCTCTAACTAGACAGACTGTCTGTCAACAGGACATGGTGAGGATCCTCTAACTAGACAGACTGCCAGTCAACAGGACATGGTTAGGATCCTCTAACTAGACAGACTGCCTGTCAACAGGACATGGTTAGGATCCTCTAACTAGACAGACTGCCAGTCAACAGGACATGGTTAGGATCCTCTAACTAGACAGACTGCCAGTCAACAGGACATGGTTAGGATCCTCTAACTAGACAGACTGCCAGTCAACAGGACATGGTTAGGATCCTCTAACTAGACAGACTGGCTGTCAACAGGACATGGTTAGGATCCTCTAACTAGACAGACTGGCTGTCAACAGGACATGGTTAGGATCCTCTAACTAGATAGACTGGCTGTCAACAGGACATGGTTAGGATCCTCTAACTAGACAGACTGCCAGTCAACAGGACATGGTTAGGATCCTCTAACTAGACAGACTGCCTGTCAACAGGACATGGTTAGGATCCTCTAACTAGACAGACTGGCTGTCAACAGGACATGGTTAGGATCCTCGAACTAGACAGACTGGCTGTCAACAGGACATGGTTAGGATCCTCTAACTAGATAGACTGGCTGTCAACAGGACATGGTTAGGATCCTCTAACTAGACAGACTGCCAGTCAACAGGACATGGTTAGGATCCTCTAACTAGACAGACTGCCAGTCAACAGGACATGGTTAGGATCCTCTAACTAGACAGACTGGCTGTCAACAGGACATGGTTAGGATCCTCTAACTAGACAGACTGCCAGTCAACAGGACATGGTTAGGATCCTCTAACTAGACAGACTGGCTGTCAACAGGACATGGTTAGGATCCTCTAACTAGACAGACTGCCTGTCAACAGGACATGGTTAGGATCCTCTAACTAGACAGACTGGCTGTCAACAGGACATGGTTAGGATCCTCTAACTAGACAGACTGCCTGTCAACAGGACATGGTTAGGATCCTCTAACTAGACAGACTGGCTGTCAACAGGACATGGTTAGGATCCTCTAACTAGACAGACTGCCAGTCAACAGGACATGGTTAGGATCCTCTAACTAGACAGACTGCCTGTCAACAGGACATGGTTAGGATCCTCTAACTAGACAGACTGCCAGTCAACAGGACATGGTTAGGATCCTCTAACTAGACAGACTGCCTGTCAACAGGACATGGTTAGGATCCTCTAACTAGACAGACTGCCTGTCAACAGGACATGGTTAGGATCCTCTAACTAGACAGACTGCCTGTCAACAGGACATGGTTAGGATCCTCTGTAGATAGACAGACTGCCAGTCAACAGGACATGGTTAGGATCCTCTAACTAGACAGACTGCCAGTCAACAGGACATGGTTAGGATCCTCTAACTAGACAGACTGCCTGTCAACAGGACATGGTTAGGATCCTCTAACTAGACAGACTGCCTGTCAACAGGACATGGTTAGGATCCTCTAACTAGACAGACTGCCTGTCAACAGGACATGGTTAGGATCCTCTAACTAGACAGACTGCCAGTCAACAGGACATGGTTAGGATCCTCTAACTAGACAGACTGCCTGTCAACAGGACATGGTTAGGATCCTCTAACTAGACAGACTGCCTGTCAACAGGACATGGTTAGGATCCTCTAACTAGACAGACTGTCTGTCAACAGGACATGGTTAGGATCCTCTGTAGACAGACTGCCAGTCAACAGGACATGGTTAGGATCCTCTAACTAGACAGACTGCCTGTCAACAGGACATGGTTAGGATCCTCTAACTAGACAGACTGCCAGTCAACAGGACGTGGTTAGGATCCTCTAACTAGACAGACTGCCAGTCAACAGGACATGGTTAGGATCCTCTAACTAGACAGACTGCCTGTCAACAGGACATGGTTAGGATCCTCTAACTAGACAGACTGCCTGTCAACAGGACATGGTTAGGATCCTCTAACTAGACAGACTGCCAGTCAACAGGACATGGTTAGGATCCTCTAACTAGACAGACTGCCTGTCAACAGGACATGGTTAGGATCCTCTGTAGACAGACTGCCAGTCAACAGGACATGGTTAGGATCCTCTAACTAGACAGACTGCCAGTCAACAGGACATGGTTAGGATCCTCTAACTAGACAGACTGCCAGTCAACAGGACATGGTTAGGATCCTCTAACTAGACAGACTGCCAGTCAACAGGACATGGTTAGGATCCTCTAACTAGACAGACTGCCTGTCAACAGGACATGGTTAGGATCCTCTAACTAGACAGACTGCCAGTCAACAGGACATGGTTAGGATCCTCTAACTAGACAGACTGCCAGTCAACAGGACATGGTTAGGATCCTCTAACTAGACAGACTGCCAGTCAACAGGACATGGTTAGGATCCTCTAACTAGACAGACTGGCTGTCAACAGGACATGGTTAGGATCCTCTAACTAGACAGACTGCCTGTCAACAGGACATGGTTAGGATCCTCTAACTAGACAGACTGCCTGTCAACAGGACATGGTTAGGATCCTCTAACTAGACAGACTGCCAGTCAACAGGACATGGTTAGGATCCTCTAACTAGACAGACTGGCTGTCAACAGGACGTGGTTAGGATCCTCTAACTAGACAGACTGCCTGTCAACAGGACATGGTTAGGATCCTCTAACTAGACAGACTGCCTGTCAACAGGACATGGTTAGGATCCTCTAACTAGACAGACTGCCAGTCAACAGGACATGGTGAGGATCCTCTAACTAGACAGACTGCCTGTCAACAGGACATGGTTAGGATCCTCTAACTAGACAGACTGCCTGTCAACAGGACATGGTTAGGATCCTCTGTAGATAGACAGACTGCCTGTCAACAGGACATGGTTAGGATCCTCTAACTAGACAGACTGTCTGTCAACAGGACATGGTTAGGATCCTCTAACTAGACAGACTGCCTGTCAACAGGACATGGTTAGGATCCTCTAACTAGACAGACTGCCTGTCAACAGGACATGGTTAGGATCCTCTAACTAGACAGACTGCCTGTCAACAGGACATGGTTAGGATCCTCTGTAGATAGACAGACTGCCTGTCAACAGGACATGGTTAGGATCCTCTAACTAGACAGACTGGCTGTCAACAGGACATGGTTAGGATCCTCTAACTAGACAGACTGCCTGTCAACAGGACATGGTTAGGATCCTCTAACTAGACAGACTGCCAGTCAACAGGACATGGTTAGGATCCTCTAACTAGACAGACTGCCTGTCAACAGGACATGGTTAGGATCCTCTAACTAGACAGACTGCCTGTCAACAGGACATGGTTAGGATCCTCTAACTAGACAGACTGCCTGTCAACAGGACATGGTTAGGATCCTCTAACTAGACAGACTGCCTGTCAACAGGACATTGTTAGGATCCTCTAACTAGACAGACTGCCAGTCAACAGGACATGGTTAGGATCCTCTAACTAGACAGACTGCCTGTCAACAGGACATTGTTAGGATCCTCTAACTAGACAGACTGGCTGTCAACAGGACATGGTTAGGATCCTCTAACTAGACAGACTGCCTGTCAACAGGACATGGTTAGGATCCTCTAACTAGACAGACTGCCTGTCAACAGGACATGGTTAGGATCCTCTAACTAGACAGACTGGCTGTCAACAGGACATGGTTAGGATCCTCTAACTAGACAGACTGCCTGTCAACAGGACATGGTTAGGATCCTCTAACTAGACAGACTGGCTGTCAACAGGACATGGTTAGGATCCTCTAACTAGACAGACTGCCTGTCAACAGGACATGGTTAGGATCCTCTAACTAGACAGACTGCCTGTCAACAGGACATGGTTAGGATCCTCTAACTAGACAGACTGTCTGTCAACAGGACATGGTGAGGATCCTCTAACTAGACAGACTGCCAGTCAACAGGACATGGTTAGGATCCTCTAACTAGACAGACTGCCTGTCAACAGGACATGGTTAGGATCCTCTAACTAGACAGACTGCCTGTCAACAGGACATGGTTAGGATCCTCTAACTAGACAGACTGGCTGTCAACAGGACATGGTTAGGATCCTCTAACTAGACAGACTGCCTGTCAACAGGACATGGTTAGGATCCTCTAACTAGACAGACTGCCTGTCAACAGGACATGGTTAGGATCCTCTAACTAGACAGACTGCCTGTCAACAGGACATGGTTAGGATCCTCTAACTAGACAGACTGCCTGTCAACAGGACATGGTTAGGATCCTCTAACTAGACAGACTGCCTGTCAACAGGACGTGGTTAGGATCCTCTAACTAGACAGACTGGCTGTCAACAGGACATGGTTAGGATCCTCTGTAGACAGACTGCCAGTCAACAGGACATGGTTAGGATCCTCTAACTAGACAGACTGCCTGTCAACAGGACATGGTTAGGATCCTCTAACTAGACAGACTGCCTGTCAACAGGACATGGTTAGGATCCTCTAACTAGACAGACTGCCAGTCAACAGGACATGGTTAGGATCCTCTAACTAGACAGACTGCCTGTCAACAGGACATGGTTAGGATCCTCTAACTAGACAGACTGTCTGTCAACAGGACATGGTTAGGATCCTCTAACTAGACAGACTGCCTGTCAACAGGACATGGTTAGGATCCTCTAACTAGACAGACTGCCTGTCAACAGGACATGGTTAGGATCCTCTAACTAGACAGACTGCCTGTCAACAGGACATGGTTAGGATCCTCTAACTAGACAGACTGGCTGTCAACAGGACATGGTTAGGATCCTCTAACTAGAGGGTCTGCCTGTCAACAGGACATGGTTAGGATCCTCTAACTAGACAGACTGCCTGTCAACAGGACATGGTTAGGATCCTCTAACTAGAGGGTCTGCCTGTCAACAGGACATGGTTAGGATCCTCTAACTAGACAGACTGCCTGTCAACAGGACATGGTTAGGATCCTCTAACTAGACAGACTGGCTGTCAACAGGACATGGTTAGGATCCTCTAACTAGACAGACTGCCAGTCAACAGGACATGGTTAGGATCCTCTAACTAGAGGGTCTGCCTGTCAACAGGACATGGTTAGGATCCTCTAACTAGACAGACTGCCAGTCAACAGGACATGGTTAGGATCCTCTAACTAGACAGACTGCCAGTCAACAGGACATGGTTAGGATCCTCTAACTAGACAGACTGGCTGTCAACAGGACATGGTTAGGATCCTCTAACTAGACAGACTGCCAGTCAACAGGACATGGTTAGGATCCTCTAACTAGACAGACTGCCTGTCAACAGGACATGGTTAGGATCCTCTAACTAGACAGACTGCCTGTCAACAGGACATGGTTAGGATCCTCTAACTAGACAGACTGGCTGTCAACAGGACATGGTTAGGATCCTCTAACTAGACAGACTGCCTGTCAACAGGACATGGTTAGGATCCTCTAACTAGACAGACTGCCTGTCAACAGGACATGGTTAGGATCCTCTAACTAGACAGACTGCCTGTCAACAGGACATGGTTAGGATCCTCTAACTAGACAGACTGCCAGTCAACAGGACATGGTTAGGATCCTCTAACTAGACAGACTGCCTGTCAACAGGACATGGTTAGGATCCTCTAACTAGACAGACTGCCAGTCAACAGGACATGGTTAGGATCCTCTAACTAGACAGACTGGCTGTCAACAGGACATGGTTAGGATCCTCTAACTAGACAGACTGCCTGTCAACAGGACATGGTTAGGATCCTCTAACTAGACAGACTGCCTGTCAACAGGACATGGTTAGGATCCTCTAACTAGACAGACTGCCTGTCAACAGGACATGGTTAGGATCCTCTGTAGATAGACAGACTGCCTGTCAACAGGACGTGGTTAGGATCCTCTAACTAGACAGACTGCCTGTCAACAGGACATGGTTAGGATCCTCTAACTAGACAGACTGCCTGTCAACAGGACATGGTTAGGATCCTCTAACTAGACAGACTGCCAGTCAACAGGACATGGTTAGGATCCTCTAACTAGACAGACTGCCTGTCAACAGGACATGGTTAGGATCCTCTAACTAGACAGACTGCCTGTCAACAGGACATGGTTAGGATCCTCTAACTAGACAGACTGCCAGTCAACAGGACATGGTTAGGATCCTCTAACTAGACAGACTGCCTGTCAACAGGACATGGTTAGGATCCTCTAACTAGACAGACTGCCAGTCAACAGGACATGGTTAGGATCCTCTAACTAGACAGACTGCCAGTCAACAGGACATGGTTAGGATCCTCTGTAGATAGACAGACTGCCTGTCAACAGGACATGGTTAGGATCCTCTAACTAGACAGACTGCCTGTCAACAGGACATGGTTAGGATCCTCTAACTAGACAGACTGCCAGTCAACAGGACATGGTTAGGATCCTCTAACTAGACAGACTGGCTGTCAACAGGACATGGTTAGGATCCTCTAACTAGACAGACTGCCTGTCAACAGGACATGGTTAGGATCCTCTGTAGATAGACAGACTGCCTGTCAACAGGACATGGTTAGGATCCTCTAACTAGACAGACTGGCTGTCAACAGGACATGGTTAGGATCCTCTAACTAGACAGACTGGCTGTCAACAGGACATGGTTAGGATCCTCTAACTAGACAGACTGCCTGTCAACAGGACATGGTTAGGATCCTCTAACTAGACAGACTGCCTGTCAACAGGACATGGTTAGGATCCTCTAACTAGACAGACTGCCAGTCAACAGGACATGGTTAGGATCCTCTAACTAGACAGACTGCCTGTCAACAGGACATGGTTAGGATCCTCTAACTAGACAGACTGCCTGTCAACAGGACATGGTTAGGATCCTCTGTAGATAGACAGACTGCCAGTCAACAGGACATGGTTAGGATCCTCTAACTAGACAGACTGCCAGTCAACAGGACATGGTTAGGATCCTCTAACTAGACAGACTGCCTGTCAACAGGACATGGTTAGGATCCTCTAACTAGACAGACTGCCAGTCAACAGGACATGGTTAGGATCCTCTAACTAGACAGACTGCCTGTCAACAGGACATGGTTAGGATCCTCTAACTAGACAGACTGCCAGTCAACAGGACATGGTTAGGATCCTCTAACTAGACAGACTGCCTGTCAACAGGACATGGTTAGGATCCTCTAACTAGACAGACTGCCTGTCAACAGGACATGGTTAGGATCCTCTAACTAGACAGACTGCCTGTCAACAGGACATGGTTAGGATCCTCTAACTAGACAGACTGCCTGTCAACAGGACATGGTTAGGATCCTCTAACTAGACAGACTGGCTGTCAACAGGACATGGTTAGGATCCTCTAACTAGACAGACTGCCAGTCAACAGGACATGGTTAGGATCCTCTAACTAGACAGACTGCCTGTCAACAGGACATGGTTAGGATCCTCTAACTAGACAGACTGCCTGTCAACAGGACATGGTTAGGATCCTCTGTAGATAGACAGACTGCCAGTCAACAGGACATGGTTAGGATCCTCTAACTAGACAGACTGCCAGTCAACAGGACATGGTTAGGATCCTCTAACTAGACAGACTGCCTGTCAACAGGACATGGTTAGGATCCTCTAACTAGACAGACTGCCAGTCAACAGGACATGGTTAGGATCCTCTAACTAGACAGACTGCCTGTCAACAGGACATGGTTAGGATCCTCTAACTAGACAGACTGCCAGTCAACAGGACATGGTTAGGATCCTCTAACTAGACAGACTGCCTGTCAACAGGACATGGTTAGGATCCTCTAACTAGACAGACTGCCTGTCAACAGGACATGGTTAGGATCCTCTAACTAGACAGACTGCCTGTCAACAGGACATGGTTAGGATCCTCTAACTAGACAGACTGCCTGTCAACAGGACATGGTTAGGATCCTCTAACTAGACAGACTGCCTGTCAACAGGACATGGTTAGGATCCTCTAACTAGACAGACTGCCAGTCAACAGGACGTGGTTAGGATCCTCTAACTAGACAGACTGCCTGTCAACAGGACATGGTTAGGATCCTCTAACTAGACAGACTGCCTGTCAACAGGACATGGTTAGGATCCTCTAACTAGACAGACTGCCTGTCAACAGGACATGGTTAGGATCCTCTAACTAGACAGACTGCCTGTCAACAGGACATGGTTAGGATCCTCTAACTAGACAGACTGCCTGTCAACAGGACATGGTGAGGATCCTCTAACTAGACAGACTGCCAGTCAACAGGACATGGTTAGGATCCTCTAACTAGACAGACTGCCTGTCAACAGGACATGGTTAGGATCCTCTAACTAGACAGACTGGCTGTCAACAGGACATGGTTAGGATCCTCTAACTAGACAGACTGCCAGTCAACAGGACATGGTTAGGATCCTCTAACTAGACAGACTGGCTGTCAACAGGACATGGTGAGGATCCTCTGACTAGACAGACTGCCTGTCAACAGGACATGGTTAGGATCCTCTAACTAGACAGACTGCCAGTCAACAGGACATGGTTAGGATCCTCTAACTAGACAGACTGCCAGTCAACAGGACATGGTTAGGATCCTCTAACTAGACAGACTGCCAGTCAACAGGACATGGTTAGGATCCTCTAACTAGACAGACTGCCTGTCAACAGGACATGGTTAGGATCCTCTAACTAGACAGACTGCCTGTCAACAGGACATGGTTAGGATCCTCTAACTAGACAGACTGCCTGTCAACAGGACATGGTTAGGATCCTCTAACTAGACAGACTGCCAGTCAACAGGACATGGTTAGGATCCTCTAACTAGACAGACTGCCTGTCAACAGGACATGGTTAGGATCCTCTAACTAGACAGACTGCCAGTCAACAGGACGTGGTTAGGATCCTCTAACTAGACAGACTGCCTGTCAACAGGACATGGTTAGGATCCTCTAACTAGACAGACTGCCTGTCAACAGGACATGGTTAGGATCCTCTAACTAGACAGACTGCCAGTCAACAGGACATGGTTAGGATCCTCTAACTAGACAGACTGCCTGTCAACAGGACATGGTTAGGATCCTCTAACTAGACAGACTGTCTGTCAACAGGACATGGTGAGGATCCTCTAACTAGACAGACTGCCAGTCAACAGGACATGGTTAGGATCCTCTAACTAGACAGACTGCCTGTAAACAGGACATGGTTAGGATCCTCTAACTAGACAGACTGCCTGTCAACAGGACATGGTTAGGATCCTCTGTAGATAGACAGACTGCCTGTCAACAGGACATGGTGAGGATCCTCTAACTAGACAGACTGCCTGTCAACAGGACATGGTTAGGATCCTCTAACTAGACAGACTGTCTGTCAACAGGACATGGTTAGGATCCTCTAACTAGACAGACTGCCTGTCAACAGGACATGGTTAGGATCCTCTAACTAGACAGACTGCCAGTCAACAGGACATGGTTAGGATCCTCTGTAGATAGACAGACTGCCTGTCAACAGGACATGGTGAGGATCCTCTAACTAGACAGACTGCCTGTCAACAGGACATGGTTAGGATCCTCTAACTAGACAGACTGTCTGTCAACAGGACATGGTTAGGATCCTCTAACTAGACAGACTGCCTGTCAACAGGACATGGTTAGGATCCTCTAACTAGACAGACTGCCAGTCAACAGGACATGGTTAGGATCCTCTGTAGATAGACAGACTGCCAGTCAACAGGACATGGTTAGGATCCTCTAACTAGACAGACTGCCTGTCAACAGGACATGGTTAGGATCCTCTAACTAGACAGACTGCCTGTCAACAGGACATGGTTAGGATCCTCTAACTAGACAGACTGCCTGTCAACAGGACATGGTTAGGATCCTCTAACTAGACAGACTGCCTGTCAACAGGACATGGTTAGGATCCTCTAAATAGACAGACTGCCAGTCAACAGGACATGGTTAGGATCCTCTAACTAGACAGACTGCCAGTCAACAGGACATGGTGAGGATCCTCTAACTAGACAGACTGGCTGTCAACAGGACATGGTTAGGATCCTCTAACTAGACAGACTGCCAGTCAACAGGACATGGTTAGGATCCTCTGTAGATAGACAGACTGCCAGTCAACAGGACGTGGTTAGGATCCTCTAACTAGACAGACTGCCTGTCAACAGGACGTGGTTAGGATCCTCTAACTAGACAGACTGCCAGTCAACAGGACATGGTTAGGATCCTCTAACTAGACAGACTGCCAGTCAACAGGACATGGTTAGGATCCTCTAACTAGACAGACTGCCTGTCAACAGGACATGGTTAGGATCCTCTGTAGATAGACTGCCTGTCAACAGGACGTGGTTAGGATCCTCTAACTAGACAGACTGGCTGTCAACAGGACATGGTTAGGATCCTCTAACTAGACAGACTGCCTGTCAACAGGACGTGGTTAGGATCCTCTAACTAGACAGACTGCCTGTCAACAGGACATGGTTAGGATCCTCTAACTAGACAGACTGCCATGAACACTACTATGACCATGAACACTACAATGAACACGACCATGAACACTACTATGACCATGAACACTATCATGAACACTACTGTGACCATGAACACTACTATACACACTACCATGAACACTACTATGCCCATGAACACTACCATGAACACTACCATGAACACTACTATACACACTACCATGAACACTACTATGCCCATGAACACTACCATGAACACTACTATGACCATGAACACTACTATGACCATGAACACTACTATGACCATGAACACTACTGTGACCATGAACACTACCACAAACACTACTGTGACCATGAACACTACCATGAACACTACTATGACCATGAACACTACTATGAACACTACTATGACCATGAACACTGCCATGAACACTAATATGACCATGAACACTAATATGACCATGAACACTACCATGAACACTACTATGACCATGAACACTGCAATGAACACTACCATGAACACTACCATGAACACTGCCATGAACACTACTATGGCCATGAACACTACCATGAACACTACCATGAACACTACTATGACCATGAACACTACAATGACCATGAACACTACCACGAACACTACTGTGACCATGAACACTGCAATGAACACTACCATGAACACTACTTTGACCATGAACACTACTGTGACCATGAACACTACTTTGACCATGAACACTACTGTGACCATGAACACTACTGTGACCATGAACACTACTATGACCATGAACACTACTATGACCATGAACGCTACTATGACTATGAACACTACTTTAACCATGAACACAACCATGAACACTACTATAACCATGAACACTACTATAACCATGAACACAACCATGAACACTACTATAACCATGAACACTACTGTGACCATGAACACTACTATAACCATGAACACTACCATGAACACTACTATAACCATGAACACTACTATGACCATGAACACTACTATAACCATGAACACGACTGTGACCATGAACACTACTATGACCATGAACGCTACTATAACCATGAACACTACTATAACCATGAACACTACCATGAACACTACTATGACCATGAACACTACTATAACCATGAACACTACTATGACCATGAACGCTACTATAACCATGAACACTACTATTACCATGAACACTACCATGAACACTACTATGACCATGAACACTACCATGAACACTACTATAACCATGAACACTACTATAACCATCAACACAACCATGAACACTACTATAACCATGAACACTACTGTGAACACTACTATGACCATGAACACTGCCATGAACACTAATATGACCATGAACGCTACTATGACCATGAACACTACCATGAACACTACTATGACCATGAACACTGCAATGAACACTACCATGAACACTACCATGAACACTGCCATGAACACTACTATGGTCATGAACACTACCATGAACACTACCATGAACACTACTATGACCATGAACACTACTATGACCATGAACACTACCATGAACACTACTGTGACCATGAACACTACTATACACACTACCATGAACACTACTATGACCATGAACACTACCATAAACACCACTATGATCATGAACACTACTATGACCATGAACATTACCATGAACACCACTATGACCATGAACACTCCTTTGACCATGAACACTACTGTGACCATGAACACTACTATGACCATGAACACAACCATGAACACTACTATGACCATGAACACTACTGTGACCATGAACACTACTATGACCATGAACACTACTATGACCATGAACGCTACTATGACCATGAACACTACTTTAACCATGAACACAACCATGAACACTACTATAACCATGAACACTACTATAACCATGAACACAACCATGAACACTACTATAACCATGAACACTACTGTGACCATGAACACTACTGTGACCATGAACACTACCATGAACACTACTATAACCATGAACACTACCATGAACACTACTATGACCATGAACACTACTATAACCATGAACACGACTGTGACCATGAACACTACTATGACCATGAACGCTACTATAACCATGAACACTACTATAACCATTAACACTACCATGAACACTACTATGACCATGAACACTACTATAACCATGAACACTACCATGAACACTACTATGACCATGAACACTACTATTACCATGAACACTACCATGAACACTACTATGACCATGAACACTTCCATGAACACTACTATAACCATGAACACTACCATGAACACTACTATAACCATGAACACAACCATGAACACTACTATAACCATGAACACTACTGTGAACACTACTATGACCATGAACACTGCCATGAACACTAATGTGACCATGAACGCTACTATGACCATGAACACTACCATGAACACTACTATGACCATGAACACTGCAATGAACACTACCATGAACACTGCCATGAACACTACTATGGCCATGAACACTACCATGAACTACCATGAACACTACTATGACCATGAACACTACTATGACCATGAACACTACCATGAACACTACTGTGACCATGAACACTACTATACACACTACCATGAACACTACTATGACCATGAACACTACCATAAACACCACTATGATCATGAACACTACTATGACCATGAACATTACCATGAACACCACTATGACCATGAACACTACTTTGACCATGAACACTACTATGACCATGAACACTATTATGACCATGAACGCTACTGTGACCATGAACACTACTGTGACCATGAACACTACTATGACCATGAACACAACCATGAACACTACAATGACCATGAACGCTAATATGACAATGAACGCTACTATGACAATGAACACTACCATGAACACTACTATGACCATGAACGCTACTATGACCATGAACACTACTGTGACCATGAACACTACTATGACCATGAACACTACTATGACCATGAACGCTACTATGACCATGAACACTACTTTAACCATGAACACAACCATGAACACTACTATAACCATGAACACTACTATAACCATGAACACAACCATGAACACTACTATAACCATGAACACTACTGTGACCATGAACACTACTATAACCATGAACACTACCATGAACACTACTATAACCATGAACACTACCATGAACACTACTATGACCATGAACACTACTATAACCATGAACACGACTGTGACCATGAACACTACTATGACCATGAACGCTACTATAACCATGAACACTACTATAACCATGAACACTACTATGACCATGAACACTACTATAACCATGAACACTACCATGAACACTACTATGACCATGAACGCTACTACAACCATGAACACTACTATTACCATGAACACTACTATGACCATGAACACTGCAATGAACACTACCATGAACACTATCATGAACACTGCCATGAACACTACTATGGCCATGAACACTACCATGAACACTACCATGAACACTACTATGACCATGAACACTACTATGACCATGAACACTACCATGAACACTACTGTGACCATGAACACTACTATACACACTACCATGAACACTACTATGACCATGAACACTACCATAAACACCACTATGATCATGAACACTACTATGACCATGAACATTACCATGAACACCACTATGACCGTGAACACTACTTTGACCATGAACACTACTATGACCATGAACACTACCATGAACACTACTGTAACCATGAACACTACTATGACCATGAACACTACTATGACCATGAACGCTACTGTGACCATGAACACTACTGTGACCATGAACACTACTATGACCATGAACACAACCATGAACACTACTATGACCATGAACGCTAATATGACAATGAACGCTACTATGACAATGAACACTACCATGAACACTACTATGACCATGAACGCTACTATGACCATGAACACTACTGTGACCATGAACACTACTTTGACCATGAACACTATTATGACCATGAACACTACTGTGACCATGAACACTACTATGACAATGAACACTACTATGACCATGAACGCTACTATGAACACTACTATAACCATGAACACTACTGTGACCATGAACACTACTATAACCATGAACACTACCATGAACACTACTATGACCATGAACACTACTATAACCATGAACACGACTGTGACCATGAACACTACTATGACCATGAACGCTACTATAACCATGAACACTACTATAACCATGAACACTACCATGAACACTACTATGACCATGAACACTACTATAACCATGAACACTACCATGAACACTACTATGACCATGAACGCTACTATAACCATGAACACTACTATTACCATGAACACTACCATGAACACTACTATGACCATGAACACTACCATGAACACTACTATAACCATGAACACTACCATGAACACTACTATAACCATGAACACAACCATGAACACTACTGTGACCATGAATACTACTATAACCATGAACACTACCATGAACACTACTATAATCATGAACACTACTGTGACCATGAACACAACTGTGACCATGAACACTACTATGACCATGAACGCTCCTATAACCATGAACACTACTATAACCATGAACACTACCACGGTAGGGTAGCCTAGTGGTTAGAGCGTTGGACAAGTAACCGGAAGGTTGCAAGTTCAAATCCCCGAGCTGACAAGGTACAAATCTGTCGTTCTGCCCCTGAACAGGCAGTTAACCCACTATTCCTAGGCCGTCATTGAAAATAAGAATTTGTTCTTAACTGACTTGCCTAGTTAAATAAAGGTTAAAAAAAAGAAAAAAACACTACTATGACCATGAACACTACTATAACCATGAACACTACCATGAACACTACTATGACCATGAACGCTAATATAACCATGAACACTACTATAACCATGAACACTACTATAACCATGAACACCACCATGAACACTACTATAACCATGAACACTACCATGAAAACTACTATAACCATGAACACTACTATAACCATGAACACAATCATGAACACTTCTATAACCATGAACACTACTGTGACCATGAACACTACTGTGACCATGAACACTGCCATGTACACTACTATGACCATGAACACTACTGTGACCATGAACACTACTATGACCATGAACACTGCCATGAACACTACTATGTGGTTGTAATCCAATAGGCCACTCTACTATCATATACTATATTCTACTGTACTCTATTCTACTGTGCTAGATTCTATTCTACTGTACTCTGTTCTACTGTACTAGAGTAGTATATTGTACTGTATTCTAATGTACTCTATTCTACTGTACTAGACTATTATATTGCATTCTATTCTACAGTACTCTACTGTACTAGAGTAGTATACTGTACTGTATTCTAATGTACTCCATTCTACTGTACTAGACTATTATATTGTATTCTATTCTACAGTACTCTACTATACTAGACTCTTTTCTACTGTTCTATACTCTTCTATTCTACTCTCCTTCTCTCTATTCTACTGTACTATACTCTTCTCATACTCTATTCTACTATATTGTACTCTATTATACTCCACTATACTCTACTCTCATACTATATTCTACTGTACTGTACTCCATTCTACTGTACGCTCATACTCTATTCTACTATACTCTATGACACTGTACTAGATTTTACTATACTTTATTCTACTCTACTCTCAGACTCTATTTTATTGTACTCTCATACTCTATTCTACTGTACTATAATCTTTTCATACGCTATTCTACTGTGCTATACTCTACTCTCATACTCTATAATACTGTACTGTACTCTATTCTATTCTACTGTACTATACTGTACTCTCATACTCTATTCTACTCTACTCTCATACTCTATTTTACTCTACTGTACTCTATTCTACTGTACGGCAGGGTCGCCTAGTGGTTAGAGCGTTGGACTAGTAACCGGAAGGTTGCAAGTTCAAACCCCCGAGCTGACAAGGTACAAATCTGTCGTTCTGCCCCTGAACAGGCAGTTAACCTGCTGTTCCTCGGCCGTCATTGAAAATAAGAATTTGTTCTTAACTGACTTGCCTGGTTAAATAAAGGTACTATACTCTATTATACTGTACTCTACTCTCATATGCTCTATTCTACTATACTATACTTTACTCTCATATACTCTATTCCACTATACTATACTTTACTCTCATATACTCTATTCTAATGTACTATACTTTACTCTCATATACTCTATTCTAGTGTACTATACTTTACTCTCATATACTCTATTCTAATGTACTATACTTTACTCGCATATACTCTATTCTAATGTACTATACTTTACTCTCATATACTCTATTCTACTATACTATACTTTACTCTCATATACTCTATTCTACTATTCTATACTTTACTCTCATATACTCTATTCTAATGTACTATACTTTTCTCTCATATACTCTATTCTAATGTACTATACTTTTCTCTCATATACTCTATTCTACTGTAGAGTAATACTGAACTCTATTCTACTGTACTCAACTCTATTCTGATGTACTCTAATCTGCTGTACTCTATTCTACTGTACTCTATTCTACTGTACTCTATTCTTCTGTACTCTATTCTACTTTATTCTATTGTAGTCTCAAGACTATTATATTCTCTTATACTCTATTCTATTATACTGCACTCTACTCGCATTTGCTCTATTCTATTCTACTGTACTCTACTATGCTCTATTCTACTGTACTCAACTATACTCTCATACTCTATTGTACTGTACTATACTATATTCTACTGTACTCTACTCTCATATACTCTATTCTACTATAACCAGATACCAACCCTGATTACTCCCTTAAAGGGAACTGACCTCACCCCTGACCTCAACCTCTCCTTCAACTAATCCACAGATGTCCATCTGTCTTCCCTATATCAACACATCGCTCTCCTCTCGTCTCCTCTCCTCCATCCAACACATTCCAAAGCCGTCTGGCTTTCTTTGCTTTCTCAATTATCAAAGTTTAGCCGATTCCAACAACTCTATTGTACTCTACTATACTCTATTGTACTCTACTATACTGTAATGTACTCTATTATACTGCAATGTACTCTATTATACTGTAATGTACTCTACTATACTCTATTGTACTCTACTATACTGTAATGTACTCTATTATACTGAAATGTACTCTACTATACTGTAATGTACTCTACTATACTCTATTGTACTCTACTATACTGTAATGTACTCCGCTATACTCTAGTGTACTCTACTATACTGTGATGTACTCTACTGTACTCTACTATACTGTTATGTGCTCTACTATACTCTATTGCACTCTACCATACTGTAATGGACTCTATTATACTGCAATGTACTATACTATACTGTAATGTACTCTATTATACTGTAATGTACTCTACTATACTGTAATGTACTCTGCTGTACTCTACTATACTCTATTGCACTCTACTATACTGTAATGTACTCTACTATACTGTAATGTACTCTACTATACTGTACTCTATTATACTGTAATGTACTATGCTGTACTCTACTGTAATGTACTCTACTATACTGTGGCTTGCTTTACTATACTCTACTATACTCTATTATACTGCAATGTGCTCTACTACACTGTAATGTACTCTGCTGTACTCTACTGTAATGTACTCTACTATACTCTATTGCACTCTACCATACTGTAATGTACTCTACCATACTGTAATGTACTCTACTATACTGTAATGTACTCTGCTGTACTCTACTATACTGTAATGTACTCTACTATACTGTAATGTACTCTACTATACTGTAATGTACTCTGCTGTACTCTACTATACTGTAATGTACTCTACCATACTGTAATGTACTCTACTATACTGTAATGTACTCTACTATACTGTAATGTACTCTACTATACTGTAATGTGCTCTACTATACTGTGATGTACTCTACTATACTGTAATGTACTCTGCTGTACTCTACTATACTGTAATGTACTCTACTATACTGTAATGTACTCTACTATACTGTAATGTACTCTACCATACTGTAATGTACTCTACTATACTGTAATGTACTCTGCTGTACTCTACTATACTGTAATGTACTCTACTATACTGTAATGTACTCTACCATACTGTAATGTACTCTACTATACTGTACTCTATTATACTGTAATGTACTCTGCTGTACTCTACTGTAATGTACTCTACTATACCCGATTATACTCTACTATACTGTGGCTTGCTTTACTATACTCTACTATACTCTATTATACTGCAATGTGCTCTACTATACACTATTGTAATCAACTATACTGTAATGTACTCTACTATACTGTACTCTATTATACTCGGTTATACTCTACTATACTGTGACATGCTCTATTATGCTCTACTGTACTATACTGTAATGTACTATACTGTGCTGTACTATACTGTACTCTACTATACTGCAATGTGCTATACTCTACTGTGCTGTACTATACTGTACTATACTGCAATGTGCTATACTCTACTGTGAGGTACTATACTGTACTCTACTATACTGTAATGTGCTCTACTATACTGTGCTGTACTCTACTATACTGTAATGTACTATCCTATACTGTAATATCCTCTGCTATACTCTATTGTGCTCTACTATACTGTGCTGTACTCTACTATACTGTAATGTACTATACTGTAATGTACTATACTATACTGTACTATACTGTAATATCCTCTGCTATACTCTATTGTACTCTACTATACTGTGCTGTACTCTACTATACTATACTGTAATATCCTCTGCTATACTCTATTGTACTCTACTATACTGTGCTGTACTCTACTGTACTCTACTGTGCTGTACTCTACTATACTGTGCTCGACTATACTGTAATGTACTCTACTATACTGTAATGTACTATACTCTACTATACTGTAATATCCTATACTGTACTCCACTATACAGTAATGTACTCTGCTATGCTCTATTGTACTCGACTATACAGTAATGTGCTCTACTATACTGTGATGTACTCTACTATACTGTAATGTACTATACTCTACTATACTGTAATATACTATACTATACTGTACTCCACTATACAGTAATGTACTCTGCTATACTCTATTGTACTCTACTATACTGTAATGTACTCTACTATACTGTGATGTACTTTACTATACTCTATTGTACTCTACTATACTGTGATGTACTCTGCTATACTCTACCATACTGTAATGTGCTCTACTGTACTGTGATGTACACTACTATACTCTACTGTGCTCTACTATACTGTAATGTACTCTACTATACTGTGATGTACTCTACTATACTGTGATGTACTATACTCTACTGTGCTCTACTATACTGTAATGTCCTCTACTATACTCTACTGTGCTGTACTGTACTCTACTCTACTGTGCTCTACTATACTGTAATGTACTCTACTATACTCTAATGTGCTGTACTGTACTCTACTCTACTGTACTGTAATGTACTCTACTATACTCTACTGTGCTCTACTATACTGTAATGTACTCTACTGTACTGTGATGTACTCTACTATACTCTACTGTACTCTACCATACTGTAATGTACTCTACTGTACTGTGATGTACTCTACTATACTCTACTGTGCTCTACTATACTGTAATGTGCTCTACTATACTGTGATGTGCTCTACTATACTGTGATGTGCTCTACTATACTGTGATGTGCTCTACTATACTGTGATGTGCTCTACTATACTGTGATGTACTCTACTATACTGTGATGTACTCTACTATACTGTGATGTACTATACTCTACTGTGCTCTACTATACTGTAATGTACTCTACTATACTCTACTGTGCTGTACTCTACTCTACTGTGCTCTACTATACTGTAATGCACTCTACTATACTCTAATGTGCTGTACTGTACTCTACTCTACTGTGCTCTACTATACTGTAATGTACTCTACTATACTCTGCTGCGCTCTACTATACTGTAATGTACTCTACTATACTCTACTGTACTCTACTATACTGTAATGTACTCTACTATACTCTACTGTACTCTACTATACTGTAATGTACTCTACTATACTCTACTGTACTCTACTATACTGTAATGTACTCTACCATACTGTAATGTACTCTACCATACTCTACTGTACTCTACTATACTCGACTGTACTGTGATGTACTCTACTATACTCTACTGTGCTCTACTATACTGTAATGTACTCTACTGTACTGTGATGTACTCTACTATACTCTACTGTACTCTACTGTACTGTGATGTACTGTACTGTGATGTACTCTACTATACTCTACTGTACTCTACTATACTGTAATGTACTCTACTATACTCTATTGTACTCTACTATACTGCAATGTACTCTACTATACTCTACTGCGCTCTACTATACTGTAATGTACTCTACTATACTCTACTGTACTCTACTATACTGTAATGTACTCTACTGTACTGTGATGTACTCTACTATACTGTAATGTACTCTACTGTACTGTGATGTACTCTACTATACTGTAATGTACTCTACTATACTCTATTGTACTCTACTATACTGTAATGTACTATCCTATACTGTAATATCCTCTGCTATACTCTATTGTGCTCTACTATACTGTGCTGTACTCTACTATACTGTAATGTACTATACTGTGATGTACTATACTATACTGTACTATACTGTAATATCCTCTGCTATACTCTATTGTACTCTACTATACTGTAATGTGCTCTACTATACTGTGCTGTACTCTACTATACTATACTGTAATATCCTCTGCTATACTCTATTGTACTCTACTATACTGTGCTGTACTCTACTGTGCTGTACTCTACTATACTGTGCTCGACTATACTGTAATGTACTCTACTATACTGTAATGTACTATACTCTACTATACTGTAATATCCTATACTGTACTCCACTATACAGTAATGTACTCTGCTATGCTCTATTGTACTCGACTATACAGTAATGTGCTCTACTATACTGTGATGTACTCTACTATACTGTAATGTACTATACTCTACTATACTGTAATATACTATACTATACTGTACTCCACTATACAGTAATGTACTCTGCTATACTCTATTGTACTCTACTATACTGTAATGTACTCTACTATACTGTGATGTACTTTACTATACTCTATTGTACTCTACTATACTGTGATGTACTCTGCTATACTCTACCATACTGTAATGTGCTCTACTGTACTGTGATGTACACTACTGTGCTCTACTATACTGTAATGTACTCTACTATACTCTACTGTGCTGTACTGTACTCTACTCTACTGTGCTCTACTATACTGTAATGTACTCTACTATACTCTAATGTGCTGTACTGTACTCTACTGTACTGTACTGTAATGTACTCTACTATACTCTACTGTGCTCTACTATACTGTAATGTACTCTACTGTACTGTGATGTACTCTACTATACTCTACTGTGCTCTACTATACTGTAATGTGCTCTACTATACTGTAATGTACTCTACTATACTCTAATGTGCTGTACTGTACTCTACTCTACTGTGCTCTACTATACTGTAATGTACTCTACTATACTCTACTGTGCTCTACTATACTGTAATGTACTCTACTGTACTGTGATGTACTCTACTGTACTCTACCATACTGTAATGTACTCTACTGTACTGTGATGTACTCTACTATACTCTACTGTGCTCTACTATACTGTACTGTACTGTGATGTACTCTACTATACTCTACTGTACTCTACTGTACTGTGATGTACTCTACTATACTCTACTGTGCTCTACTATACTGTAATGTACTCTACTATACTCTACTGTACTCTACTATACTGTAATGAACTCTACTATACTCTACTGTACTCTACCATACTGTAATGTACTCTACCATACTCTACTGTACTCTACTATACTCTACTGTACTGTGATGTACTCTACTATACTCTACTGTGCTCTACTATACTGTAATGTACTCTACTGTACTGTGATGTACTCTACTATACTCTACTGTACTCTACTGTACTGTGATGTACTGTACTGTGATGTACTCTACTATACTCTACTGTACTCTACTATACTGTAATGTACTCTACTATACTCTATTGTACTCTACTATACTGTAATGTACTCTACTATACTCTACTGCGCTCTACTATACTGTAATGTACTCTACTATACTCTACTGTACTCTACTATACTGTAATGTACTCTACTATACTCTACTGTACTCTACTGTACTGTGATGTACTCTACTATACTCTACTGTGCTCTACTATACTGTAATGTACTCTACTATACTCTACTGTAATCTACTATACTGTAATGAACTCTACTATACTCTACTGTACTCTACCATACTGTAATGTACTCTACCATACTCTACTGTACTCTACTATACTCTACTGTACTGTGATGTACTCTACTATACTCTACTGTGCTCTACTATACTGTAATGTACTCTACTGTACTGTGATGTACTCTACTATACTCTACTGTACTCTACTGTACTGTGATGTACTGTACTGTGATGTACTCTACTATACTCTACTGTACTCTACTATACTGTAATGTACTCTACTATACTCTATTGTACTCTACTATACTGTAATGTACTCTACTATACTCTACTGTGCTCTACTATACTGCAATGTACTCTACTATACTCTACTGTACTCTACTATACTGTAATGTACTCTACTATACTCTACTGTACTCTACTATACTGTAATGTACTCTACTATACTCTACTGTACTCTACTATACTGTAATGTACTCTACCATACTGTAATGTACTCTACCATACTCTACTATACTCTACTGTACTGTGATGTACTCTACTATACTCTACTGTGCTCTGCTATACTGTAATGTACTCTACTGTACTGTGATGTACTCTACTATACTGTAATGTACTCTACTATACTCTATTGTACTCTACTATACTGTAATGTACTCTACTATACTCTACTGCGCTCTACTATACTGTAATGTACTCTACTATACTCTATTGTACTCTACTATACTGTAATGTACTCTACTATACTCTACTGCGCTCTACTATACTGTAATGTACTCTACTGTACTCTACTATACTGTAATGTACTCTACTATACTCTACCGTACTCTACTATACTGTAATGTACTCTACCATACTTTACTGTACTCTACTATACTCTACTGTACTCTACTATACTGTAATGTACTCTACCATACTGTAATGTACTCCACCATACTCTACTGTACTCTACTATACTCTACTGTACTGTGATGTACTCTACTATACTCTACTGTGCTCTACTATACTGTAATGTACTCTACTGTACTGTGATGTACTCTACTATACTGTAATGTACTCTACTATACTCTATTGTACTCTACTATACTGTAATGTACTCTACTATACTCTACTGCGCTCTACTATACTGTAATGTACTCTACTATACTCTATTGTACTCTACTATACTGTAATGTACTCTACTATACTCTACTGCGCTCTACTATACTGTAATGTACTCTACTGTACTCTACTATACTGTAATGTACTCTACTATACTCTACTGTACTCTACTATACTGTAATGTACTCTACTATACTTTACTGCACTCTACTATACTCTACTATACTCTACTGTACTCTACTATACTGTAATGTACTCTACTATACTCTACTGTACTCCACTATACTGTAATGTACTCTACTATACTCTACTGTACTCTACTATACTGTAATGTACTCTACCATACTGTAATGTACTCTACCATACTCTACTATACTCTACTGTGATGTACTCTACTATACTCTGCTGTGCTCTACTATACTGTAATGTACTCTACTGTACTGTGATGTACTCTACTATACTGTAATGTACTCTACTATACTCTATTGTACTCTACTATACTGTAATGTACTCTACTATACTCTACTGCGCTCTACTATACTGTAATGTACTCTACTATACTCTACTGTGCTGTACTCTACTCTACTGTGCTCTACTATACTGTAATGCACTCTACTATACTCTAATGTGCTGTACTGTACTCTACTCTACTGTGCTCTACTATACTGTAATGTACTCTACTATACTCTACTGTGCTCTACTATACTGTAATGTACTCTACTGTACTGTGATGTACTCTACTGTACTCTACCATACTGTAATGTACTCTACTGTACTGTGATGTACTCTACTATACTCTACTATACTCTACTGTACTCTACTATACTGTAATGTACTCTACTATACTCTACTGTACTCTACCATACTGTAATGTACTCTACCATACTCTACTGTACTCTACTATACTCTACTGTACTGTGATGTACTCTACTATACTCTACTGTGCTCTACTATACTGTAATGTACTCTACTGTACTGTGATGTACTCTACTATACTCTACTGTACTCTACTGTACTGTGATGTACTGTACTGTGATGTACTCTACTATACTCTACTGTACTCTACTATACTGTAATGTACTCTACTATACTCTATTGTACTCTACTATACTGTAATGTACTCTACTATACTCTACTGCGCTCTACTATACTGTAATGTACTCTACTATACTCTACTGTACTCTACTATACTGTAATGTACTCTACTGTACTGTGATGTACTCTACTATACTGTAATGTACTCTACTGTACTGTGATGTACTCTACTATACTGTAATGTACTCTACTATACTCTATTGTACTCTACTATACTGTAATGTACTATCCTATACTGTAATATCCTCTGCTATACTCTATTGTGCTCTACTATACTGTGCTGTACTCTACTATACTGTAATGTACTATACTGTAATGTACTATACTATACTGTACTATACTGTAATATCCTCTGCTATACTCTATTGTACTCTACTATACTGTAATGTGCTCTACTATACTGTGCTGTACTCTACTATACTATACTGTAATATCCTCTGCTATACTCTATTGTACTCTACTATACTGTGCTGTACTCTACTGTGCTGTACTCTACTATACTGTGCTCGACTATACTGTAATGTACTCTACTATACTGTAATGTACTATACTCTACTATACTGTAATATCCTATACTGTACTCCACTATACAGTAATGTACTCTGCTATGCTCTATTGTACTCGACTATACAGTAATGTGCTCTACTATACTGTGATGTACTCTACTATACTGTAATATACTATACTATACTGTACTCCACTATACAGTAATGTACTCTGCTATACTCTATTGTACTCTACTATACTGTAATGTACTCTACTATACTGTGATGTACTTTACTATACTCTATTGTACTCTACTATACTGTGATGTACTCTGCTATACTCTACCATACTGTAATGTGCTCTACTGTACTGTGATGTACACTACTGTGCTCTACTATACTGTAATGTACTCTACTATACTGTGATGTACTCTACTATACTGTGATGTACTATACTCTACTGTGCTCTACTATACTGTAATGTCCTCTACTATACTCTACTGTGCTGTACTGTACTCTACTCTACTGTGCTCTACTATACTGTAATGTACTCTACTATACTCTAATGTGCTGTACTGTACTCTACTGTACTGTACTGTAATGTACTCTACTATACTCTACTGTGCTCTACTATACTGTAATGTACTCTACTGTACTGTGATGTACTCTACTATACTCTACTGTGCTCTACTATACTGTAATGTGCTCTACTATACTGTGATGTGCTCTACTATACTGTGATGTGCTCTACTATACTGTGATGTGCTCTACTATACTGTGATGTGCTCTACTATACTGTGATGTACTCTACTATACTGTGATGTACTCTACTATACTGTGATGTACTATACTCTACTGTGCTCTACTATACTGTAATGTACTCTACTATACTCTACTGTGCTGTACTCTACTCTACTGTGCTCTACTATACTGTAATGTACTCTACTATACTCTAATGTGCTGTACTGTACTCTACTCTACTGTGCTCTACTATACTGTAATGTACTCTACTATACTCTACTGTGCTCTACTATACTGTAATGTACTCTACCATACTGTAATGTACTCTACCATACTCTACTATACTCTACTGTACTGTGATGTACTCTACTATACTCTACTGTGCTCTGCTATACTGTAATGTACTCTACTGTACTGTGATGTACTCTACTATACTGTAATGTACTCTACTATACTCTATTGTACTCTACTATACTGTAATGTACTCTACTATACTCTACTGCGCTCTACTATACTGTAATGTACTCTACTATACTCTATTGTACTCTACTATACTGTAATGTACTCTACTATACTCTACTGCGCTCTACTATACTGTAATGTACTCTACTGTACTCTACTATACTGTAATGTACTCTACTATACTCTACCGTACTCTACTATACTGTAATGTACTCTACCATACTTTACTGTACTCTACTATACTCTACTGTACTCTACTATACTGTAATGTACTCTACCATACTGTAATGTACTCCACCATACTCTACTGTACTCTACTATACTCTACTGTACTGTGATGTACTCTACTATACTCTACTGTGCTCTACTATACTGTAATGTACTCTACTGTACTGTGATGTACTCTACTATACTGTAATGTACTCTACTATACTCTATTGTACTCTACTATACTGTAATGTACTCTACTATACTCTACTGCGCTCTACTATACTGTAATGTACTCTACTATACTCTATTGTACTCTACTATACTGTAATGTACTCTACTATACTCTACTGCGCTCTACTATACTGTAATGTACTCTACTGTACTCTACTATACTGTAATGTACTCTACTATACTCTACTGTACTCTACTATACTGTAATGTACTCTACTATACTTTACTGCACTCTACTATACTCTACTATACTCTACTGTACTCTACTATACTGCAATGTACTCTACTATACTCTACTGTACTCCACTATACTGTAATGTACTCTACTATACTCTACTGTACTCTACTATACTGTAATGTACTCTACCATACTGTAATGTACTCTACCATACTCTACTATACTCTACTGTGATGTACTCTACTATACTCTGCTGTGCTCTACTATACTGTAATGTACTCTACTGTACTGTGATGTACTCTACTATACTGTAATGTACTCTACTATACTCTATTGTACTCTACTATACTGTAATGTACTCTACTATACTCTACTGCGCTCTACTATACTCTAATGTACTCTACTATACTCTACTGTGCTGTACTCTACTCTACTGTGCTCTACTATACTGTAATGCACTCTACTATACTCTAATGTGCTGTACTGTACTCTACTCTACTGTGCTCTACTATACTGTAATGTACTCTACTATACTCTACTGTGCTCTACTATACTGTAATGTACTCTACTGTACTGTGATGTACTCTACTGTACTCTACCATACTGTAATGTACTCTACTGTACTGTGATGTACTCTACTATACTCTACTATACTCTACTGTACTCTACTATACTGTAATGTACTCTACTATACTCTACTGTACTCTACCATACTGTAATGTACTCTACCATACTCTACTGTACTCTACTATACTCTACTGTACTGTGATGTACTCTACTATACTCTACTGTGCTCTACTATACTCTACTGTACTCTACTGTACTGTGATGTACTGTACTGTGATGTACTCTACTATACTCTACTGTACTCTACTATACTGTAATGTACTCTACTATACTCTATTGTACTCTACTATACTGTAATGTACTCTACTATACTCTACTGCGCTCTACTATACTGTAATGTACTCTACTATACTCTACTGTACTCTACTATACTGTAATGTACTCTACTGTACTGTGATGTACTCTACTATACTGTAATGTACTCTACTGTACTGTGATGTACTCTACTATACTGTAATGTACTCTACTATACTCTATTGTACTCTACTATACTGTAATGTACTATCCTATACTGTAATATCCTCTGCTATACTCTATTGTGCTCTACTATACTGTGCTGTACTCTACTATACTGTAATGTACTATACTGTAATGTACTATACTATACTGTACTATACTGTAATATCCTCTGCTATACTCTATTGTACTCTACTATACTGTAATGTGCTCTACTATACTGTGCTGTACTCTACTATACTATACTGTAATATCCTCTGCTATACTCTATTGTACTCTACTATACTGTGCTGTACTCTACTGTGCTGTACTCTACTATACTGTGCTCGACTATACTGTAATGTACTCTACTATACTGTAATGTACTATACTCTACTATACTGTAATATCCTATACTGTACTCCACTATACAGTAATGTACTCTGCTATGCTCTATTGTACTCGACTATACAGTAATGTGCTCTACTATACTGTGATGTACTCTACTATACTGTAATATACTATACTATACTGTACTCCACTATACAGTAATGTACTCTGCTATACTCTATTGTACTCTACTATACTGTAATGTACTCTACTATACTGTGATGTACTTTACTATACTCTATTGTACTCTACTATACTGTGATGTACTCTGCTATACTCTACCATACTGTAATGTGCTCTACTGTACTGTGATGTACACTACTGTGCTCTACTATACTGTAATGTACTCTACTATACTGTGATGTACTCTACTATACTGTGATGTACTATACTCTACTGTGCTCTACTATACTGTAATGTCCTCTACTATACTCTACTGTGCTGTACTGTACTCTACTCTACTGTGCTCTACTATACTGTAATGTACTCTACTATACTCTAATGTGCTGTACTGTACTCTACTGTACTGTACTGTAATGTACTCTACTATACTCTACTGTGCTCTACTATACTGTAATGTACTCTACTGTACTGTGATGTACTCTACTATACTCTACTGTGCTCTACTATACTGTAATGTGCTCTACTATACTGTGATGTGCTCTACTATACTGTGATGTGCTCTACTATACTGTGATGTGCTCTACTATACTGTGATGTGCTCTACTATACTGTGATGTACTCTACTATACTGTGATGTACTCTACTATACTGTGATGTACTATACTCTACTGTGCTCTACTATACTGTAATGTACTCTACTATACTCTACTGTGCTGTACTCTACTCTACTGTGCTCTACTATACTGTAATGTACTCTACTATACTCTAATGTGCTGTACTGTACTCTACTCTACTGTGCTCTACTATACTGTAATGTACTCTACTATACTCTACTGTGCTCTACTATACTGTAATGTACTCTACTGTACTGTGATGTACTCTACTGTACTCTACCATACTGTAATGTACTCTACTGTACTGTGATGTACTCTACTATACTCTACTGTGCTCTACTATACTGTACTGTACTGTGATGTACTCTACTATACTCTACTGTACTCTACTGTACTGTGATGTACTCTACTATACTCTACTGTGCTCTACTATACTGTAATGTACTCTACTATACTCTACTGTACTCTACTATACTGTAATGAACTCTACTATACTCTACTGTACTCTACCATACTGTAATGTACTCTACCATACTCTACTGTACTCTACTATACTCTACTGTACTGTGATGTACTCTACTATACTCTACTGTGCTCTGCTATACTGTAATGTACTCTACTGTACTGTGATGTACTCTACTATACTCTACTGTACTCTACTGTACTGTGATGTACTGTACTGTGATGTACTCTACTATACTCTACTGTACTCTACTATACTGTAATGTACTCTACTATACTCTATTGTACTCTACTATACTGTAATGTACTCTACTATACTCTGCTGCGCTCTACTATACTGTAATGTACTCTACTATACTCTACTGTACTCTACTATACTGTAATGTACTCTACTATACTCTACTGTACTCTACTATACTGTAATGTACTCTACTATACTCTACTGTACTCTACTATACTGTAATGTACTCTACCATACTGTAATGTACTCTACCATACTCTACTATACTCTACTGTACTGTGATGTACTCTACTATACTCTACTGTGCTCTACTATACTGTAATGTACTCTACTGTACTGTGATGTACTCTACTATACTGTAATGTACTCTACTATACTCTATTGTACTCTACTATACTGTAATGTACTCTACTATACTCTACTGCGCTCTACTATACTGTAATGTACTCTACTATACTCTATTGTACTCTACTATACTGTAATGTACTCTACTATACTCTACTGCGCTCTACTATACTGTAATGTACTCTACTGTACTCTACTATACTGTAATGTACTCTACTATACTCTACTGTACTCTACTATACTGTAATGTACTCTACCATACTTTACTGTACTCTACTATACTCTACTGTACTCTACTATACTGTAATGTACTCTACCATACTGTAATGTACTCTACCATACTCTACTGTACTCTACTATACTCTACTGTACTGTGATCTACTCTACTATACTCTACTGTGCTCTACTATACTGTAATGTACTCTACTGTACTGTGATGTACTCTACTATACTGTAATGTACTCTACTATACTCTATTGTACTCTACTATACTGTAATGTACTCTACTATACTCTACTGCGCTCTACTATACTGTAATGTACTCTACTGTACTCTACTATACTCTACTGTACTCTACTATACTGTAATGTACTCTACTATACTCTACTGTACTCTACTATACTGTAATGTACTCTACTATACTCTACTGTACTCTACTATACTGTAATGTACTCTACCATACTTTACTGTACTCTACTATACTCTACTATACTCTACTGTATTCTACTATACTGTAATGTACTCTACTATACTCTACTGTACTCCACTATACTGTAATGTACTCTACTATACTCTACTGTACTCTACTATACTGTAATGTACTCTACCATACTGTAATGTACTCTACCATACTCTACTGTACTCTACTATACTCTACTGTACTGTGATGTACTCTACTATACTCTACTGTGCTCTACTATACTGTAATGTACTCTACTGTACTGTGATGTACTCTACTATACTGTAATGTACTCTACTATACTCTATTGTACTCTACTATACTGTAATGTACTCTACTATACTCTACTGCGCTCTACTATACTGTAATGTACTCTACTATACTCTATTGTACTCTACTATACTGTAATGTACTCTACTATACTCTACTGCGCTCTACTATACTGTAATGTACTCTACTGTACTCTACTATACTGTAATGTACTCTACTATACTCTACTGTACTCTACTATACTGTAATGTACTCTACCATACTTTACTGTACTCTACTATACTCTACTATACTCTACTGTACTGTGGTGTACTCTACTATACTCTACTGTGCTCTACTATACTGTAATGTACTCTACTGTACTGTGATGTACTCTACTATACTCTACTGTACTCTACTGTACTGTACTGTGATGTACTCTACTATACTCTACTGTACTCTACTGTACTGTGATGTACTCTACTATACTCTACTGTGCTCTACTATACTGTAATGTACTCTACTATACTCTACCATACTGTAATGTACTCTACTGTACTGTGATGTACTCTACTATACTCTACTGTGCTCTAATATACTGTACTGTACTGTGATGTACTCTACTATACTCTACTGTACTCTACTGTACTGTGATGTACTCTACTATACTCTACTGTGCTCTACTATACTGTAATGTACTCTACTATACTCTACTGTACTCTACTATACTGTAATGAACTATACCATACTCTACTGTACTCTACCATACTGTAATGTACTCTACCATACTCTACTGTACTCTACTATACTCTACTGTACTGTGATGTACTCTACTATACTCTACTGTGCTCTACTATACTGTAATGTACTCTACTGTACTGTGATGTACTCTACTATACTGTAATGTACTCTACTATACTCTATTGTACTCTACTATACTGTAATGTACTCTACTATACTCTACTGCGCTCTACTATACTGTAATGTACTCTACTATACTCTATTGTACTCTACTATACTGTAATGTACTCTACTATACTCTACTGCGCTCTACTATACTGTAATGTACTCTACTGTACTCTACTATACTGTAATGTACTCTACTATACTCTACTGTACTCTACTATACTGTAATGTACTCTACCATACTTTACTGTACTCTACTATACTCTACTGTACTCTACTATACTGTAATGTACTCTACCATACTGTAATGTACTCTACCATACTCTACTGTACTCTACTATACTCTACTGTACTGTGATGTACTCTACTATACTCTACTGTGCTCTACTATACTGTAATGTACTCTACTGTACTGTGATGTACTCTACTATACTGTAATGTACTCTACTATACTCTATTGTACTCTACTATACTGTAATGTACTCTACTATACTCTACTGCGCTCTACTATACTGTAATGTACTCTACTATACTCTATTGTACTCTACTATACTGTAATGTACTCTACTATACTCTACTGCGCTCTACTATACTGTAATGTACTCTACTGTACTCTACTATACTGTAATGTACTCTACTATACTCTACTGTACTCTACTATACTGTAATGTACTCTACCATACTTTACTGTACTCTACTATACTCTACTATACTCTACTGTACTCTACTATACTGTAATGTACTCTACTATACTCTACTGTACTCCACTATACTGTGATGTACTCTACTATGCTCTACTGTACTCTACTATACTGTAATGTACTCTACCATACTGTAATGTACTCTGTCATACTCTACTGTACTCTACTATACTCTACTGTACTGTGATGTACTCTACTATACTCTACTGTGCTCTACTATACTGTAATGTACTCTACTGTACTGTGATGTACTCTACTATACTGTAATGTACTCTACTATACTCTATTGTACTCTACTATACTGTAATGTACTCTACTATACTCTACTGCGCTCTACTATACTGTAATGTACTCTACTATACTCTATTGTACTCTACTATACTGTAATGTACTCTACTATACTCTACTGCGCTCTACTATACTGTAATGTACTCTACTGTACTCTACTATACTGTAATGTACTCTACTATACTCTACTGTACTCTACTATACTGTAATGTACTCTACTATACTCTACTGTACTCTACTATACTGTAATGTACTCTACTATACTCTACTGTGCTCTACTATACTGTAATGTACTCTACCATACTCTACTATACTCTACTGTACTCTACCATACTGTAATGTACTCTACCATACTCTACTATACTCTACTATACTCTACTGTGCTCTACTATACTGTAATGTACTCTACTATACTCTACTGTACTCTACTATACTGTAATGTACTCTACTATACTCTACTGTGCTCTACTATACTGTAATGTACTCTACCATACTCTACTATACTCTACTGTACTCTACTATACTGTAATGTACTCTACAGTATAGTAGAGTACAGTAGAGTATAGTAGAGTACATTACAGTAGAGTACAGTATAGTAATGTACTCTACTATACTCTACTGTGCTCTACTATACTGTAATGTACTCTACTATACTCTACTGTGCTCTACTATACTGTAATGTACTCTACCATACTCTACTATACTCTACTGTACTCTACTATACTGTAATGTACTCTACAGTATAGTAGAGTACAGTAGAGTATAGTAGAGTACAGTAGAGTATAGTAATGTACTCTACTATACTCTACTGTGCTCTACTATACTGTAATGTGCTCTACTATACTGTAATGTACTCTACTATACTGTAATGTACTCTACTATACTCTACTGTACTCTACTATACTCTACTGTGCTCTACTATACTGTAATGTGCTCTACTATACTGTAATGTACTCTACTATACTCTACTGTACTCTACTATACTGTAATGTACTCTACTATACTCTACTGTACTCTACTATACTGTAATGTACTCTACTATACTCTACTGTGCTCTACTATACTGTAATGTACTCTACTATACTCTACTGTACTCTACTATACTGTAATGTACTCTACTATACTCTACTGTACTCTACTCTACTGTACTCTACTATACTGTAATGTACTCTACTATACTCTACTGTGCTCTACTATACTCTACCATACTGTAATGTGCTCTACTATACTCTACTGTACTCTACTATACTGTAATGTACTCTACCATACTCTACTGTGCTCTACTTATCTTCAGACGTGTGTGGTACGGGCCTGGGATACCAGTCGTCCTCTACTCTTCTGTCCAGCGATGAACACTGCTATGTGGCATCACCCCATCACCTCTCGCCAGGTGGACATTCTTAAAGAGTTTGGCTACGTTGAGATCCCCTGCATCGCCAAGAAACTGGTCTGTGGAGACCAAGGTGTGTGCTGATAGTTCATAACGTGTGGAATGTTTCGATTGATGAATGGAAGCTTGTGTTAGTCGTTCCTCACTGCTAAATGAAACATACTATTGTATTCTGTCTGGACTGTGTACATCTTTCACCTTTGTACCTCTTGCCTGTTTCTATTGTGGTTTATACATCGTTGAGTAACTTGGAGTGTCACTTTACAGGCAAAGGGGCCATGGCAGAGGTGTCAACGATCGTAGATGTTGTGAACCAATTCATCCAGAAAGCTGCCGAGTCTCCTCAGGAAGGAGCAGGCCAGGCGCTGTGAGGAAGGAGCAGGCCAGGCGCTGTGAGGAAGGAGCAGGCCAGGCGCTGTGAGGAAGGAGCAGGCCAGGTGCTGTGGGGAAGGAGCAGGCCAGGTGCTGTGAGGAAGGAGCAGACCAGGCGCTGTGAGGAAGGAGCAGGCCAGGTGCTGTGGGGAAGGAGCAGGCCAGGTGCTGTGAGGAAGGATCAGGCCTGTGAATATTAATGAACTGCAGATAGTAAAATCCAGATGGACTCCTAGACCCTGTGCACTTGTGGAGATCTGAGAGGATTTTGATTGGAATAGGTAATATGCTGAAACTTCCACCTAGCCTATCAGAGGGCAAGGTGGAACTATTACCATAATGACTGCGCCTGTCAAATCTTCTCAGATCTGCTTAAATCAATCCCTAGGTTCTAGGGGTCCGTTTTGGATTGGGCCAGGGTCTAGGGGTCTGTTTGGGATTGGGCCAAGGTCTAGGGGTCCGTTTGGGATTGGTCTAGGGGTCCGTTTGGGATTGGGCCAGGGGTCCATTTGGAATTGGGCCATTGACATGAAGATGAGGCATTCAGATGAAGATTGCTGCAGTTATTTGTGATGTAATCATTTGAATGTAATGAACAGATTTTTTTGAAGCCAAATGTTAAAGAGACAAGAGTTTGCAATAAATGTTTGTAATTTAATTATCAAAGAATTTGTGTCGGATATTCTTGCTGACTTGGATTAGCAGCAACTGCTGCTATGTGAGTGTTATGTCATGCTTTGTTACGTCATCCTTCTTAGTAAGATCCCATGGTGACTCTTGCCATAGGTTCATGGTGACTCTTGCCATCGCTGGCCACTCCAGAACAGTCCAGTGTTTATTCTTGAATCATTACTGGGTGCTTCTGGATGTGTGTTTGGGGTCATTATCCTGCTGGAAGACCCACAACCTTCAACGGCGACCCAGTTTCCGGACACTGGGTTGATGTTAGAGGAATGACATTTGTTTATGTTTTAATTAACCAATTCAATTAAACACTCTGCCCACTCCTAATAATTTGTAAGACACTTATTTGCATAAAATGGACAGAGACCAGTCTCAAAATCAATCTGTAGCATTTATTCTCGAGAGTACTGAACTTCATACAATTTACAACAGGTTATAAACTGAAAATGACGTCATTCGGTTTCAAACTGTCCCGCCCCTCCCCCACTCCGGCACAATGGCAGTATAGTTCTCAAGCCTTCCTACATCGACCCCCATCAGTATAGATAATTTATGACCGGGCCAAGGTCTTCCTGTGTAGATAAGCATTCTAGCCAGTCTGACGATAAGTTCATTCATTTCTACCAAGGAACAGACAGTCATTGTTCTAACTCTTGATTATATTTACACACATTATATTCAGTACTACACGGATTAAAAGAAAATTCATACATCTATACAGTAACATAATAGTATTCTGATTAGTCAGTCCTGATTGAAATGTATACATAATTAGTCATTATTGATAAAAAAAATCCCTTAACAGTTGAACACTGAACTCCAAAACACCTGATAATCTGCTGACTTCATGATGACTTACACATTAGTGTTTATTATGGATCCCCATTAGTGTTTATTATGGATCCCCATTAGTGTTTATTATGGATCCCCATTAGTGTTTATTATGGATCCCCATTAGTTCCTGACAAGGCAGCAGCTACTCTTCCTGGGGTTTATTATGGATCCCCATTAGTTCCTGCCAAGGCAGCAGCTACTCTTCCTGGGGTTTATTATGGATCCCCAATAGTTCCTGCCAAGGCAGCAGCTACTCTTCCTGGGGTTTATTATGGATCCCCAATAGTTCCTGCCAAGGCAGCAGCTACTCTTCCTGGGGTTTATTATGGATCCCCAATAGTTCCTGCCAAGGCAGCAGCTACTCTTCCTGGGGTTTATTATGGATCCCCATTAGTTCCTGCCAAGGCAGCAGCTACTCTTCCTGGGGTTTATTATGGATCCCCATTAGTTCCTGCCAAGGCAGCAGCTACTCTTCCTGGGGTTTATTATGGATCCCCATTAGTTCCTGTTAAGGCAGCAGCTACTCTTCCTGGGGTTTATTATGGATCCCCATTAGTTCCCACCAAGTATGTCACAACAAGCTTGGCACACCTGTATTTGGGGAGTTTCTCCCATTCTTCTCTGCAGATCCTCTCAAGCTCTGTCCCACATCATAATGCTGCCACCATCATGCTTCACCATAGGGATGGTGCCAGGTTTCCTCCAGAGTGGCACTTGGCATTCAGACCAAAGTGTTCAATCTTGGTGTAATAAGACCAGAGAATCTTGTTTCTCATGGTCACATGACTTTTACTGAGGAGTGGCTTCTGTCTGGCGACTCTTCCATAAAGACCTGATTGGTGGAGTGCTGCAGAGACGGTTGTCTTTCTGGAAGGTTCTCCCATCTCCACAGAGGGACCCTGTAGTTCTGTCAGAGTGACCATTGGGTTCTTGTTCTCTTCCCTGAACAAGGCCCTTCTCCCCTGATTGTAGTATTGGGAATCCATTTATGAAGAATGGAGGTCGCTGTGTTCTTGGGGACCTTCAATGCTGCAGAAATGTTTTGGTGCACTTCCACAGATCTTTGCCTCATCACAATCCTGTCTCGGAGCTCTACGGACAATTCCTTTGACCTTATGGCTTAGGTTTTGCTCTGACTTGCACTGTCATCTGTGGGACCTTTATATAGACAGGTGTGTGCCTTTCCAAACCATGTTCAATCAATTGAATTTACCACAGGTGGACTCAAATCAAGTTGTGGAAACATCTCAAGGATGATCAATGGAAACAGGATGCACCTGAGCTCAATTTAGAGTCTGGCCAAACTGAGCAATGAGGGGAGAAGGGCCTTGTTCAGCAAAGTGACCAAGAACCCAATGGTCACTCTGACAGAACTACAGAAATAAACCCCAGGAAGAGTAGCTGCTGCCTTGGCAGGAACTAATGGATATCCTTCCACTGATAACCTACTTCAGCTATCCTTCCACTGAGATCCTACTTCAGCTATCCTTCCACTGAGATCCTACTTCAGCTATCCTTCCACTGAGATCCTACTTCAGCTATGCTTCCACTGAGATCCTACTTCAGATATCCTTCCACTGAGATCCTACTTCAGATATCCTTCCACTGAGATCCTACCTCAGATATCCTTCCACTGAGATCGTGTGTCGTAATTTCCGGTCACAACTTGCAAACCTGTTTTCGAGTTGCTGTGCTGTGCGTTTTGTTGCCAACCTATTTTGCTACCTGACAACTTTACGGTTTTTACTTTTTAATTACTGTTGTTATATATATATATATATATATATTTCCCCCCCCCCCCCAACTTTTTCACTCCGGACGCTTTATCTGGACACGATTCGTCAGACCTCCAACACCCGAAGCTAAGTAGTAACATTAACATGATGCCTTCTAATTGCAGTCGCTGTACTCGCCTTACGGCGAGGATAGCTGTGCTATAGCTGTGCTACAAGCCCGGCTTCAGACGCAATCGTTAGGCAGAGGGTCATTTCAGTGTAGGAAAGGATGAAACAGCGTCTGTGCCACCAGTAAGTACAGATAGTAGTGTAAATCCCCTGGCACAGTCCCCGCAGCCGGACAACTTTCTCACAGTTTCTGGAAGGAAATGCTGTAGGAACACTCAACCGGTGTCGCTCATTCAGCCGACAGAAACTTTCAACCGGTTTTCCCCATTAAGCAGCGAGTCGGAGTCAGAGGCTGAGCCTTCTCTGGTCTCTACTCCTCCCGTTACGGGGTCTGAGACGCCGAAGCTTCCCACCATTAGCTCTGACAAATTGAAAACTCTAGTCATTGACGACTCCATTACCCGCAGGATTAGACTTAAAACGAATCATCCAGCGATCATACACTGTTTACCGGGGGGCAGGGCTACCGACGTTAAGGCTAATCTGAAGATGGTGCTGGCTAAAGCTAAAACTGGCGAGTGTAGAGAGTATAGGGATATTGTTATCCACGTCGGCACCAACGATGTTAGGATGAAACAGTCAGAGATCACCAAGCGCAACATAGCTTCTGCGTGTAAATCAGCTAGAAAGATGTGTCGGCATCGAGTAATTGTCTCTGGCCCCCTCCCAGTTAGGGGGAGTGATGAGCTCTACAGCAGTCTCACAACTCAATCACTGGTTGAAAACTGTTTTCTGCCCCTCCCAAAAGTTAGAAGTTGTAGATAATTGGCCCTCTTTCTGGGACTCACCCACAAACAGGACCAATCCTGACCTGCTGAGGAGTGACGGACTCCATCCTAGCTGGAGGGGTGCTCTCATCTAATCTACCAACATAGACAGGGCTCTAACTCCTATAGCTCCACAATGAGATAGGGTGCAGGCCAGGCAGCAGGCTGTTAGCTAGCCTGCCAGCATATTGGAGTCTGCCACTAGCACAGTCAGTGAAGTCAGCTCAGCTATCCCCATTGAGACCGTGTCTGTGCCTCGACCTAGGTTGCGCAAAACTAAACATGGTGGTGTTCGCCTTAGCAATCTCACTAGGATAAAGACCACCTCCATTCCTGTCATTATTGAAAGAGATCATGATACCTCACATCTCAAAATAGGGCTACTTAATGTTACATCCCTTACTTCAAAGGCAATTATAGTCAATGAACTAATCACTGATCATAATCTTGATGTGATTGGCCTGACTGAAACATGGCTTAAGCCTGATGAATTTACTGTTAAATGAGGCCTCACCTCCTGGCTACACTAGTGACCATATCCCCCGTGCATCCCGCAAAGGCGGAGGTGTTGCCAACATTTACGATAGCAAATTTCAATTTACAAAAAAAAAAAATGACGTTTTCGTCTTTTGAGCTTCTAGTCATGAAATCTATGCAGCCTACTCAATCACTTTTTATAGCTACTGTTTACAGGCCTCCTGGGCCATATACAGCGTTCCTCACTGAGTTCCCTGAATTCCTATCGGACCTTGTAGTCATAGCAGATAATATTCTAATCTTTGGTGACTTTAATATTCACATGGAAAAGTCCACAGACCCACTCCAAAAGGCTTTCGGAGCCATCATCGACTCAGTGGGTTTTGTCCAACATGTCTCTGGACCCACTCATTGTCACAGTCATACGCTGGACCTAGTTTTGTCCCATGGAATAAATGTTGTGGATCTTAATGTTTTTCCTCATAATCCAGGACTATCGGACCACCATTGTATTACGTTTGCAATTGCAACAAATAATCTGCTCAGACCCCAACCAAGAAACATCAAAAGTTGTGCTATAAATTCACAGACAACACAAAGATTCCTCGATGTCCTTCCAGATTCCCTCTGTCTACCCAATGACACCAGAGGACAAAAATCAGTTAACCACCTAACTGAGGAACTCAATTTAACCTTGCGCAATACCCTAGATGCAGTTGCACCCCTAAAAACTAAAAACATTTCTCATAAGAAACTAGCTCCCTGGTACACAGAAAATATCCGAGCTCTGAAGCAAGCTTCCAGAAAATTGGAACGGAAATGGCGCCACACCAAACTGGAAGTCTTCCGTCTAGCTTGGAAAGACAGTACCGTGCAGTACCGAAGAGCCCTTACTGCTGCTCGATCATCCTATTTTTCTAACTTAATTGAGGAAAATAAGAACAATCCAAAATTCCTTTTTGATACTGTCGCAAAGCTAACTAAAAAGCAGCATTCCCCAAGAGAGGATGACTTTCACTTTAGCAGTGATTAATTCATGAACTTCTTTGAGGAGAAAATTATGATTATTAGAAAGCAAATTACAGACTCCTCTTTAAATCTGCGTATTCCTTCAAAGCTCAGTTGTCCTGAGTCTGCACAACTCTGCCAGGACCTAGGATCAAGAGAGACGCTCAAGTGTTTTAGTACTATATCTCTTGACACAATGATGAAAATAATCATGGCCTCTAAACCTTCAAGCTGCTTACTGGACCCTATTCCAACTAAACTACTGAAAGAGCTGCTTCCTGTGCTTGGCCCTCCTATGTTGAACATAATAAACGGCTCTCTATCCACCGGATGTGTACCAAACTCACTAAAAGTGGCAGTAATAAAGCCTCTCTTGAAAAAGCCAAACCTTGACCCAGAAAATATAAAAAACTATCGGCCTATATCGAATCTTCCATTCCTCTCAAAAATCTTAGAAAAGGCTGTTGCTCAGCAACTCACTGCCTTCCTGAAGACGAACAATGTATACGAAATGCTTCAGTCTGGTTTTAGACCCCATCATAGTACTGAGACGGCACTTGTGAAGGTGGTAAATGACATTTTAATGGCATCGGACCGAGGCTCTGCATCTGTCCTCGTGCTCCTAGACCTTAGTGCTGCTTTTGATACCATCGATCACCACATTCTTTTGGAGAGATTGGAAACCCAAATTGGTCTACACGGACAAGTTCTGGCCTGGTTTAGATCTTATCTGTCGGAAAGATATCAGTTTGTCTCTGTGAATGGTTTGTCCTCTGACAAATCAACTGTAAATTTCGGTGTTCCTCAAGGTTCCGTTTTAGGACCACTGTTGTTTCCACTATATATTTTACCTCTTGGGGATGTTATTCGAAAACATAATGTTAACTTTCACTGCTATGCGGATGACACACAGCTGTACATTTCAATGAAACATGGTGAAGCCCCAAAATTGCCCTCGCTAGAAGCATGTGTTTCAGACATAAGGAAGTGGATGGCAGCAAACTTTCTACTTTTAAACTCGGACAAAACAGAGATGCTTGTTCTAGGTCCCAAGAAACAAAGAGATCTTCTGTTGAATCTGACAATTAATCTTAATGGTTGTACAGTCATCTCAAATAAAACTGTAATAAAACTGTGAAGGACCTCGGCGTTCTTCAAAAGAGAGATCCTACTTCAGCTATCCTTCCACTGATATCCTACTTCAGCTATCCTTCCAATGAGATCCTACTTCAGCTATCCTTCCACTGATATCCAGCTTCAGCTATCCTTCCAATGAGATCCTACTTCAGCTATCCTTCCACTGAGATCCTACTTCAGCTATCCTTCCAATGAGATCCTACTTCAGCTATCCTTCCACTGATATCCTACTTCAGCTATCCTTCCACTGATATCCTACTTCAGCTATCCTTCCACTGAGATCCTACTTCAGCTATCCTTCCACTGATATCCTACTTCAGCTATCCTTCCACTGATATCCTACTTCAGCTATCCTTCCACTGATATCCTACTTCAGCTATCCTTCCACTGATATCCTACTTCAGCTATCCTTCCAATGAGATCCTACTTCAGCTATCCTTCCACTGATATCCAGCTTCAGCTATCCTTCCACTGAGATCCTACTTCAGCTATCCTTCCACTGATATCCAGCTTCAGCTATCCTTCCACTGAGATCCTACTTCAGCTATCCTTCCACTGATATCCTACTTCAGCTATCCTTCCCCTGATATCTGTCTCCCCTCCCCATTCCTTCTAGTAACGGTGTGTTATAATGCCCCTCCTCCCCCCTAGTAAAGGTGTGTTATTATAATGCTCCTCCTCCCACTAGTAAAGGTGTGTTATTATAATGCTCCTCCTCCCCCTAGTAAAGGTGTGTTATTATAATGCTCCTCCTCCCCCCTAGTAAAGGTGTGTTATTATAATGCTCCTCCTCCCCCTAGTAAAGGTGTGTTATTATAATGCTCCTCCTCCCCCCTAGTAAAGGTGTGTTATAATGCTCCTCCTCCACCTAGTAAAGGTGTGTTATTATAATGCTCCTCCTCCCCCTAGTAAAGGTGTGTTATAATGCTCCTCCTCCCCCCTAGTAAAGGTGTGTTATTATAATGCTCCTCCTTCCCCCTAGTAAAGGTGTTATTATAATGCTCCTCCTCCCCCCTAGTAAAGGTGTGTTATAATGCCCCTCCTCCCCCCTAGTAAAGGTGTGTTATTATAATGCTCCTCCTTCCCCCTAGTAAAGGTGTGTTATAATGCCCCTCCTCCCCCCTAGTAAAGGTGTGTTATTATAATGCTCCTCCTTCCCCCTAGTAAAGGTGTGTTATAATGCTCCCCCTCCCCCTAGTAAAGGTGTGTTATTATAATGCCACCCCCCTAGTAAAGGTGTGTTATTATAATGCTCCTCCTCCCCCTAGTAAAGGTGTGTTATAATGCTCCTCCCCCCCTAGTAAAGGTGTGTTATTATAATGCTCCTCCCCCCTGGTAAAGGTGTGTTATTATAATGCTCCTCCTCCCCCTAGTAAAGGTGTGTTATAATGCTCCTCCTCCCCCTAGTAAAGGTGTGTTATTATAATGCTCCTCCTCCCCCCTAGTAAAGGTGTGTTATAATGCTCCTCCCCCCCTAGTAAAGGTGTGTTATTATAATGCTCCTCCTCCCCCTAGTAAAGGTGTGTTATAATGCTCCTCCTCCCCCTAGTAAAGGTGTTATTATAATGCTCCTCCTCCCCCCTAGTAAAGGTGTGTTATTATAATGCTCCTCCTCCCCCCTAGTAAAGGTGTGTTATAATGCTCCTCCTCCCCCTAGTAAAGGTGTGTTATTATAATGCTCCTCCTCCCCCTAGTAAAGGTGTGTTATAATGCCCCTCCTCCCCCCTAGTAAAGGTGTGTTATAATGCTCCTCCTCCCCCTAGTAAAGGTGTGTTATAATGCTCCCCCTCCCCTAGTAAAGGCGTGTTATTATAATGCTCCTCCTCCCCCTAGTAAAGGTGTGTTATTATAATGCTCCTCCTCCCCCTAGTAAAGGTGTGTTATAATGCTCCTCCCCCTAGTAAAGGTGTGTTATTATAATGCTCCTCCTCCCCCTAGTAAAGGTGTGTTATAATGCTCCTTCTCCCCCTAGTAAAGGTGTGTTATAATGCTCCCCCTCCCCCTAGTAAAGGCGTGTTATTATAATGCTCCTCCTCCCCCCTAGTAAAGGTGTGTTATTATAATGCTCCTCCTCCCCCTAGTAAAGGTGTTATTATAATGCTCCTCCTCCCCCTAGTAAAGGTGTGTTATTATAATGCTCCTCCTCCCCCCTAGTAAAGGTGTGTTATAATGCTCCCCCTCCCCCTAGTAAAGGCGTGTTATTATAATGCTCCTCCTCCCCCCTAGTAAAGGTGTGTTATTATAATGCTCCTCCTCCCCCTAGTAAAGGTGTGTTATTATAATGCTCCTCCTCCCCCTAGTAAAGGTGTGTTATTATAATGCTCCTCCTCCCCCTAGTAAAGGTGTGTTATTATAATGCTCCTTCTCCCCCCTAGTAAAGGTGTGTTATAATGCTCCTCCTCCCCCCTAGTAAAGGTGTGTTATTATAATGCTCCTCCTCCCCCTAGTAAAGGTGTGTTATAATGCTCCTCCTCCCCCTAGTAAAGGTGTGTTATAATGCTCCTCCTCCCCCCTAGTAAAGGTGTGTTATTATAATGCTCCTCCTCCCCCTAGTAAAGGTGTGTTATTATAATGCTCCTCCTCCCCTAGTAAAGGTGTGTTATTATAATGCTCCTCCTCCCCCTAGTAAAGGTGTGTTATTATAATGCTCCTTCTCCCCCTAGTAAAGGTGTGTTATAATGCTCCTCCTCCCCCTAGTAAAGGTGTGTTATTATAATGCTCCTCCTCCCCCTAGTAAAGGTGTGTTATAATGCTCCTCCTCCCCCTAGTAAAGGTGTGTTATAATGCTCCTCCTCCCCCCTAGTAAAGGTGTGTTATTATAATGCTCCTCCTCCCCCCTAGTAAAGGTGTGTTATTATAATGCTCCTCCTCCCCCCTAGTAAAGGTGTGTTATAATGCTCCTCCTCCCCCTAGTAAAGGTGTGTTATTATAATGCTCCTCCTCCCCTAGTAAAGGTGTGTTATAATGCTCCTCCCCCTAGTAAAGGTGTGTTGTTATAATGCTCCTCCCCCTAGTAAAGGTGTGTTATTATAATGCTCCTCCTCCCCCTAGTAAAGGTGTGTTATAATGCTCCTCCTCCCCCTAGTAAAGGTGTGTTATAATACTCCTCCCCCCCTAGTAAAGGTGTGTTATTATAATGCTCCTCCTCCCCCTAGTAAAGGTGTGTTATTATAATGCTCCTCCTCCCCCTAGTAAAGGTGTGTTATTATAATGCTCCTCCTCCCCCCTAGTAAAGGTGTGTTATTATAATGCTCCTCCTCCCCCCTAGTAAAGGTGTGTTATTATAATGCCCCTCCTCCCCCTAGTAAAGGTGTGTTATTATAATGCTCCTCCTCCCCCTAGTAAAGGTGTGTTACTATAATGCTCCTCCTCCCCCTAGTAAAGGTGTGTTATTATAATGCTCCTCCTCCCCCTAGTAAAGGTGTGTTATTATAACGCTCCGTTATTATAACGCTCCTCCTCCCCCTAGTAAAGGTGTGTTATTATAATGCTCCTCCTCCCACTAGTAAAGGTGTGTTATTATAATGCCCCTCCTCCCTAGTAAAGGTGTTATTATAATGCTCCTCCTCCCCCTAGTAAAGGTGTGTTATTATAATGCTCCTCCTCCCCCTAGTAAAGGTGTGTTATTATAATGCTCCTCCTCCCCCCTAGTAAAGGTGACATTTGTGTTGTAGAAACTATAGCATTTCTAGGGTTCATATTTCCTTAAAGTGCTGAAAGACAAAGACAAAAAAAAACTAATTCTGCACTTTAATATTTGTTTGTCTTCGAAACGAACAACTAATCTCTTCCAACATTTTATACACTAACTTTGTAAATAAGAAATACAATTTTAATAGCATTAAGAAAGAAAATGTAGAAAAGTGTTTTTTTGGGGGGGGATGCTTCTATCAAATTAAAGTAGCTGCTTTCATGTTAAATTGAAATGTTGGTAGCGAACAAGCAAGCATACAGACATAATGATGATAACAGAAGAATATGTCCCAAATGAATCCCTATTCCCTACATAGTGCATTAGCTCTGGTCAAAAAGTAGTGCACTATATAGGGAAATGTCATTTGGGACGTAGAGCCTGTTGGTCTCACAGACGGCTGTAGCTGCACCTGCAAGACAGAGGGACAGCCTAAACGAAACATGGATTTTCCTTCGTAAAGAAAAATCCATTCAAATTCAATCTGATTCATCACCTGGGCAGAGGAACGGAACAAAACATCAAGTCACAACTACAACTGTTGTCCCAAACACAGTGTTGTGTTCGGGGCAAATCCATACAAACATTACTGGAGTACCACTCTTCATATTTTCAAAACATAGTGGTGGCTGCATCATGTTATGGGTATGATTGTAATCGTTAAGGACTGGCGAGTTTCAGGATAAAATAAAATAAAAAATAAAGAAACGGAGCTAAGCACAGGTAAAAATCCTAGAGGAAAACCTGGTTCAGTTCGCTTGCCACCAGACACTTGGAGAGGAATTCACCTTTCAACAGGTCCTAAATAACCTAAAACACAAGGCCAAATATAGAACGGAGTTGCTTACCAATTAGACAGTGAATGTTCCTGAGTGGTCTAGTTAGTTTGTCTTAATTAAATCTGCTTGAAAATGGTAAATCTAGCAATGATCAACAACGAATGAGAGAGCTTGAAGAATTTAAAGATATAAAAAAAAAGGGAAAATATTGTACAATCCAGGTGTGTAAAGCTCTTAAGAGACTTACCCAGAAAGACTCACACAGCTGTAATCACTACTAAAGGGGATTCTAACATGTATTCACTCAGGGTTGTGAATACTTAAATGAGACTTCCATATTTAAAATGTTCAATATATATTTGAAAGAATTGTACAAACATGTTTTCACCTGGTCATTATGGGATGTTGTGTATATATATTTAACCCGTTTTCAATTCAGGCTGTAACAAATTGTGGAATAAGGGGTATGAACACTTCCTCTAAAATGTAAGTAAATTTGATGAAACTTTTTTTTTCCTGCCCAAAAGACCACTCGTATTCATCTTGTCTGAACGAATCTGAACATAATTTCACCCATTCTGGAAGATTGGGAAGCCTGGTTCACATTGTCAGTTTTTAGTTACTCAAAAACACATGTGCATATCTGATTCAAATGTTATTTTTCTTTGCAGCCACATTTCAAACAAACTTGGCCATGTGACTTTATTTGGCGTCAAGTGGTTTTTAAAGAGTCATTATTTAGATATGTTTTACACTTTTTTGGTTACTCCATGATTCCATATGTGTTATTTAATTGGTGTTGATGTCTTCAATATTATTCTACAAAAATAAATGAAGAAAAACCCTGGAATGAGTTGGTGTCCAAACCTTTGACTGGTACTGCGTGTGTTTGCCAGCTGCTCTGTTGACAGTTCGACAAGAACATGTTCAAGCTAACTAGCGTGTTAACTGTTCACAAACAAAATAGTTATAACCGCTAGCTAGTTGACTGCTGTGGCTAGACCAAAAAAAAGGACTCGTTTTTTCAAGTTGGTTCATCTAAAAGTGTACTTACATTTTGATTTTGGACATTCAGAGCAACGGGAAAATGTCCATTGTTGTCATAACTTGAGTGATAGGAAGCACAAGTACCACCACTAATCAGCCTAAACACCTGAACACACACACACCTGTCGTTACTATGACAACTAGCATAGCCATGTCAGCAAATGACTGCCGTCTGAACACACACACACCTGATTTGGTCAGTTGCAACTTGCTGTTTGGACAAAAAGATATTTTAAAACGGACTTTAAAAAAAAAACTGATTTGAGCATTAAGGCCTGCAGTGTGAACGCGGCTTTAGAGATCTCATTCTAGACTGATTGAACACACTGCAAATTAAGGTCGCGAAATACTGGTTGGAGGGATCCCAGATTTCTGCTTATTCGCTCCTGACAGTGGGAATCTTCCAACCAGGATTTCTGAAGAACCCGTGAACAGAATTTTGAATACTACAGTGCAAATACACACCGAGACACTCCTGTTGTATATTCAAGTAATTCATAAAACAATTTCAGTTGAGAGTTCTATTCTACTGACTCACACAATACTCCCAGTAATGACATTTATTAAAATCAAACATATCATTTTAATTATACTTTCTTAATAATTGTGTCAACACATAAGCATTTCGGGGGCGAGAACGAGTCCGAAATTTGCCAAACGCCTGGGGCGAAGAAAAAAAAAAGGATTGGTTTTGAACGATGGCCACTTTGCTGTCACCTTCAGACTTAACTGCAGCAGCTGTTCTAGATGTCACAGCTCTATGTGCAGCAGCTGTTCTAGCTGATTTTCGATGTGAAATCTGATGCAGTTCAGTAACACCGGCCAGGAGGGATGGACTGGGACCAGAAATCGATCCACTCTTGAATGGTCAGTCTTCTTCTTCAACACTGTTTTAATATTCTACCTCTTATTGATGATTTCCTTTGACAGTTTCCATTCAACCAGGGAGGTGAGTAGGATGTAATGGTGGGTGGTGTCCCAGGAGATATTCTCTAAACTATGAGATAGTCCATGGTGATGTGCAGAAGTTAGAAGAGAGAGATATTCTATTCTCTCGAGAAGAGATACTCAGAGATGGTGTGGAGAGGGTAGAGACAGTAGAGAGAAACACTTACAGAACACAGATATCCTCTCCCCAAGGACTAAGAACAAATATTCTCTAGAGATGGTCCATGAGGAGAGAGGGGGGATGGGGGGGGGGGGGGGCAAAGAAAATATATTCTCTCTAGAGATGGTCCATGAGGAGAGGCCAATGTACTCCCATTGGTCCTTCTTAATCCTCTATGTACTCCCATTGGTCCTTCTTAATCCTCTATGTACTCCCATTGGTCCTTTTCATAGCCTTCATGAACATGTTGTAGCAGCACCCTCCGCCGGCTCTCACAATATCTACACAGACACAGGAGAGAGATGATGTACAGCATCTACACACATGGGAGAGAATATACACAGGAGTACACCAAACACCAAGAACACCTCCTTCCATGACAGACTCGGTGAAACCAGGGGTCCCTTACTGATGTCACCTGTTAAATCCACTTCAAATCCGTGTAGATGAAGGGGAGGAAACAGGTTAAAGAATGATTTTTAAGCCTTGAGACATGGATTGTGAATGTGTGCCATTCAGAGGGTGAATGGGCAAGACAAAATATTTAAGTGCCTTTGAACAGGGTATGGTAGTAGGTGCCAGGCACACCGGTTCGTGAACCGTTTCCAGTGTGCATCAAGACTGGTCCTTCACCCAAAGGACATCCAGGCAACTTGACACAACTGTGGGGAAGCCCTTCATCCATTTTCAACACCTCGTAGAGTCCATGCCCCAATGAATTGAGACTGTTCTGAGGGGGGGGGGGGGCATCTCAGTGTCAGGAAGGTGTTCCTAATCTTTTGACAACTCATGTGTATATTGGACAATATCACCAGACACAGATTTTTATTTTATTTACCTTTATTTAACTAGGTAAGTCAGATAAGAACAAATCATTATTTTCAATGACGGCCTAGGAACAGTGAACTGCCTGTTCAGGGGCAGAACGACAGATTTGTACCTCGTCAGCTCAGGGGTTTGAACTTGCAACCTTCCGGTTACTAGTCCAACGCTCTAACCACTAGGCTACCCTGCCGCCCCAAATGTTTCAGGGCCTTACCAAAGAGAGGGTAAAATGTGTCACACTATGCCACTTTCAGGTTGTAAATTGGTTCATGTAGCGACGTAAAAGCGTCCAACCCACCTGTATTTATCTTGTACTTTTTGCTTGATATCCTGCAAGGAATCCTGGGAGATGTCCCTCTCCAGGTATCCTGACAACGTCTCCGTGCAGTTCTCCAGGTCCGCCTGGTTGTTCTGATGACATAACAACAGGTCCGTCTCGTCAGTGAGCGTTCACCCTAGTCACCCATATACCTCCACACAACGCACCAAACCCGAGAAAACGGGGACGTACCATTGCAATTTGTCCAATAGGAAATGGTCACACTACCTAGCCACTTTCACCATACCTCAAGAATGACGACAGGCTGTTCTTGAAGGGTTTGAGGTAGCTGTCTATGGCTGTACTGTACAAAAGATTTCAGGGTTGGAGCTGGGGAGGGGCTAGCTACCGGGGTTGGAGCTGGGGGCCGGGCTAGCTACCGGGGTTGGAGCTGGGGGCCGGGCTAGCTACCGGGGTTGGAGCTGGGGGCCGGGCTAGCTACCGGGGTTGGAGCTGGGGGCCGGGCTAGCTACCGGGGTTGGAGCTGGGGGCCGGCTAGCTACCGGGGTTGGAGCTGGGGGCCGGGCTAGCTACCGGGGTTGGAGCTGGGGGCCGGCTAGCTACCGGGGTTGGAGCTGGGGGCCGGGCTAGCTACCGGGGTTGGAGCTGGGGGCCGGCTAGCTACCGGGTTGGAGCTGGGGGCCGGCTAGCTACCAGGGTTGGAGCTGGGGGCCGGCTAGCTACCAGGGTTGGAGTTGGGGCTAGATTCCTCCCCCTCCCCTTACATCAAAGATGGACTGGCTGTTCTTGAGGTAGAAGGGTTTGGGCAGCGTTTCTGAAACAAAGTCCTCTGGACCCCAAGAGGTTCACATTTTGTTTTATCCCATACATTACACAGCTGATACAAATGATCAAAGCTTGATGATTAGTTATTTTAAAATCAGCTGTGTATTGCTAGGACAAAAAAAAAAACAGTTTGTGAAACCCTGGGTTAAGGTTAGCGCCACACCCTACCTCAAAGATGATGGACTGGTTGTTCTTCTTCAGGTAGAAGGCGAAGACGTAGGTGAACATGAGAGTGGAGCGACACTGACACAGCACGTCCACGGCCTTCTTCAGGAACTGCACCTCGATCCAGGACATGTTGTGCTGCTGCATCTCCTCCATCTTGGCCTTGACCCCGGCGTACAGCTTGTGCTCGAAGCGCAGCGACTGCATGTGGTTCATGTAACGATTGCAGTAGAACAGGTACCGCTGTAACATTGCTCTGGAGCGCTGTAACGCACACGCCTTCACTTAATTACAGTAGAACAGGAAGTGCTGTAACGCACACGCCTTCACTTAATTACAGTAGAACAGGAAGTGCTGTAACGCCTTCACTTATTACAGTAGAACAGGAAGTGCTGTAACGCATTCACTTAAATACAGTAGAACAGGAAGTGCTGTAACGCCTTCACTTAATTACAGTAGAACAGGAAGTGCTGTAACGCATTCACTTAAATACAGTAGAACAGGAAGTGCTGTAACGCCTTCACTTAAATACAGTAGAGCAGGAAGCGCTGTAACGCAACAGTGACTACAACCTACCGCCCACTACAACAGTGACTATATAACCTACCTACCTACCTACCGCCCACTACAACAGTGACTATAACCTACCTACCTACCTACCGCCCACTACAACAGTGACTATAACCTACCTACCTACCAACCTACCTCCCACTACAACAGTGACTATATAACCTACCTACCTACCGCCCACTACAACAGTGACTATATAATCTACCTACCTACCACCCACTACAACAGTGACTATATAATCTACCTACCAACCTACCGCCCACTACAACAGTGACTATATAACCTACCTACCTACCGCCCACTACAACAGTGACTATATAACCTACCTACCTACCTACCGCCCACTACAACAGTGACTATATATAACCTACCTACCTACCGCCCACTACAACAGTGACTATATAACCTACCTACCTACCGCCCACTACAACAGTGACTATAACCTGCCGTTTTCTACAACGGCAATCGAATGGAAGATCTAATAGGTGAATGTGTTTTGTAAAAGGTGAACCGTGTAGACTTACCTCCTGTGCATCTCTGGCTGCCTTGGCATCGTCTTCATTGTAGCGGTTGCAGTTGTACCTGCAGGATCATCATCATTACGGCTACTTTGGATACGAGGTAGGTACACTGCGAGGTGTTAACATGTGAACGCGTATAATATGTATACACTTACAGGAGAGTTTATTATTAGGTACACCAACACATTAGCTGAGAGAGAGAGAGAGAGAGAGAGAGAGAGAGAGAAGAGAGACACAGAGAGAGAGAGAGACACAGAGAGAGAGAGAGACACAGAGAGAGAGAGAGACACACAGAGAGAGAGAGACACACAGAGAGAGAGAGACACACAGAGAGAGAGAGACACACAGAGAGAGAGAGAGACACACAGAGAGAGAGAGACACAGAGAGAGAGAGAGACACAGAGAGAGAGAGAGACACACAGAGAGAGAGAGACACACAGAGAGAGAGACACACAGAGAGAGAGACACAGAGACAGAGAGAGACAGAGAGAGACAGAGAGAGACAGAGAGAGACAGAGAGAGACAGAGAGAGACAGAGAGAGACAGAGAGAGACAGAGAGAGACAGAGAGAGACAGAGAGCGACAGAGAGAGACAGAGAGAGACAGAGAGAGACAGAGAGAGACAGAGAGAGACAGAGAGAGACAGAGAGATAAAGCAGGCATCGAGGCATCCAGTCACTGTTCGATTTCACGTTAGAATGGGCTAACCCAGCGACCTAAGCGACTTTGTTCGTGGTGTGATCGTCGGTGCCAAGACGCGCCGGATCCAGCATCTCAGAAACATCTGCCCTCCTGGGCTTCTCACCCACGACACTGTCTAGGGATTATCGAGAATGGTGCGACAAACACAAAACATCCCGTCAGTGGCAGTTGCCTTTTGGGGTGAACACAGCTCGTTGACGAGAGGTCCGAGGAGAAGGGGGAAATCATGGAAGCTAACGGGCGGACCACAAACAGGTCCAAACGCACAGCTCGTTGACCCTCGTCACGGATGGGCTATTACCTGCAGATGACCACACCAGGTTTCACTCTTATCTGCTAAATTTTTTTAAAAAACAACCGAGAAGAGACTCCAGTGGGCATGCCATCACCAACACTATTGAGGAGCCTGGAACATGACAGCGCGTTCGGTTTACTTGAGAGGCCTGGTCAGTCGACGCCCCCCCCCCTACACCACCCCACCCCCCCAGACCTCAACCCAATAGAGCATAATGGGATGAGATGAAACAGGCTGTCGGCAGCATAAATGTATCACCGTCCAATCAGCAGCAACTGTGCGATGCCATCGCGTCACTGTGGACCAACATCCCTGTGGAACGTGTCCGACACTTTGTAGACTGCCCCGAAGAATTCAGGCCGTTCTGGAGGCAAACGGAGGAATGACCCCGGGGCTAGATGGGTGTACCTTATAAACTGTTTGTTGACTATATATACACAGTATACCATTTAGCAGACACTTGTATCCAAACTTCCTGTCATGCATGCCTTTCTCACCCTTCTTTTTATGCGTGGGTGGCCTCGGGAATCGATCCCACTATCCTGGCAGTTACAAGAGCCACGCTCGACCAACCGAGCTACAGAGGGCCGTGAAGTGAGTACACGGTCGCCTGTTCGGCTTCTCCAGACTCACCAAACGTGCGATTCTTCCTACTCACCATGCTGAGCCGTGCGGCTCCCAGGGCCCCAGACAGACCCAACAGAACTCAGCTTTACAGCTCTGGTTCCGACACACCATGTGATTGCAGCCGCCGTCCTTCTCGATGGTCACGTGACACTTTGGACACTCCTGTGAAAAAGTGTGCCGAGGACAGTGAAACCCCCCCAGTGGAGCGCAGCCAATACCAAGGTATGAAAAAAAACGTCTATCTAGATCACATTAACCTGGGCCCGTATTCACACAGCGTCTCAGAGTAGGCCTCTCTTACATCAGTATTCCGGGTCTGAGACACTTTATAAGATACAGACCACGATGTTCTCTCTGTACAGTTCTGTAGATCTGGACTGGTAACATATCTTGGTGTTATGTAGTGTTATAATCATATCTTGGTATTATGTAGTGTTATAATCATATCTTGGTATTATGTTACGTAGCGTTATAACTTTACCTTGGTATTATGTATTGTCATATTATGTAGCATTATGACCTTAGTATTAGGTGTTATGTAGAATTATAACCATACCTTGGTATTCTGTTACGTAGCGTTATAACTATACCTTGGTATTAGGTGTTATGTAGCGTTATAACTATATCTTAGTATTAGGTGTTATGTAGCATTATAACTATACCTTGGTATTATGTATTGTTATATTATGTAGCATTATGACCTTAGTATTAGGTGTTATGTAGCATTATAACCATACCTTGGTATTCTGTTACGTAGCGTTATAACTATACCTTGGTATTAGGTGTTAGGTAGCATTATAACTATACCTTAGTATTAGGTGTTATGTAGCATTATAACTATACCTTAGTATTAGGTGTTATGTAGCATTATAACTATACCTTAGTATTAGGTGTTAGGTAGCATTATAACTATACCTTAGTATTAGGTGTTAGGTAGCATTATAACTATACCTTAGTATTAGGTGTTAGGTAGCATTATAACTATACCTTAGTATTAGGTGTTCGGTAGCATTATAACTATACCTTAGTATTAGGTGTTAGGTAGCATTATAACTATACCTTAGTATTAGGTGTTAGGTAGCATTATAACTATACCTTAGTATTAGGTGTTATGTAGCATTATAACTATACGTTAGTATTAGGTATTATGTTACGTAGCGTTATAACCATACCTTGGTATTCTGTTATGTAGCATTATAACCATACCTTGGTATTCTGTTATGTAGCATTATAACCATACCTTGGTATTCTGTTATGTAGCATTATAACCATACCTTGGTATTAGCTGCAATCCAGTTGGATGTTTCACTGTCATCGTCACACTTTTTAATCCACTTTCTCAGCCACTGTAGGACAGCAGAGCAACAGAGGTCAGCTAATTGTTGCATATTCATCCAGCAAGACAGACAAACACTGAGTGTACAAAACATTAGGAACACCTGTACTTCCCATGACATAACCTGACCAGGTGAAAGCCATGATCCCTTATCGGGATGTCACCTGTTAAACCCACTTCAATCCGTGTAGATGAAGGGGAGGAAACATTAAAAGCTATGTGAAAATTGAGACATGGATTTTGTATGTGTGCCACTCAAAGTGCCTTTGAACAGAGTATGGTAGTAGGTGCCAGGCGCACCGGTCCATCACCCAACGGACATCCAGCCAACTTGACAACAGCATCCTTGCGAAATGCTTTTGACACCGTGGAGTCCACGCCACGACGAATTGAGGCTGTTCTAAGGGCAAAGGGGGAGTGGTGGACCTCCATATTAGGAAGCTGTTCCTACTGTTATGTACACTCAGTGTACATGATATTATTACACGATATCATGTCGTGGCCGAGGGTAGAATCTAGCCCTATGTCGTGTCCGAGGGTAGAATCTAGCCCTGTCATGTCGTGTCAGAGGGTAGAACCTAGCCCTATGTCGTGTCCGAGGGTAGAACCTAGCCCTATGTCGTGTCCGAGGGTAGAACCGAGCCCTATGTCGTGTCCGAGGGTAGAACCGAGCCCTATGTCATGTCAGAGGCTAGAACCCAGCCCTATGTCATGTCAGGATAGAACCCAGCCCCATGTCATGTCAGGAAAGAACCTAGCTCTTTGTCATGTCAGAGGGTAGAAGCTAGCCCCTATGTCATGTCATGTCAGAGGGTAGAAGCTAGCCCTATATCATGTCAGAGGGTAGAAGCTAGCCCTATATCATGTCAGAGGATAGAAGCTAGCCCCTATGTCATGTCATGTCAGAGGGTAGAAGCTAGCCCTATATCATGTCAGAGGGTAGAAGCTAGCCCTATATCATGTCAGAGGGTAGAAGCTAGCCCTATATCATGTCAGAGGGTAGAAGCTAGCCCTATATCATGTCAGAGGGTAGAAGCTAGCCCTATATCATGTCGTGTCAGAGGGTAGAAGTTAGCCCTATATCATGTCAGAGGGTAGAAGCTAGCCCTATATCATGTCAGAGGGTAGAAGCTAGCCCTATGTCATGTCGTGTCAGAGGGTAGAAGCTAGACCCTATGTCATGTCGTGTCAGAGGGTAGAAGCTAGCCCTATATCATGTCGTGTCAGAGGGTAGAAGCTAGCCCTATATCATGTCAGAGGGTAGAAGCTAGCAATATATCATGTCGTGTCAGAGGGTAGAATCTAGCCCTATATCATGTCGTGTCAGAGGGTAGAAGCTAGCCCTATATCATGTCAGAGGGTAGAAGCTAGCCCTATGTCATGTCAGAGGGTAGAAGCTAGCCCTATATCATGTCATGTCAGAGGGTAGAAGCTAGCCCTATATCATGTCGTGTCAGAGGGTAGAAGCTAGCCCTATATCATGTCAGAGGGTAGAAGCTAGCCCTATATCATGTCGTGTCAGAGGGTAGAAGCTAGCCCTATATCATGTCAGAGGGTAGAAGCTAGCCCTATGTCATGTCGTGTCAGAGGGTAGAAGCTAGCCCCTATGTCATGTCATGTCAGAGGGTAGAAGCTAGCCCTATATCATGTCAGAGGGTAGAAGCTAGCCCTATATCATGTCAGAGGGTAGAAGCTAGCCCTATATCATGTCAGAGGGTAGAAGCTAGCCCTATATCATGTCGTGTCAGAGGGTAGAAGCTAGCCCTATATCATGTCAGAGGGTAGAAGCTAGCCCTATGTCATGTCGTGTCAGAGGGTAGAAGCTAGCCCCTATGTCATGTCATGTCAGAGGGTAGAAGCTAGCCCTATATCATGTCAGAGGGTAGAAGCTAGCCCTATGTCATGTCGTGTCAGAGGGTAGAAGCTAGCCCTATGTCATGTCGTGTCAGAGGGTAGAAGCTAGCCCTATGTCATGTCGTGTCAGAGGGTAGAAGCTAGCCCTATATCATGTCGTGTCAGAGGGTAGAAGCTAGCCCTATATCATGTCGTGTCAGAGGGTAGAAGCTAGCCCTATATCATGTCGTGTCAGAGGGTAGAAGCTAGCCCTATATCATGTCGTGTCAGAGGGTAGAAGCTAGCCCTATATCATGTCGTGTCAGAGGGTAGAAGCTAGCCCTATGTCATGTCGTGTCAGAGGGTAGAAGCTAGCCCTATGTCATGTCAGAGGGTAGAAGCTAGCCCTATGTCATGTCGTGTCAGAGGGTAGAAGCTAGCCCTATGTCATGTCTTCTGCACATACCTTACACTTGACAGGATCGTGCCAGTTCTCCCCACAGTTGAAGCTAGAATGATAAAATACATCCCATTAGTATCAATTGTTTCTATTCTCCCTCATGTTGTAGTTGCAGGGATTAGGTAAAAGGTTGCCAACACGAAGGTATGCTCCCAGAGGAGCCTGTTGTGACTGGTGGCAGCTACGTGGGGAGGGGAGGAAAACTCAAGGCTGCCGGGCTCTCATACCACCGCCCCGAGTCCTGACCAGGCCAGCCACCGCCCGAGTCTTGACCAAGCCAGCCACCGCCCGAGTCTTGACCAAGCCAGCCACCGCCCGAGTCTTGACCAAGCCAGCCACCGCCCGAGTCTTGACCAAGCCAGCCACCGCCCGAGTCTTGACCAAGCCAGCCACCGCCCGAGTCTTGACCAAGCCAGCCACCGCCCGAGTCTTGACCAAGCCAGCCACCGCCCGAGTCTTGACCAAGCCAGCCACCGCCCGAGTCTTGACCAAGCCAGCCACCGCCCGAGTCTTGACCAAGCCAGCCACCGCCCGAGTCTTGACCAAGCCAGCCACCGCCCGAGTCTTGACCAAGCCAGCCACCGCCCGAGTCTTGACCAAGCCAGCCACCGCCCGAGTCTTGACCTAGCCAGCCACCGCCCGAGTCTTGACCAAGCCAGCCACCGCCCGAGTCTTGACCAAGCCAGCCACCGCCCGAGTCTTGACCAAGCCAGCCACCGCCCGAGTCTTGACCAAGCCAGCCACCGCCCGAGTCTTGACCAAGCCAGCCACCGCCCGAGTCTTGACCAACCCCGCCACCGCCCGAGTCTTGACTAACCCAGCCACCGCCCGAGTCTTGACTAACCCAGCCATCTCCCGAGTCTTGACTAACCCAGCCATCTCCCGAGTCTTGACTAACCCTAACCCAGCCATCTCCCGAGTCTTGACTAACCCTAACCCAGCCATCTCCCGAGTCTTGACTAACCCTAACCCAGCCATATCCTGAGTCTTGACTAAACCTAACCCAGCCATCTCCTGAGTCTTGACTAAACCTAACCCAGCCATCTCCTGAGTCTTGACTAACCCTAACCCAGCCATCTCCTGAGTCTTGACTAACCCTAACCCAGCCATCTCCTGAGTCTTGACTAACCCAGCCATCTCCTGAGTCTTGACTAACCCAGCCATCTCCTGAGTCTTGACTAACCCTAACCCAGCCATCTCCTGAGTCTTGACTAACCCTAACCCAGCCATCTCCTGAGTCTTGACTAACCCTAACCCAGCCATCTCCTGAGTCTTGACTAACCCTAACCCAGCCATCTCCTGAGTCTTGACTAACCCTAACCCAGCCATCTCCTGAGTCTTGACTAACCCAGCCATCTCCTGAGTCTTGACTAACCCAGCCATCTCCTGAGTCTTGACTAACCCTAACCCAGCCATCTCCTGAGTCTTGACTAACCCTAACCCAGCCATCTCCTGAGTCTTGACTAACCCTAACCCAGCCATCTCCTGAGTCTTGACTAACCCTAACCCAGCCATCTCCTGAGTCTTGACTAACCCAGCCATCTCCTGAGTCTTGACTAACCCAGCCATCTCCTGAGTCTTGACTAACCCTAACCCAGCCATCTCCTGAGTCTTGACTAACCCAGCCATCTCCTGAGTCTTGACTAACCCAGCCATCTCCTGAGTCTTGACTAACCCAGCCATCTCCTGAGTCTTGACTAACCCAGCCATCTCCTGAGTCTTGACTAACCCAGCCATCTCCTGAGTCTTGACTAACCCAGCCATCTCCTGAGTCTTGACTAACCCAGCCATCTCCTGAGTCTTGACTAACCCAGCCATCTCCTGAGTCTTGACTAACCCAGCCATCTCCTGAGTCTTGACTAACCCAGCCATCTCCTGAGTCTTGACTAACCCTAACCCAGCCATCTCCTGAGTCTTGACTAACCCTAACCCAGCCATCTCCTGAGTCTTGACTAACCCTAACCCAGCCATCTCCTGAGTCTTGACTAACCCTAACCCAGCCATCTCCTGAGTCTTGACTAACCCTAACCCAGCCATCTCCTGAGTCTTGACTAACCCTAACCCAGCCATCTCCTGAGTCTTGACTAACCCTAACCCAGCCATCTCCTGAGTCTTGACTAAACCTAACCCAGCCATCTCCTGAGTCTTGACTAAACCTAACCCAGCCATCTCCTGAGTCTTGACTAACCCTAACCCAGCCATCTCCTGAGTCTTGACTAACCCAGCCATCTCCTGAGTCTTGACTAACCCAGCCATCTCCTGAGTCTTGACTAACCCTAACCCAGCCATCTCCTGAGTCTTGACTAACCCTAACCCAGCCATCTCCTGAGTCTTGACTAACCCAGCCATCTCCTGAGTCTTGACTAACCCAGCCATCTCCTGAGTCTTGACTAACCCTAACCCAGCCATATCCTGAGTCTTGACTAACCCTAACCCAGCCATCTCCTGAGTCTTGACTAACCCTAACCCAGCCATCTCCTGAGTCTTGACTAACCCTAACCCAGCCATCTCCTGAGTCTTGACTAACTCTAACCCAGCCATCTCCTGAGTCTTGAGACATTGTTGTTCTGGAGATGTGCCTTAAGACTTCTTAAGGAGTAGACTGTATTGTCATGTCATAGTAAAGAGAGGACAAGGCAGATCATTCAGGGGACTTGTCTTACCAGAACTGTCGACCACACTTGCACCTGACCGGCTTGGCGTCGGGGTACTGGACTTTAACGACGTGATGGCAGTCTGGTGCAGGACACCACTTCAACAGTCTATTACACTGGAGAAGTGGGAGATGAGGACAGGAAGACCCATTCAGTTATCCAATCTTATTAAACCATTCAAAAAATAAAACGCAATAACTTCAATGCGCATTGAATGTAACAGCGGTCTAGTCTAGTCTAGTGCACATTGAATGTAACAGCGGTCTAGTCTAGTGCACATTGAATGTAACAGCGGTCTAGTCTAGTGCACATTGAATGTAACAGCGGTCTAGTCTAATGCACATTGAATGTAACAGCGGTCTAGTCTAATGCACATTGAATGTAACAGCGGTCTAGTCTAATGCACATTGAATGTAACAGCGGTCTAGTCTAATGCACGTTAAATGTAACAGCGGTCTAGTCTAATGCACGTTAAATGTAACAGCGGTCTAGTCTAATGCACGTTGAATGTAACAGCGGTCTAGTCTAATGCACATTAAATGTAACAGCGGTCTAGTCTAGTGCACATTGAATGTAACAGCGGTCTAGTCTAGTGCACATTGAATGTAACAGCGGTCTAGTCTAGTGCACATTGAATGTAACAGCGGTCTAGTCTAGTCTAATGCACATTGAATGTAACAGCGGTCTAGTTTAATGCACATTGAATGTAACAGCGGTCTAGTCTAGTGCACATTGAATGTAACAGCGGTCTAGTCTAGTCTAATGCACATTGAATGTAACAGCGGTCTAGTCTAATGCACATTGAATGTAACAGCGGTCTAGTCTAATGCACATTGAATGTAACAGCGGTCTAGTCTAGTCTAATGCACATTAAATGTAACAGCGGTCTAGTCTAGTGCACATTGAATGTAACAGCGGTCTAGTCTAGTGCACATTGAATGTAACAGCGGTCTAGTCTAATGCACATTGAATGTAACAGCGGTCTAGTCTAATGCACATTAAATGTAACAGCGGTCTAGTCTAGTGCACATTGAATGTAACAGCGGTCTAGTCTAGTGCACATTGAATGTAACAGCGGTCTAGTCTAATGCACATTGAATGTAACAGCGGTCTAGTCTAATGCACATTGAATGTAACAGCGGTCTAGTCTAATGCACATTAAATGTAACAGCGGTCTAGTCTAGTGCACATTGAATGTAACAGCGGTCTAGTCTAGTGCACATTGAATGTAACAGCGGTCTAGTCTAGTGCACATTGAATGTAACAGCGGTCTAGTCTAGTGCACATTGAATGTAACAGCGGTCTAGTCTAATGCACATTGAATGTAACAGCGGTCTAGTCTAATGCACATTAAATGTAACAGCGGTCTAGTCTAGTGCACATTAAATGTAACAGCGGTCTAGTCTAGTGCACATTGAATGTAACAGCGGTCTAGTCTAGTGCACATTGAATGTAACAGCGGTCTAGTCTAGTGCACATTGAATGTAACAGCGGTCTAGTCTAATGCACATTGAATGTAACAGCGGTCTAGTCTCGTGCACATTGAATGTAACAGCGGTCTAGTCTAATGCACATTGAATGTAACAGCGGTCTAGTCTAATGCACATTGAATGTAACAGCGGTCTAGTCTAGTGCACATTGAATGTAACAGCGGTCTAGTCTAGTGCACATTGAATGTAACAGCGGTCTAGTCTAGTGCACATTGAATGTAACAGCGGTCTAGTCTAGTCTAGTGCACATTGAATGTAACAGCGGTCTAGTCTAGTGCACATTGAATGTAACAGCGGTCTAGTCTAGTGCACATTGAATGTAACAGCGGTCTAGTCTAGTGCACATTGAATGTAACAGCGGTCTAGTCTAGTCTAGTGCACATTGAATTTAACAGCGGTCTAGTCTAGTGCACATTGAATGTAACAGCGGTCTAGTCTAGTGCACATTGAATGTAACAGCGGTCTAGTCTAGTGCACATTGAATGTAACAGCGGTCTAGTCTAGTGCACATTGAATTTAACAGCGGTCTAGTCTAGTGCACATTGAATGTAACAGCGGTCTAGTCTAGTGCACATTGAATGTAACAGCGGTCTAGTCTAGTGCACATTGAATGTAACAGCGGTCTAGTCTCGTGCACATTGAATGTAACAGCGGTCTAGTCTCGTGCACATTGAATGTAACAGCGGTCTAGTCTCGTGCACATTGAATGTAACAGCGGTCTAGTCTAGTGCACATTGAATTTTCTTATTGTTCCACTATGAACTCATAAATAACATAGAAGAACAAGCTTACCTCTACAAAACTATTGGTAATTAAATGTTGGTACTTCAGCTTCACTTTAGAGTCTGTTATGAGGCGCCTGGAGGGGGAATAACAAACTGTTATTCCGATCCATGATGTCTTGACAAAATGAGCTAGCTTTCCCTGGGTCAGTGCGTTCGGAAAGTATTCAGACCCCTTCACCTTTCCCCCACATGTTGTTATGTTACCGCCTTGTTCTATAATGGATTAAATAAAAAATACATCCACACACAACACCCCATAATGACAAAGCGAAAACATTTTTAATTTTTTTTTAAATTGTTGATATTTTATCAAAAAATAAACCCGAAAAACCCTTATTTGCATAAGTATTCAGACCCTTTGCTATGAGACCCGAAATTGAGCTCAGGTGCATCCTGTTTCCATTGATCGTCCTTGAGATGTTTCTACAACTTGATTGGAGTCCACCTGTGGTCAATTCAATTGATTTGACATGATTTGAAAAGGAACACACCTGTCTATATAAGGTCCCGCAGTTGACAGTGCATGTCAGAGCAAAACCTAAGCCATGAGGACGAAGGAATTGTCCGTTGAGCTCCGAGACAGGATTGTGTCGAGGCACAGATCTGGGGAAGTGCACCAAAACATTTCTGCAGCATTGAAGGTCCCTAAGAACACAGCGGACTCCATCATTCTTAAATGAAAGAAGTTTGGAATCAAAGACTCTTCCTAGAGCTGGCCGCCTGGCCAAACTGAGCAATTGGGGAGAAGGGCCTTGGTCATGGAGGTGACCAAGAACCCGATGGTCACTCTGACAGGGCTCCAGACTTCCTCTGTGGAGATGGGAGAACCTTCCAGAAGGACAACCACATTTGCAGCACTCCACCAATCAGGTCTTTATGGCCGAGTGGCCAGACGGAAGCCACTCCTCAGTAAGACACGACAACCCGCTTAGAGTTTGCCAAAGGGAACCTAAAAGGACTCTGACCATGAGAAACCACATTCTACTTATGTAAATGTGATAGGTTTATTTATAAATTAGCCAAGATTTCTAAAAAAAAATGTTTTTGCTTCATCATTATGGGGTATTGTGCGTAGATTGTCCCCCCCCCCCCCCCTCATCAATTTAACCAATTTTAGAATAAGGCTGTAACGTTACAAAATGTGGAAAAAATTCAAGGGGTGTGAATACTTTCAGAAGGTACTGTAGCTACTACCATATGGTGCGTTTGCTAATATTCTGCAGAAATGGGTTGAGTCTGCCTCACTAACGGAGGGGAAACCACATCTAGGTTGTTAAGTAAATGGCTACATGAATGTTGTATGGTGTTGAGGCCTGCTGTAACCTGACTGTCAACATTTAGTCAACAGCGTACTGCAGTGAGATCAGGGCGAGACCATACGGCCGTAGTGAGATCAGAGCGAGACCATACGGCCGTAGTGAGATCAGGGCGAGGCCATACGGCCGTAGTGAGATCAGGGCGAGGCCATACGGCCGTAGTGAGATCAGGGCGAGGCCATACGGCCGTAGTGAGATCAGGCGAGGCCATACGGCCGTAGTGAGATCAGGGCGAGGCCATACGGCCGTAGTGAGATCAGGGCGAGGCCATACGGCCGTAGTGAGATCAGGGGCGAGGCCATACGGCCGTAGTGAGATCAGGGCGAGACCATACGGCCGTAGTGAGATCAGGGCGAGGCCATACGGCCGTAGTGAGATCAGGGCGAGGCCATACGGCCGTAGTGAGATCAGGGCGAGGCCATACGGCCGTAGTGAGATCAGGGCGAGGCCATACGGCCGTAGTGAGATCAGGGCGAGGCCATACGGCCGTAGTGAGATCAGGGCGAGGCCATACGGCCGTAGTGAGATCAGGGCGAGGCCATACGGCCGTAGTGAGATCAGGGCGAGACCATACGGCCGTAGTGAGATCAGGGCGAGACCATACGGCCGTAGTGAGATCAGGGCGAGGCCATACGGCCGTAGTGTGATCAGGGCGAGACCATACGGCCGTAGTGAGATCAGGGCGAGGCCATACGGCCGTAGTGAGATCAGGGCGAGGCCATACGGCCGTAGTGAGATCAGGGCGAGACCATACGGCCGTAGTGAGATCAGGGCGAGACCGTACGGCCGTAGTGAGATCAGGGCGAGGCCATACGGCCGTAGTGAGATCAGGGCGAGACCATACGGCCGTAGTGAGATCAGGGCGAGACCATACGGCCGTAGTGAGATCAGGGCGAGACCATACGGCCGTAGTGAGATCAGGGCGAGACCATACGGCCGTAGTGAGATCAGGGCGAGACCATACGGCCGTAGTGAGATCAGGGCGAGACCATACGGCCGTAGTGAGATCAGGGCGAGACCATACGGCCGTAGTGAGATCAGGGCGAGACCATACGGCCGTAGTGAGATCAGGGCGAGGCCATACGGCCGTAGTGAGATCAGGGCGAGACCATACGGCCGTAGTGAGATCAGGGCGAGACCATACGGCCGTAGTGAGATCAGGGCGAGACCATACGGCCGTAGTGAGATCAGGGCGAGACCATACGGCCGTAGTGAGATCAGGGCGAGACCATACGGCCGTAGTGAGATCAGGGCGAGACCATACGGCCGTAGTGAGATCAGGGCGAGACCATACGGCCGTAGTGAGATCAGGGCGAGACCATACGGCCGTAGTGAGATCAGGGCGAGACCATACGGCCGTAGTGAGATCAGGGCGAGACCATACGGCCGTAGTGAGATCAGGGGGAGACCATACGGCCGTAGTGAGATCAGGGCGAGACCATACGGCCGTAGTGAGATCAGGGCGAGACCATACGGCCGTAGTGAGATCAGGGCGAGACCATACGGCCGTAGTGAGATCAGGGCGAGACCATGCGGCCGTAGTGAGATCAGGGCGAGGCCATACGGCCGTAGTGAGATCAGGGCGAGGCCATACGGCCGTAGTGAGATCAGGGCGAGACCATACGGCCGTAGTGAGATCAGGGCGAGGCCATACGGCCGTAGTGAGATCAGGGCGAGGCCATACGGCCGTAGTGAGATCAGGGCGAGGCCATACGGCCGTAGTGAGATCAGGGCGAGACCATACGGCCGTAGTGAGATCAGGGGGAGACCATACGGCCGTAGTGAGATCAGGGCGAGACCATACGGCCGTAGTGAGATCAGGGCGAGACCATACGGCCGTAGTGAGATCAGGGCGAGACCATACGGCCGTAGTGAGATCAGGGCGAGACCATGCGGCCGTAGTGAGATCAGGGCGAGGCCATACGGCCGTAGTGAGATCAGGGCGAGGCCATACGGCCGTAGTGAGATCAGGGCGAGACCATACGGCCGTAGTGAGATCAGGGCGAGGCCATACGGCCGTAGTGAGATCAGGGCGAGGCCATACGGCCGTAGTGAGATCAGGGCGAGGCCATACGGCCGTAGTGAGATCAGGGCGAGGCCATACGGCCGTAGTGAGATCAGGGGGAGACCATACGGCCGTAGTGAGATCAGGGCGAGGCCATACGGCCGTAGTGAGATCAGGGCGAGGCCATACGGCCGTAGTGAGATCAGGGCGAGGCCATACGGCCGTAGTGAGATCAGGGCGAGACCATACGGCCGTAGTGAGATCAGGGCGAGACCATACGGCCGTAGTGAGATCAGGGCGAGACCATACGGCCGTAGTGAGATCAGGGCGAGGCCATACGGCCGTAGTGAGATCAGGGCGAGAACATACGGCCGTAGTGAGATCAGGGCGAGACCATACGGCCGTAGTGAGATCAGGGCGAGACCATACGGCCGTAGTGAGATCAGGGCGAGACCATACGGCCGTAGTGAGATCAGGGCGAGACCATACGGCCGTAGTGAGATCAGGGCGAGACCATACGGCCGTAGTGAGATCAGGGCGAGGCCATACGGCCGTAGTGAGATCAGGGCGAGACCATACGGCCGTAGTGAGATCAGGGCGAGGCCATACGGCCGTAGTGAGATCAGGGCGAGACCATACGGCCGTAGTGAGATCAGGGCGAGGCCATACGGCCGTAGTGAGATCAGGGCGAGGCCATACGGCCGTAGTGAGATCAGGGCGAGGCCATACGGCCGTAGTGAGATCAGGGGGAGACCCGGGCTGTAAATTAGCTTTAGAACTGCCTACTGGGTCAAAACAGGAAGCTACAGATTAACAATCATGTCCTCAATACAGTCTACAGGCATTAGGGTCCCCTATTCAGTCTACAGGCATTAGGGTCCCTTATTGATGTCACCTGTTAAATCCACTTCAAATCAGTGTAGATGAAGAGGAGGAAACTGGTTAAAGAAGGATTTTAAAGCCTCTATACAATTGAGACATGGATTGAGAATGCCTGCTATTCAGAGGGTGAGCGGGCAAGACAAAATATTTAAGTGCCTTTGAACAGGGTATGGTAGTAGGTGCGAGGCGCACCGGTTTGTGTCAAGAACTGCTGGGTTTTTCACGCTCAACAGTTCATTGTGTATCAAGAATGGTCCACCACCCAAAGGACATCCAGCCAACTTGACAACTGTGGGTCAACATGTCCCCAGCATCCCTGTGAGACGCTTTGTAGAGTCTATGCCCCAATGAATTGAGAGTGGGGGGGGGCGCGAAAGGTGATTCAACTCAATATTAGGAAGGTGTTCGGTGCACTCAGACCATAACAATACTCACATGACTGTGTTGTCATCCACTAAGATGTCACAACTATGGGCAGGGCAGGAGATGGTCTGAAAACAGAAGACAGTGAGTTCAATAGACGGTGACTGAACAGTCGGTGTTAACCAGGCCCTTCACATACGATCATTTAGGACGCAGCACTACCTGTCCCATCCCCTCCTCGATGATTTTGGTTGTCAGGTAATCTCCCCAGCATTGCAGACAGAACTTGTGTCCACACTCTAAGCCAGTGAAATACTGTGGGAAAACAAGAAAACATTATTTTAGGATTTCAAACACCGCCCACCAAACTCCTTCCAGAGCACAATGTTTGTCTCGGCTTCATCTGCATCCAATAGGGCTCGGGTTCATAGTGCACAGTATAGGGTTCCACAAGGGCCCCCGCTCCAGTGAGTCCCTACGGGACCGTAGCCATGGATACCACTGGACAGACGCGACAGAGTGTTACGTTGTTTTCACAGTGTATTATCGTCTGGCTGCCTAAAGACACGTTTCCTGGATAGACCGCTGTCATTTACCCTATCGGGGCGAGCTCTGCATTGCCTAGCAACAAAACACAATGGGATTTCATTGAATAGCCAGTCTCTCGCTTAAGTATTATTTATCTTTATTTAACTCGGCAAGTCAGTTAAGAACAAATTCTTATTTATAATGACGGTCTACCAGGGAACAGTCAACTGCCTCGTTCAGGGGAACAGTGGGTTAACTCAGGGGAACAGTGAGTGGGTCAACTGCTTCGTTCAGGGGAACAGTGGGTCAACTGCCTCGTTCAGGGGGTCAACTGCCTCGTTCAGGGGGTCAACTGCCTCGTTCAGGGGGTCAACTGCCTCGTTCAGGGGGTCAACTGCCTCGTTCAGGGGGTCAACTGCCTCGTTCAGGGGGTCAACTGCCTCGTTCAGGGGGTCAACTGCCTCGTTCAGGGGAACAGTGGGTTAACTCAGGGGAACAGTGGGTCAACTGCCTCGTTCAGGGGAACAGTGGGTCAACTGCCTCGTTCAGGGGGTCAACTGCCTCGTTCAGGGGAACAGTGGGTTAACTCAGGGGAACAGTGGGTCAACTGCCTCGTTCAGGGGAACAGTGGGTCAACTGCCTCGTTCAGTGGGTCAACTGCCTCGTTCAGGGGGTCAACTGCCTCGTTCAGGGGGTCAACTGCCTCGTTCAGGGGGTCAACTGCCTCGTTCAGGGGGTCAACTGCCTCGCTCAGGGGGTCAACTGCCTCGTTCAGGGGGTCAACTGCCTCGTTCAGGGGAACAGTGGGTTAACTCAGGGGAACAGTGGGTTAACTCAGGGGAACAGTGGGTTAACTCAGGGGAACAGTGGGTTAACTCAGGGGAACAGTGGGTTAACTCAGGGGAACAGTGGGTCAACTGCCTCGTTCAGGGGAACAGTGGGTCAACTGCCTCGTTCAGGGGGTCAACTGCCTCGCTCAGGGGAACAGTGGGTCAACTGCCTCGTTCAGGGGAACAGTGGGTCAACTGCCTCGTTCAGGGGAACAGTGGGTCAACTGCCTCGTTCAGGGGGTCAACTGCCTCGTTCGGGGGTCAACTGCCTCGTTCGGGGGTCAACTGCCTCGTTCGGGGGTCAACTGCCTCGTTCGGGGGAACAGGGGGTCAACTGCCTCGCTCGGGGGTCAACTGCCTCGTTCGGGGGTCAACTGCCTCGTTCGGGGAACAGGGGGTCAACTGCCTCGCTCAGGGGAACAGGGGGTCAACTGCCTCGCTCAGGGGAACAGGGGGTCAACTGCCTCGCTCAGGGGAACAGGGGGTCAACTGCCTCGTTCAGGGGAACAGGGGGTCAACTGCCTCGTTCAGGGGAACAGGGGGTCAACTGCCTCGTTCAGGGGAACAGGGGGTCAACTGCCTCGTTCAGGGGAACAGGGGGTCAACTGCCTCGTTCAGGGGAACAGGGGGTCAACTGCCTCGTTCAGGGGAACAGGGGGTCAACTGCCTCGTTCAGGGGAACAGGGGGTCAACTGCCTCGTTCAGGGGAACAGGGGGTCAACTGCCTCGTTCAGGGGAACAGGGGGTCAACTGCCTCGTTCAGGGGAACAGCGGGTCAACTGCCTCGTTCAGGGGAACAGCGGGTCAACTGCCTCGTTCAGGGGAACAGCGGGTCAACTGCCTCGTTCAGGGGAACAGCGGGTCAACTGCCTTGTTCAGGGGAACAGCGGGTTAACTGCCTTGTTCAGGGGGCAGAAAAACACATTTCTACCTGGTCAGCTCGGGGATCCGATCTCGCAAACGTTCGGTTACCAGTCCAACGCTCTAAACACTAGCCCAGATAGTGAAATTAGCTCAGATAGTGAACCCTGAAGGAACTGAACCTACAACCTAACTGTGTTAGACGGAGGCATAATGTTTTTGATAAAATGGTATGGAATCGTTGCACAGCGACCAATCACAGGTGGCCGTTGCACAGCGAGCCCAATACAGGTTTACCTTTACCAGACTCTTATCCAGAGCGATTATATAGTCAGTACATTCATCTCCAGATAGCTAGGTGGACCAGTCATAGTCAGTACATTCATCTCCAGATAGCTAGGTGGACCAGTCATAGTCTGTACATTCATCTCCAGATAGCTAGGTGGACCAGTCATAGTCAGTACATTCATCTGCAGATAGCTAGGTGGACCAGTCATAGTCAGTACATTCATCTTCAGATAGCTAGGTGGACCAGTCATAGTCAGTACATTCATCTCCAGATAGCTAGGTGGACCAGTCATAGTCTGTACATTCATCTCCAGATAGCTAGGTGGACCAGTCATAGTCAGTACATTCATCTCCAGATAGCTAGGTGGACCAGTCATAGTCAGTACATTCATCTTCAGATAGCTAGGTGGACCAGTCATAGTCAGTACATTCATCTTCAGATAGCTAGGTGGACCAGTCATAGTCAGTACATTCATCTCCAGATAGCTAGGTGGACCAGTCATAGTCAGTACATTCATCTTCAGATAGCTAGGTGGACCAGTCATAGTCAGTACATTCATCTACAGATAGCTAGGTGGACCAGTCATAGTCAGTACATTCATCTTCAGATAGCTAGGTGGACCAGTCATAGTCAGTACATTCATCTTCAGATAGCTAGGTGGACCAGTCATAGTCAGTACATTCATCTTCAGATAGCTAGGTGGACCAGTCATAGTCAGTACATTCATCTACAGATAGCTAGGTGGACCAGTCATAGTCAGTACATTCATCTTCAGATAGCTAGGTGGACCAGTCATAGTCAGTACATTCATCTTCAGATAGCTAGGTGGACCAGTCATAGTCAGTACATTCATCTTCAGATAGCTAGGTGGACCAGTCATAGTCAGTACATTCATCTCCAGATAGCTAGGTGGACCAGTCATAGTCAGTACATTCATCTTCAGATAGCTAGGTGGACCAGTCATAGTCAGTACATTCATCTCCAGATAGCTAGGTGGACCAGTCATAGTCAGTACATTCATCTCCAGATAGCTAGGTGGACCAGTCATAGTTAGTACATTCATCTCCAGATAGCTTGGTGGACCAGTCATAGTCAGTACATTCATCTCCAGATAGCTAGGTGGACCAGTCATAGTCAGTACATTCATCTTCAGATAGCTAGGTGGACCAGTCATAGTCAGTACATTCATCTCCAGATAGCTAGGTGGACCAGTCATAGTTAGTACATTCATCTCCAGATAGCTTGGTGGACCAGTCATAGTCAGTACATTCATCTCCAGATAGCTTGGTGGACCAGTCATAGTCAGTACATTCATCTCCAGATAGCTAGGTGGACCAGTCATAGTCAGTACATTCATCTTCAGATAGCTAGGTGGACCAGTCATAGTCAGTACATTCATCTCCAGATAGCTTGGTGGACCAGTCATAGTCAGTACATTCATCTTCAGATAGCTAGGTGGACCAGTCATAGTCAGTACATTCATCTCCAGATAGCTAGGTGGACCAGTCATAGTCAGTACATTCATCTCCAGATAGCTTGGTGGACCAGTCATAGTCAGTACATTTTTCCTCAATAAAGTATCTATCAGGAAAGTCAGAGCTTGAAATGGGGTGAAAACAAATATTGAGAAGGTAATAACCTTATGACAGTTTAGATAACAGATAATGACACTGCAGGTAATATAATTATAATATATGAAGGGACTGACTGAGTTTGGGTAGTTTAGATAGCAGATCTGACACGGCAGGTAATATAATTATAATATATGAAGGGACTGACTGAGTTTGGGTAGTTTAGATAGCAGATCTGACACGGCAGGTAATATAATATATGAAGGGACTGACTGAGTTTGGGTAGTTTAGATAGCAGATCTGACACGGCAGGTAATATAATTATAATATATGAAGGGACTCACTGAGTTTGGGTAGTTTAGATAGCAGATCTGACACGGCAGGTAATATAATATATGAAGGGACTGACTGAGTTTGGGTAGTTTAGATAGCAGATCTGACACGGCAGGTAATATAATATATGAAGGGACTCACTGAGTTTGGGTAGTTTAGATAGCAGATCTGACACGGCAGGTAATATAATTATAATATATGAAGGGACTGACTGAGTTTGGGTAGTTTAGATAGCAGATCTGACACGGCAGGTAATATAATTATAATATATGAAGGGACTGACTGAGTTTGGGTAGTTTAGATAGCAGATCTGACAGGGCAGGTAATATAATATATGAAGGGACTGACTGAGTTTGGGTAGTTTAGATAGCAGATCTGACAGGGCAGGTAATATAATATATGAAGGGACTCACTGAGTTTGGGTAGTTTAGATAGCAGATCTGACACGGCAGGTAATATAATATATGAAGGGACTGACTGAGTTTGGGTAGTTTAGATAGCAGATCTGACACGGCAGGTAATATAATATATGAAGGGACTCACTGAGTTTGGGTAGTTTAGATAGCAGATCTGACACGGCAGGTAATATAATTATAATATATGAAGGGACTGACTGAGTTTGGGTAGTTTAGATAGCAGATCTGACACGGCAGGTAATATAATTATAATATATGAAGGGACTGACTGAGTTTGGGTAGTTTAGATAGCAGATCTGACACGGCAGGTAATATAATATATGAAGGGACTGACTGAGTTTGGGTAGTTTAGATAGCAGATCTGACAGGGCAGGTAATATAATATATGAAGGGACTGACTGAGTTTGGGTAGTTTAGATAGCAGATCTGACACGGCAGGTAATATAATATATGAAGGGACTGACTGAGTTTGGGTAGTTTAGATAGCAGATCTGACACGGCAGGTAATATAATATATGAAGGGACTGACTGAGTTTGGGTAGTTTAGATAGCAGATCTGACACGGCAGGTAATATAATATATGAAGGGACTGACTGAGTTTGGGTAGTTTAGATAGCAGATCTGACACGGCAGGTAATATAATATATGAAGGGACTGACTGAGTTTGGGTAGTTTAGATAGCAGATCTGACACGGCAGGTAATATAATATATGAAGGGACTGACTGAGTTTGGGTAGTTTAGATAGCAGATCTGACAGGGCAGGTAATATAATTATAATATATGAAGGGACTGACTGAGTTTGGGTAGTTTAGATAGCAGATCTGACAGGGCAGGTAATATAATATATGAAGGGACTGACTGAGTTTGGGTAGTTTAGATAGCAGATCTGACACGGCAGGTAATATAATTATAATATATGAAGGGACTGACTGAGTTTGGGTAGTTTAGATAGCAGATCTGACACGGCAGGTAATATAATATATGAAGGGACTGACTGAGTTTGGGTAGTTTAGATAGCAGATCTGACAGGGCAGGTAATATAATTATAATATATGAAGGGACTGACTGAGTTTGGGTAGTTTAGATAGCAGATCTGACACGGCAGGTAATATAATTATAATATATGAAGGGACTGACTGAGTTTGGGTAGTTTAGATAGCAGATCTGACACGGCAGGTAATATAATTATAATATATGAAGGGACTGACTGAGTTTGGGTAGTTTAGATAGCAGATCTGACAGGGCAGGTAATATAATATATGAAGGGACTGACTGAGTTTGGGTAGTTTAGATAGCAGATCTGACAGGGCAGGTAATATAATTATAATATATGAAGGGACTGACTGAGTTTGGGTAGTTTAGATAGCAGATCTGACAGGGCAGGTAATACAATTATAATATATGAAGGGACTGACTGAGTTTGGGTAGTTTAGATAGCAGATCTGACAGGGCAGGTCCTGGGCAGCGGATCTTGTGCTCATCAGTCTGGTCCTCGACTTCTTACAGGGGTTGATGACGTGGCACTCTGAGAACAGCTTATCCACATTACCGTCGAAATACCTGCAGAGAGAAGAGGAGGAGCAGGAGGGGGAGAGAGAATTCAAGAGGGCACTAGAACAGTCTGCAGCACTCGGCCTCACCCTCTGTTACCCAGCCAAGGAGGGCCTACAGCAGCACCTAGATATTCTGCACAGATTCTATCAGACCTGGGCCCTGAGAGTAAATCTCAGTAAGACAAAACAAATGGTTTTCCAAAAACCAGGATCACAAATACAAATCAATTTAGATGTCGTTGCCCTCGAGCACAAAAACTAAAACATACCTCGGCACCACAGGTAAGTTCCACAAAGCTGTGAACGATCTGAGAGACGAGGCAAGGAGGGCTTTCTATGCCATCAAAAGGAACATAAAAGTTGACAGACCCATTAGCTAAAAATACGTGAATGCGTTGTAGAACCCATTGCCCTTTATGGTTGTGAGGTCTGGGGTCCGCTCACCAACCAAGACTTCACAAAATGGGACAAACACCAAATTGAGACTGCATGCAGAATTCTGCAAATATGTGTAAAACGTAAAACACAAAATAATGCATACAGGGCAGAACTAGGCCGATACCCACTAATTATACCCGCTAATAATCCAGAAAAGAGCCGTTAAATTCTACAACCACCTAAAAGGAAGCGATTCCCAAACCTTCCATAACAAAGCCATCACCTACAGAGAGATGAACCTGGAGAAGAGTCCCCTAAGCAAGCTGGTCCTGGGGCTCTGGGGCTCTGTTCACAAACACAAACAGACCCCACAGAGCCCCAGGACAGCAGCACAATCAGACCTAACCAAATCACGAGAAAACAAAAATAATATTACTTGAGATATTGGAATAGAATTAATAAAAAAACAGAGCAAACTAGAATGCTATTTAGCCCTAAACAGAGAGTACACAGTGGCAGAATACCTGTCCACTGTGACTGACCCAAACTTAAGGAAAGCTTTGACTATGTACAGACTCAGTGACCATAGCCTTGCTATTGAGAAAGGCCGCCGTAGGCGAACATGGCTCTCAAGAGAAGACAGGCTATGTGCTCACTGCCCACAAAATGAGGTAGAAACTGAGCTGTACTTTCTAACCTCCTGCCAAATGTATGACCATATTAGAGACACATATTTCCCTCAGATTACACAGATCCACAAAGAATTTGAAAACAAATCCAATTTTGATAAACTCCCATATCTACTGGGTGAAATACCACAGTGTGCCATCACAGCAGCAAGGTTTATGACCTGTTGCCACGAGAAAAGGGCAACCAGTGAAGAACACGCAACATTGTAACCTTTCCCACATTGTTACGTTACAGCTTAATCTTAAAATGGATGAAAAGTGTTTTATACATTTGCAAACATTCATTAAAAAAACAACTGTTTTTTTGCTTTGTCATTATGGGTTATTGTGATGTCATTATGGGGTATTGTGATGTCATTATGGGGTATTGTGATGTCATTATGGGGTATTGTGATGTCATTATGGGGTATTGTGATGTCATTATGGGGTATTGTGATGTCATTATGGGGTATTGTGATGTCATTATGGGGTAGTGTGTGTAGATTGATGAGGTGAAAAAAAACAATGTAATCCATTTTAGAACAAGGCCGTAACTTAACAATGTGGAAAAAGTCAAGGGGTCTCAATACTTTTCCGAATGCACTGTAAATAAAACCCATATTTATGTTCATTAATTTTCCTTTAACTATCTGTACATTGTTACAACACTGTAAATGTATAATGGCTAACTTTAGAACCTTAGTGAGTAATGCTTACTGTTCATTTATTTCACTTTTGTATATTATCTACTTCACTTGCTTTGGCAATGTTAACATATATATGTTTCCCATGCCAATAAAGCCCTTTCAACTGAACACACACACACACACACACACACACACACACACACACACACACACACACACACACACACACACAGTTCATTTCTATTGTAACGTTGTGTTTGGCAATCTGGATCAACACGTCATGCCAATAAAGATAACTGAAATGGAATTTAAGGAGAGACAGAAACAAGCTTTGACAAACACGTCGTCATCATCATCATCGGCGTCGTTTGAAACCAGCAGAATGAAACGAGGTCATAGAACTGGAGAAAATAAAACCCCCCGAACCGGGTCGGTATACCTTTCCATGAGCTTCTCTCTGTCCCAGTTGAAGTGACTCAGAAGGATCCTGGTGATTGTTGCAGGATTCTAACAGGAAACAGAAGAGAAATGGCTGTGTTATACACGCAACAAGTTAGCACTGTATACAGTCCAACATTAGACATGGAAAACGGTCGCTAAGCTGTAGCCGAGGACAGGTTTATAATGTTGTTGTCAGCAGTAACAAAAAAACACTTGTGATTATTGTAACATAGACGATGTGTGTGAGTGCCAGTCAAACCTCATCACTGATCATAACTACGGCATTGTGTTTTACGCAGTTATGTGATATAGCAAGAGATTATCCTTTTATTATTTTAAGAGTTATCCAGAAACGAGAAAGCTTAAAGGGATGGTGCTGGACCTATTCCCCGTCAGGAGACTGTAAAGATTTGGTCCTCAGATTCTCAAAAGGTTCTACAGCTGCACCATCGAGAGCATCCTGAATGGTTGCGTCACTACCTGGTACGGCAACTGCTCGGCCTTCGACCACAAGGTACTACAGAGGGTAGTGTGTATGGCCCAGTACATCACAAGCCATAAGACTCCTGAATCAAAGGGCTACCCAGACCCCTCTTTTGCACTGATGCTACTCTCTGTTTATTATCTATGCATAGTCACTAACTCTACCTACATCTACATATTACCTCAATTACCTCGACTAACCGGTACACCCTGTATATAGCCTCCACATTGACTCTATAGCGGTACACCCTGTATATAACCTCCACATTGACTCTGTACCGGTACCCCCTGTATATAGCCTCCACATTGACTCTGTATCAGTACCCCCTGTATATAGCCTCCACATTGACTCTGTACCGGTACCCCCTGTATATAGCCTCCACATTGACTGTACCGGTACCCCCTGTATATAGCCTCCACATTGACTCTGTACCGGTACCCCCTGTATATAGCCTCCATATTGACTCTGTACCGTAATACCCTGTATATAGCCTCCACATTGACTCTGTACCGTAACACCTTGTATATAATCTCACTACTGTTATTTTACTGGTGCTGTTTAATTATGTTACTTTTTTATTTAACACTTAAAGCATTGTTAGTTAGTAAAAAGTTAGTAAAGAGGTCAAGTTTGATGAAAAAGCTTTAAATAAAAAAAGGTTTAAATTCAGGTCATGTGACAATTGTGCAAAACCAAGGGCACTAATTCATTACTACAATCCTCTGTTTGGTTCAAAAAGCACAGCTTCAATAATGTAGCCATAGGGCTACTGCTCCTGGTGACTCTGTATATTATGACGGGAGGCGGCTACGGGACCCGACGGAAGGCGGCGGCTACGGGACACGACTACGGGACCCGACGGGAGGCGGCTACGGGACCCGACGGGAGGCGGCTCCTACGAGGCCTAACGGGAGGCGGCTATATTGTAATTTTCTGACCTGGTCTGGTGATGAACTGCCTGCTATATTTAGGAGAGAGTCTGTGTCCCAATTTCCAAAATGGCACCCCATTCCCTATATAGTGCACTACTTTTGACCAGAGCCACTATAAAAAGGGAATTAAGTCCCATTTGCGACACAACCACTGTCGCGCTGGTGTCTCAACACCGTGCCAACCAAAAACCACATTCATAAAAAAAATACAAATCGGATTTTTGAATGTAATCAGCAGCCAGCAACTGATATGGTGGTTTTGCATTTCAGATGAAGTCAAGAGAATACAAGAGGTTTGATTGTAGTGTATTACCCTGATAAGGAAGTTAGCTTCTATCATGTCATGGTGTTTAAAAAAGAACAATGGGGGCAGGTGGTCAACTGGTTGGCTAACTCTGGATCATTGCTTGCTGTACAGGCTATGTGTATGGAAACACCCCATAAGAGGAAGATATGTAGGCAGGCAGCAGTTGGAGCATGGGGAATACCAACTCCACTTGTGCTTGTGAAATCAAATTTGATTTATCATAGTCTACAACCTACTGTTTACCAAGCATAACAGTGAAATGCTTACTTACAAACCTTACTTCCCAACAACACAGAGAGAAAAATAGATAATTTTTCAACAAAAAACCCCCACCTGATTTCGCTTAATCTTTATGGGGTATTGTGTTCATACAGGTAGCATTCAGACCCCTTCACCTTTTGCTACATTACAGCCTTCTTCTAAAAAAGTATTAAATTATTTATTTTCCACACCAATAACTGTATAATTTTTTTAGAATAAGTCTGTAATGTAACAGAATGTGGAAAAAGTGAAGGGGTCTGAATACTGCCTGAATGCCCTGTGTGAACACAATATGCCATAAAGACTAAGCGAAAACAAGTTTACAATTTTTTTGCAAATGTATTAGAAAATAAAAACAGAATTACCTTATTTACATAAGTATTCAGACGGTTTGCTTTGAAACTCAACATTTCACAAATTAACAAGGCATAACCTGTTAATTGAAATGCATTCCAGGTGACTACCTCGTGACTGCCGGTTGAGAGAATGCTAAGAGTGTGCAAAGCTGTCATCAAGGCAAAGGGTGGCTGCTTTGAATAATCTATTTTGATTTGTTTAACACTTTGGCTACTCTAAAATGTCCTCACTATTATTCTACAATGTAGAAAATAGTACAAATAAAGAAAAACCCTTGAATGAGTAGGTGTCCAAACGTTTGACTGGTACTAATATATATATATATATATATATATCTCGTACCCCTGCACATGGACTCAGTACTGGTACCCTGTGTATAAAGCCAAGTTATCGTTACTCATTGCATGTTTATTATTAAGTGTTTTATTTTTCTATTTCCTTTCTCTCTGCATTGTTGGGAAGGCCCGTCACTAAGCATTTCACTGTTCGTCAACACCCGTTGTTCACCAAGCATGTGACAAAATAACATTTGATTTGAGACTAGACCTACAATACTGTACAGTTGAGTTCCCTCCTCTAGGATTTGTATGTATTTATTTTATTTAAACTTTATTTAACCAGGTAGGCTAGTTCTCATTTACAACTGCGACCTGGCCAAAAGGATTCATGCCCAGGCTTAGCTTAGAATTTAACACCAATGTTGACAATTTAAAGAGATTACATTGTCAAAAGTAAGAGTTAAATTTACATTTACATTTAAGTCATTTAGCAGACGCTCTTATCCAGAGCGACTTACAAATTGGTCTTAGCTACACCAGGCTAGTTAGGGTCTCTCTCTAGACCAGAGGCACTGGACCATGGTTTAAAATGTGTTGTTGTTATTGCTGAGGTTATTAAAGACATAGACGAGGGGCCGTGGGGCACGGTCAGCTGAGCACATCCCAATGGGCAGTTTTACAAAATGATAGTAATGCTGGTGGGGGGAATAGGCTACTGGGCAGATACTTTGATCACAGAAGGGCTGTGGGAGGCACATAACTAGCTAGCTGACGTATACAGCAATGTTTCACGGTTAATGAAGCTAACTTTAACTAGCAAGAATATTTGAAAGAGACATCGAGCTAATCACCTTGCCTAGTTGACGTTCATTAGCTTCCGGTTGCGAGTTAGCTTCGCTACCCAACCTTAGCTACCAGCCGTTAGCTACCCGGCCTTAGCTACCCGCCCTTAGCTACAAGCCAGATGGCGAAACAACTTTAGTCGATAACATGCAAGATACGAACAAACACATTGTCTTCAGTTAACTAGTCAGCTAATCTAAAACGAGCCGTTTAATTTGTACGGTTAGTCTAGCTAACAGCAGGGTAGGTGGCCTGTCAACTTTCCACCGTCCCCGGTCTTTCCTACACCGACACGCCTCGTAATACCTCACCTGGATGACCTCGTTGACCTCCCTGATACACTCCACCATATGCTGGAGTATCTGCTCGGCAGTCAGCACTTCGAAGCGGTAGTCCTCTTCCTCTTGCCCGGTCCCATGACCACTTCCCCCGGTCTCCAAACCTTCGTCCCGTTCCCCTCCGGCCTCGGCGGGATCGACCAGTTCCACCTCGTCCTCGCCTAACTCCAGGGTGTCTTCCCCCGGTTCCTCTGCGCCGCTGTCTTCGCTACATTCGTCCTCGTCGAAGTCATAGTTATAACCTTCGTCTGAGTCCATTACTCGGTTAATAATCGAGAATGTGACAAACCGATGTAGATGCTTGGAATGGGGCAGTTTGCTTGTTATGGAATGGCTCCAAACAACAAAAAAACAACAAAACACACACGGTCGGTCTTGTATTTTTGTTCAGTTGTAGTGAAAATAACAACAAATGTCGCCGCTAGATGAAACCGCGCACAAAGAGACGCGGCGTCGTGACGCACGTCAGTTGGATGACTAGGGGCGAATAAAAACAGGGTCGTGGCTAGAAGGGATCCAACTTTTTGTCAAATTAACGTAAAAAAGTGCAAATTCTTTGCATTTCAAAAAAAAACATTTAGCTAACCCTAACTCTTTTCCTAACCTTAACTTAATTCTCCAAACCTGCTACGAAACGTAAAATATACTAATGGTGATCCATAATTAATACAAATCCATTAATTAATATAAATACAAATCTGACGTTATTTTGACAAAAGCTGAATCCCTTCTAGCTATGACCTAAAAAGATGCTTACAATGTTTTGTATTTTATTATCCGTGTTTTAAATAAAGTAAATTAAAATAATATTTTGGGGTTTATTGAGTGCAGCGCAATGTTTATTTATTTATTTGTAAGTCACTACGGAAGTTCTAGAGCGCAGTTACATTTTGCTTAAAAGCATTTTAAAACTCCATGGGTTGAAGTAGTAAGACATAGATGTAATTGTTGTAAAAAAAACTGAGTGTGCTTCATTTACTATCATCCTAAATTAAAATATTGAATTATTTTGTCACATTTAATTTATATTATGCCAATTTCCTCAATGTGGACAGTTTGTGGTACTGCATTTTCACCGCAGAATTACACATCCTTTTTGCTTCAGATTGGTGACGTTCATATAAAAGTTTACAGTCATCACGAATACAGTAAATTGATTGCTTTAAACAGATTCATATATTTGGCTTGGTACTTCAGGCGCCTGTCCGTCTCAGGACATAAACGTCTCGGCATTAAAAGTCGAGGGCAAACAAATTCACGGATTTGACAGTCATGCTATCAGTAAAATGAAAGCCAACCTCTTTGTCACTTTGTAGAACTACCTGTGAGGTGATGATTCATTCAAGTGAAAAAAAAGCAGCCACCCAAAATCTCCATCTGACGTTCTAGAATTTAGATAACTGTCTTCAACAAATTGTCTTCTAACCAGTGATGTGAAATAGTGTTTGCTTAAACAGTGCATACACACCAAACGTTTTGCCCCTGTGCTATTGATTTCAACATGTTATAGCTGGAAGTGATTAACACATATTTTTTTGTTGTTGTTACATTTAGCGACAGATGCAATTTTCTGGGGGGTGGTTTGGGGAGAGCAGTGTGTTTGTTTCCTGGTTTATATTAACTCTTTTTCAGGTTTTAGCTATACAATTTATTCCATATAGTCACATGTCCTCATCTGCTTGCATGCTCCTCCCCTATCAAGGTGTTTTGGTACTTCCCTTATGCACTGTGTACTTTCTACATGCTCCTCCCCTATCAAGGTGTTTTGGTACTTCCCTTATGCACTATGTACTTTCTGCATGCTCCTCCCCTATCAAGGTGTTTTGGTACTTCCCTTATGCACTGTTTTTCAGTGTGCCAACCTTTACTATACCACAGGTCAGTAGCAGTGTAACGGACTCTCCACCTTGCATAGTGACAATAGTGGATCGGTTGTCCAGATCTGCAGTAGGCTAACTAGCAATCATACCACACGGAAAAACGTTAAAAGCTGCATACATTTTCTATGATATGCAGTGGAGAGGCATCATGAAAGAACAGTGAAGACAGGAGACACAGCTGAACCTGTACACTACTGCTACTCGCTGTTTATTATCTCCGCATAGTCACTTCACCCCTACCTACATGTACAGATTACCTCTAACGTCTTACACTTGTTGTATTCAGCTTTTCACAGTAACGTCTACACTTGTTGTGTTCGGCGCATGTGACAAATAAAGTTTGATTTGATTTAATTTGAAACATCTCCCCTATTGATCTTGTTTAGGGACAATACAAGTATTCCACTGAATGCACTGTCTGTTGCAGATCATCATTCTCCCAAGTCGTCCTATAATAACGTGGCCACATTATGCTCCCAGCAGGCCCAGTTATTCAGGAAAGCTTAACACGTGTTCAGCCTTCTCTCCAATCAGAGCGACTATTCCTCGAGCACCTAGAACCTATATAACGCTAAAATTAAATATTGCCTAAATATGTATGTTATTTGACTTTTGAAATGTATTCCCTTTTATGTGTGGCATTAACACAACCAGTCGCAATGTTTTAATCTGATTAGGCTACTTTAAATGTCTCCTGTAGGTATGCACACATTCTTCCAAAATACACTATATATACCCAAGTATGTGGACACCCCTTCAAATTAGTGGATTCGGCAATTTCAGCCACATCCGTTGCTGATGGGTGTATAAAAATCAAGCACACCGCCATGCAATCTCCATAGACAAACATTGGCAGTAGAATGGCCTTATTGAAGAGCTCAGTGACTTTCAACGTGGCACCGTCATATGATGCAACCTTTCCAACAAGTCAGTTCGTCAAATTTCTGACCTGCTAGAGCTGCGCCGGTCAACTGTCAGTGCTGTTATTGTGAAGTGGAAACTTCTAGGCGCAACAATGACTCAGCCAAGAAGTGGTAGGCCGCACCATCTCACAAAACAGGACTGTGTAAAATTAATCTGTCCTCGGTTGCAACACTCACTACCGAGTTCCAAACTTCCTCTGGAAGCAACGTCAGCACAATAACTGTTCGTCTGGAGTTTCATGAAATGGGTTTCCACAGCCGAGCAGCCGCACACAAGCCTAAGATCACCATGCGTAATGCCAAGCGTCAGCTGGAGTGGTGTAAAGCTCCTCGCCATTGGAAATGCGTTCTCTGGAGTGATTAATCATGTTTCACCATCTAGCAGTTTCTGGGTTTGGCAGATGCCATGAGAGCGCTATCTGCCCCAATGCATAGTGTAAACTGTAAAGTTTGGTGGAGGAGGAATAATGGTCTGGGCCCCTTCCAATGAAGGGTGAAAATAAATCTTTACGCTACAGCAAACAATGACATTCTAGACGATTCTGTGCTTTCAACTTTGAAAAGGCCCTTTCCTGTTTCAGCATTACAACGCCCTCTCCCTTTCCTGTTTCAGCACTACAATGCCCGCTCCCTTTCCTGTTTTAGCATTACAATGCCCTCTCCCTTTCCTGTTTCAGCACTACAATGCCCTCTCCCTTTCCTGTTTCAGCACTACAATGCCCTCTCCCTTTCCTGTTTCAGCACTACAATGCCCTCTCCCTTTCCTGTTTCAGCATTACAATGCCCTCTCCCTTTCCTGTTTCAGCACTACAATGCTCTCTCCCTTTCCTGTTTCAGCACTACAATTCCCTCTCCCACAGAAGCCTGGTCCCGTCCCTCAAGTCAGTGAGGCAACACAGGAAGGAGCAATGGATGGATTTTTTTTTTTAACCTTTATTTACATTTACATTTAAGTCATTTAGCAGACGCTTTTATCCAGAGCGACTATTTAACTAGTTAATTTATTTCCAACGCTGCAATGACGGGACACACACAGCATGGATGAACGTTCATTAGTCGACATGATATAAATAGCACTCCCACAGCAATTCTCCATCAATCTGGTGACAGTGTAGCCTAGTGGTTAGAGCATTGGACTAGTAACCGAAAGGTTGCAAGTTCAAATCCCCGAGCTGACAAGGTACAAAATCTGTCGTTCTGCCCCTGAACAGGCAGTTAACCCACTGTTCCTAGGCTGTCATTGAAAATAAGAATTTGTTCTTAACTGACTTGCCTTGTAAAATAAAAAATAATATACAAACAAAAAAACTATTGAAATGTCTAACAAGACCATTGTGGATTTAACCATTTCTAATAATTCCTAATTTACTATAATAAAAATTAAATTGTTTCCATGTGTAATCTCACATTTCACAACATCATAATAAACCATCATCCATTTTAGTATTCAAGATGTCTAAAATGAACCTGACAAATGACTCGATGTCCCCATCTTGTGGCGAAGAAATACAATACACCTAGAATATACAACATATTTTCCTAAACGAACAAAACCAGGCTAATACGCTGGCTGGGTTCATTAAACAAATACTTTATACATTTATCATAAATTACCTGCAATGATGGGACACACACACAGTATGGATGAATGATCATTAGTCAACAGGATATAAATATGACTCCTAAAGAAGATGCATTTTCCAGTTTTTCAGAAAACTGAGATTTGAAACCAACATCTAGTGGAAAGCCTTCCCTGAAGAGTGGAGGCTGTTATAGCAGCAATGTTCCTACATCTAGTGGAAAGCCTTCCCAGAAGAGTGGAGGCTGTTATAGCAGCAATGTTCCTACATCTAGTGGAAAGCCTTCCCAGAAGAGTGGAGGCTGTTATAGCAGCAATGTTCCAACATCTAGTGGAAAGCCTTCCCAGAAGAGTGGAGGCTGTTATAGCAGCAATGTTCCAACATCTAGTGGAAAGCCTTCCCAGAAGAGTGGAGGCTGTTATAGCAGCAGTGTTCCTACATCTAGTGGAAAGCCTTCCCTGAAGAGTGGAGGCTGTTATAGCAGCAATGTTCCAACATCTAGTGGAAAGCCTTCGCTGAAGAGTGGAGGCTGTTATAGCAGCAATGTTCCAACATCTAGTGGAAAGCCTTCCCAGAAGAGTGGAGGCTGTTATAGCAGCAATGTTCCAACATCTAGTGGAAAGCCTTCCCAGAAGAGTGGAGGCTGTTATAGCAGTAATGTTCCAACATCTAGTGGAAAGCCTTCCCAGAAGAGTGGAGGCTGTTATAGCAGCAATGTTCCATCATCTAGTGGAAAGCCTTCCCAGAAGAGTGGAGGCTGTTATATCAGCAATGTTCCATCATCTAGTGGGAAGCCTTCCCTGAAGAGTGGAGGCTGTTATAGCAGCAATGTTCCTACATCTAGTGGAAAGCCTTCCCAGAAGAGTGGAGGCTGTTATAGCAGCAATGTTCCAACATCTAGAGGAAAGCCTTCCCAGAAGAGTGGAGACTGTTAAAGCAGCAATGTTCCTACATCTAGTGGAAAGCCTTCCCAGAAGAGTGGAGGCTGTTATAGCAGCAATGTTCCAACATCTAGTGGAAAGCCTTCCCAGAAGAGTGGAGGCTGTTATAGCAGCAATGTTCCAACATCTAGTGGAAAGCCTTCCCAGAAGAGTGGAGGCTGTTATAGCAGCAATGTTCCAACATCTAGTGGAAAGCCTTCCCTGAAGAGTGGAGGCTGTTATAGCAGCAATGTTCCAACATCTAGTGGAAAGCCTTCCCAGAAGAGTGGAGGCTGTTATAGCAGCAATGTTCCTACATCTAGTGGAAAGCCTTCCCAGAAGAGTGGAGGCTGTTATAGCAGCAATGTTCCAACATCTAGTGGAAAGCCATATTAATGCACATGATTTTGGAATATAGTGTATAATTCCAGCATCCTCAAAATGGCTTGACATCAACCAGGTTTCAACCAGGTTTCCATCCAACCTTTTTATGTAAGAAATGTTTTTTAATCAGAAAAGTACTTTTCTGATAAAAAAAAAGCCATCACATTGTAGGAATGCAAGCAGTTTATTAGGCTACAAATTAAATAAATGATGATTAACTTCACAGGGAGGTGAAAGTGCACAGAGATGAGGTTGATGCTCCTTTCAATAAATATCAAGGGTCTTATTCTGGTGACATAATTGTCGATGCTTAGCCGCCATTAGACAAATAAAATTGATCTTGCACTTTTGTCCATAATAATCTCATCATGCACCTGGCTATACCAGTACATGGCCGGATTTATGGACGGGACCTAGGGGTCCTGGTCCGCCCTATCGTACGTCCTTGCCCATCCAGATAATGTATTTATTTATAATTTATTTGACCGATATCTCAGATAAAGCATCCGAGAGAGTGAAACAGCTCTGTCTCCGTGTAGACCATATATCTGATACCGTCTGGACATAAGGGGCATGTCATACTGCTTCTGAACAAACAGCATCAGATACATGTTATACATATAGTAAGACTTAGCGACGCTCGCTAGTTTCCGCAGAGGAAGAGGTGAACGTGCACCGACACGGTGAAACACCGCTTCACATTCATTTTCAATGAAAGGAAAGCGGTGACAAAGCGGGACCGTTGGGCAGCGCGAACATGGCGTGGGAGGCGGTGAAAACGTTCAGCCACAGATAGAACGATGAGACAGATATTTCACCGGATGTATAACTGTGAAGCATCCGCTTGGCATTTCCACTTACCATCATTATTATGGCAGTGAGAGGAAGCCCAGTGTCCGGCAGTGGGACAAGATGGAAGGAAATCGATTTTGGCTGAACATCTGCACATTTTCTCATCGATGAAACATTTTATCACAATACAGTTTTCTGTTCCCAAAACTAGAATCTGATATGAACAGAGTGGACTACATTTTGTAGACTTTAATCTTTGCTCAAGTTGTTTAAAAGGAGTGTAAAGGTGAATTTAGTTATTGCACACAGAGTAGGCGTTTCCTAATGGGAATGTGCAGATATCTTCTTGAACGGGCCAATAGGATAGAAAAACATAGAAAAATAAGTAGAGGACAAACGAAAGGAGGGTGCGGGGCCGTGGGTATCAGTGAAGGCTTTATTGATTTTGTCCTGAAATGAAGTTACTAAGAGTAAACTTAAGTTATGTAAGTGCAGTGCCATGTTTGGTGGAGCACAGAGAATAAGGAGTGTAACGTTAGACCGGAACACAGACCAGCCGTCCGCTAGATGGCAGTGTATTCCTAACTCTCTCCTCAAGCTGCACTTTGCCCTGCAGCCGAGCAACAGGTAAACACGGAAGTAACGCACTTGCTTGCCAACAAAATACATTAAAAAAAAAATCGATAATTTGACCGTTAAAACATCTATTCAATGCCATGATTTTGTCCATAAATACACACATATTTAACTTATTTAGTGAGGTCGTTATTGAGCGTTAAAGTTGACAGGACAATGTATAATAAAGCGTCTGGATATCAGTCTCTACCGCAACGAGATTTGATCACTGCCAAACCGGGGTTGTTCGTGGCGACAGAAAGCTTCATCCAATCTCCATTCCACCATCATAAAGGACATTCGTTTGACTACATCCCCAATGTTAGAGACAACGACTACAGTGGTAAGTATTGGCTAAATTAATGCACGACTCGTTAGTTAGATAACGTTACATACAACGTCGGTACTAACCACCTAGCAGATCGTTGCTCAGTTTTTTTCCAGCAATTTCTTCTTGCAACAACAGCTGTCATATGTTAGCTTGGTATGCAAGTACCGTATTGTAGTAGTGATCCACGCTATACTCGAGACCAAGGTTCGTTTCCCATTCCCCCCTGTTTGCTACATTGGTGTCAGAAGTAGGATGGCGGGAGGCCATCGCAACGCGTATGCGGACAAGTGAAGGGGCTTGAAAGAAAGTTGTAGCATGCGGGCACGAGCGTTCCCGTTAGCGGTGGGCAGTGTAGCGATATTGGTGACAATGCGTTCACGCCGAACACCTATTTATAATTATGATGAGGTAGACTGATGGACTGGTTCGTATTTTCTCAAATGAATTTGATCAGCTCCAAGATCAAACCTAACATCTCTTCTCTATTCTCCAGACTCCACTCAGGGATGGCTGTCCTGGATCTGCAATGTTATCGTCTGCTTCATGGTCTATATCTGCACCTTCATAACCTTCCCCATATCAGGCTGGTTCGTACTGAAGGTAACGCACTAACCTTCCCCATGTCAGGCTGGTTCGTACTGAAGGTAACGCACTAACCTTCCCCATGTCAGGCTGGTTCGTACTGAAGGTAACGCACTAACCTTCCCCATGTCAGGCTGGTTCGTACTGAAGGTAACGCACTAACCTTCCCCATATCAGGCTGGTTCGTACTGAAGGTAACGCACTAACCTTCCCCATGTCAGGCTGGTTCGTACTGAAGGTAACGCACTTTCTCTGTTGATTCATTAACAGGAATATCTGTCCTACAGGTTGTCCCTAACTACCAGCGCATCGTAGTGTTTCGTCTGGGCAGAGTACGTCCTCCTAAAGGGCCAGGAGTGGTGTTGCTTCTGCCTCTTATTGACCAGTGGCAGAGAGTTGACCTACGAACCCGGGCCTTCAACATCCCTCCATGCCAGGTACACACACACGCACGCAATCTAGCTCAAACATTAATGATGTGCAGGGTACAAATCAAACTGATGTTTTTAGTTCTGACTGTCTGCTAAAGGACTCAAATGTAAATTATAGTGCCCTAAGTAACCACTACTCCACACGAACACATCTACAGGTCACCACTACAGGTCACCACTACAGAGCACTGACACAGGTCACCACTACAGGTCACCACCACAGAGCACTCACACAGGTCACCACCATAGAGCACTGACACAGGTCACCACTACAGAGCACTCACACAGGTCACCACCACAGAGCACTCACACAGGTCACCACCACAGAGCACTGACACAGGTCACCACTACAGGTCACCACCACAGAGCACTCACACAGGTCACCACCGCAGAGCACTGACACAGGTCACCGCCACAGAGCACTGACACAGGTCACCGCCACAGAGCACTGACACAGGTCACCGCCACAGAGCACTGACACAGGTCACCGCCACAGAGCACTGACACAGGTCACCACTACAGAGCACTGACACAGGTCACCACCATAGAGCACTGACACAGGTCACCACCACAGGTCACCGCCACAGGTCACCGCCACAGAGCACTGACACAGGTCACCACTACAGGTCACCGCCACAGAGCACTGACACAGGTCACCACCACAGGTCACCACCACAGAGCACTGACACAGGTCACCACCATAGAGCACTGACACAGGTCACCACCACAGAGCACTGACACAGGTCACCACCATAGAGCACTGACACAGGTCACCGCCACAGAGCACTGACACAGGTCACCACTACAGGTCACCACTACAGGTCACCACCACAGAACACTGACACAGGTCACCACCACAGGTCACCACCACAGGTCACTGACACAGGTCACCACCACAGGTCACTGACACAGGTCACCACCACAGAGCACTGACACAGGTCACCACCACAGAGCACTGACACAGGTCACCACCACAGGTCACCGCCACAGAGCACTGACACAGGTCACCACCACAGAGCACTGACACAGGTCACCACTACAGGTCACCACCATAGAGCACTGACACAGGTCACCGCCACAGAGCACTGACACAGGTCACCACCACAGGTCACCGCCACAGAGCACTGACACAGGTCACCACCACAGAGCACTGACACAGGTCACCACCACAGGTCACCGCCACAGAGCACTGACACAGGTCACCACCACAGAGCACTGACACAGGTCACCACCATAGAGCACCGACAAAGGTCACCACTACAGGTCACCACCACAGGTCACCGCCACAGAGCACCGCCACAGAGCACCGCCACAGGTCACTGCCAGGGACGGCGGTGTGGTGTCTGTAGGGGCAGATATCCAGTTATATAACCCTCTCTATAACAGTTATAACCCTCTCTATAACAGTTATAACCCTCTCTATTATAGTTATAACCCTCTCTATAACAGTTATAACCCTCTCTATAACAGTTATAACCCTCTCTATAACAGTTATAACCCCCTCTATAACAGTTATAACCCTCTCTATAACAGTTATAACCCTCTCTATAACAGTTATAACCCTCTCTATTACAGTTATAACCCTCTCTATAACATAACCCTCTCTATAACAGTTATAACCTCTATAACAGTTCTAACCCTCTCTGTAACAGTTCTAACCCTCTCTGTAACAGTTATAACCCTCTCTATAACATAACCCTCTCTGTAACAGTTATAACCCTCTCTGTAACAGTTATAACCCTCTCTATTACAGTTATAACCCTCTCTATAACAGTTATAACCCTCTCTATTACAGTTATAACCCTCTCTATAACAGTTATAACCCTCTCTATTACAGTTATAACCCTCTCTATAACAGTTATAACCCTCTCTATTACAGTTATAACCCTCTCTATAACAGTTATAACCCTCTCTATTACAGTTATAACCCCCTCTATAACAGTTATAACCCCCTCTATAACAGTTATAACCCCCTCTATAACAGTTATAACCCCCTCTATAACAGTTATAACCCTCTCTATAACAGTTATAACCCTCTCTATAACAGTTCTAACCCTCTCTATAACAGTTATAACCCCCTCTATAACAGTTCTAACCCTCTCTATAACAGTTCTAACCCTCTCTATAACAGTTCTAACCCTCTCTATAACAGTTATAACCCTCTCTATAACAGTTATAACCCTCTCTATTACAGTTATAACCCTCTCTATAACAGTTATAACCCTCTCTATTACAGTTATAACCCTCTCTATAACAGTTATAACCCCCTCTATAACATTTATAACCCTCTCTATTACAGTTATAACCTCTAACAGTTATAACCCTCTCTATTACAGTTATAACCCTCTCTATTACAGTTATAACCCTCTCTATAACAGTTATAACCCTCTCTATAACAGTTATAACCCTCTCTATAACAGTTATAACCCTCTCTATAACAGTTATAACCCTCTCTATAACAGTTATAACCCTCTCTATAACAGTTATAACCCTCTCTATAACAGTTATAACCCTCTCTATAACAGTTATAACCCTCTCTATAACAGTTATAACCCTCTCTATAACAGTTATAACCCTCTCTATAACAGTTATAACCCTCTCTATAACAGTTATAACCCTCTCTATAACAGTTATAACCCTCTCTATAACAGTTATAACCCTCTCTATAACAGTTATAACCCTCTCTATAACAGTTATAACCCTCTCTATAACAGTTATAACCCTCTCTATAACAGTTATAACCTCTATTACAGTTCTAACCCCCTCTATAACAGTTATAACCCCCTCTATAACATTTATAACCCTCTCTATTACAGTTATAACCCTCTCTATAACAGTTATAACCCTCTCTATAACAGTTATAACCCTCTCTATAACAGTTATAACCCTCTCTATAACAGTTATAACCCCCTCTATAACAGTTATAACCCTCTCTATAACAGTTATAACCCCCTCTATTACAGTTATAACCCCCTCTATTACAGTTATAACCCCCTCTATTACAGTTATAACCCCCTCTATTACAGTTATAACCCCCTCTATTACAGTTATAACCCCCTCTATTACAGTTATAACCCCCTCTATTACAGTTATAACCCCCTCTATAACAGTTATAACCCCCTCTATAACATTTATAACCCTCTCTATTACAGTTATAACCTCTAACAGTTATAACCCTCTCTATTACAGTTATAACCCTCTCTATAACAGTTATAACCCTCTCTATAACAGTTATAACCCTCTCTATAACAGTTATAACCCTCTCTATAACAGTTATAACCTCTATAACAGTTATAACCCTCTCTATAACAGTTATAACCCTCTCTATAACAGTTCTAACCTCTATAACAGTTATAACCCTCTCTATAACAGTTATAACCCTCTCTATAACAGTTATAACCCTCTCTATAACAGTTATAACCCTCTCTATAACAGTTATAACCCTCTCTATAACAGTTCTAACCTCTATAACAGTTATAACCCTCTCTATAACAGTTATAACCCTCTCTATAACAGTTATAACCCTCTCTATAACAGTTATAACCCTCTCTATAACAGTTATAACCCTCTCTATAACAGTTATAACCCTCTCTATTACAGTTATAACCCCCTCTATAACAGTTATAACCCTCTCTATAGCAGTTATAACCCTCTCTATAACAGTTCTAACCCTCTCTATAATAGTTATAACCCCCTCTATAACAGTTATAACCCTCTCTATTACAGTTATAACCCTCTCTATAACAGTTATAACCCTCTCTATAACAGTTATAACCCTCTCTATAACAGTTATAACCCTCTCTATAACAGTTATAACCCTCTCTCTGCTGTGTTATAACAGGTTACTACCAGGGACGGAGGTGTGGTGTCTGTAGGGGCAGATATCCAGTTCCGTATCTGGAGCCCGGTGATGTCAGTGGTGTCGGTTCAGGATCTTAACGCCTCCACACGCCTCACTGCCCACAACGCCATGACAACCAGCCTGGGCAGGAAGAGCGTCAGGGAGATTCAGACTGAGAGAATCAAACTGGGAGAATACCTTGGGGTGAGGCAGCAGTACACATATACTGAACAAAAATATCAACTCAACATGCAACAATTTCAGAGATTTTACTGAGTTACAGTTCAGAGAAGGAAATCAGTCCTTTTAAATAAATGTATTAGGCCCTAATATATGGATTTCAGAGGACTGGGAATACAGATATGCATCTGTTGGTCACAGATACCTTTAATAAAAAGGTAGGGGTGTGGATGAGAACCAGTCAGTATCTGGTGTGACTTCCATTTGCCTCATGCAGCACCACACATCTCCTTCACATAGAGTTGATCAGGCTGTTGATCGTGGCCTGTGTTGTCCCACTCCTCTTAAATGGCTGCTGAGTTGCTGGATATTGATGGGAACTGGAACACGCTGTCCAACACGTCGATCCAGAGCATCCCAAACATGCTCAATGGGTGACGTGTCTGGTGAGTATGGAGGAATTGAAACACGCTGTCCAACACGTTGATCCAGAGCATCCCTAACATGCTCAATGGGTGACGTGTCTGGTGAGTATGCAGGCCTTGGAAGAACTGGGACATTTTCAGCTTCCAGGAATTGTGTACAGATCCTTGTGACATGGGGCCGTGCTTTATCAAGCTGAAACATGAGGTGATGGAGGTGGATGAATGGGGCTCAGGATCTCATCACAGTATCTCTGTGCATTCAAATTGCCATCGATTAAAATGCAGTTGTGTTCGTTGTCGGTAGCTTATGCCTGCCCATACCATAACCCCACCGTCACCATGGGGGCACTCTGTTCACAACGTTGACATCAGCAAACCGCTCGCCCACATGTCGCCATACACGTGGTTTGTGGTTGTGAGGCCGGTTGGACGTACTGCCAAATGCACGCTCCCTCAAAACTTGAGACATCTGTGGCATTGTTTTGTGTGACAAAACGGCACATTTTAGAGTGGCCTTTTATTGTCCCCAGCACAAGGTGCACCTATGAAATGATTATGATTTTTAATCAGCTTCTTGATATGCCACACCTGTCAGGTGGATGGATTATCTTGGCAAAGGAGAAATGCTCACTAACAGGGATGTAAACAGATTTGGGGCCAAAATGTTAAGAGAAAGAAGCTTTTTGTGCTTACAAAATATTTCAGGGATATTTTATTTCAGCTCATGAAATATGAGACCAACACTTAACATGTTGCATTTATATTTTTGTTCAGTGTATTTAAATATAACACTTAATATGCATTAGTGCTGGGCGATATGACAAAAATATAATTTCACATTATTTTTCAAATTTATGACAGTTTTATTTTAGTAGTGTGTCACCCTAGGATGACAACACATAACATTCTAAGTGATTTCAATGGGTCTTTCTCCATTCTGATTGGTTTATAGCAGGGATGGGCAACTTTGATGGGGGTGAGACCATTAAAAAACTGAGTGGCTGTGGGCTGCAGTGGCTCGTGGGTCTGCGTATCTACATCCATCCATACCACAGGTTTAAATAGCTGGATAGTTAGACTAACTTACCATTTACCCATCTTGTTCAATTAAACTTCAACCCCAAAAAGATTTCAGCATTTTCATCCATTTCTGTATTTCCTGCACTCATTTGAGATCATTTCCACACTGCCACACAGTGCTGCAAGATATGGGCAGGCAAATCTATAATATTGCAAATGCGATTTAGATCAAAACTCTTGGATGAACTGTTGGAATCATGGAAATATAATGATTTATTCTAATTCTGAAGTTAGAATATATAATAGTGGGCACTTTGAATACAGTGTTCGACAGGACAACAAATGAAAATGCCAGGGAGGAGTTATTGTGACAGGGTAGGAACCAAAGTGTTGATCAGCGTTTTCTAGGGGACCCTATAATCTTTGGCTACATTAAATGTTTTCTCTTAGCTACTTCACGTAGCCAGAGAAATGGTATGAGGTTAGTATCATAGCGTCTCTCTCCATTGAAAACAGACGGTTGACCTCAACAACCCTCATCAAATATATATATATATATATATATTTTTTATAATAATGAGATGTATCCACCAATCCAAAGAAAGGATAGGCGGGAGCTCGACAGACCTCCGTGCCGCTTTGTGGACAATGATTCCCATTGTCAGGGTTGAGAGACATGTATCTTGTCAGTATATCCATAATCTTTGATGTAGCAATATCACATTTAACAAACCAAACATTGAAATACCGTTATAGAAGGTAAAGTGAACTCAAAGTGATATATATATAGTAAAATACAGTCTTACCACCCAGCCCTAATATGCATCAGGTCACAGTTATCATCTAATCTGTTTGGGTCACTGTATTCTTGTACCGTTGAAGTGAAAGTTCCCTCTCTCCATCTTCCCTCACTTCCTCTCTCCTCGCCTCCTTCTGAAAACCCATTGCAGTTCCTCCGTTTAGGTCCTCTCCGTTTACGAAGTGTTTTATAGAAGGAGAGAGGATGTGAAGTCACCATGGTTTCTTAACCTTTCTTCCCCAGATGGACATCAATGAGATGACCAAGCCCTGGGGTCTGGAGGTAGACAGGGTGGAGCTGACTGTAGGTGCTGTCCTGAAGCCCCCAGAGGACCATTCATCTGGGCCTGGCTCGGTCATCCTACCCCCCTCTATTCCTGGTCTCGAGGGCCTGGCCGGACCCATACAACAACTGGCTATGCACTTCCTGGGCAATATGGCTGGCGGTAACAATGGAGCTCCCCTGGTTAGGACAGGTACAGTCACACAGTAACAATGGAGCTTCCCTGGTTAGGACAGGTACAGTTACATAGTAACAATGGAGCTTCCCTGGTTAGGACAAGTACAGTCACAATGGAGCTCCCCTGGTTAGGACAGGTACAGTCACAATGGACCTCCCCTGGTTAGGACAGGTACAGTCACAATGGACCTCCCCTGGTTAGGACAGGTGCAGTCACATAGTAACAATGGAGCTTTCTTGGTTAGGACAGGTACAGTTACACAGTAACAATGGAGCTCCCCTGATTAGGACAGGTACAGGTACATAGTAACAATGGAGCTCCCCTGGTTAGGACAGGTACAGTCACAATGGAGCTCCCCTGGTTAGGACAGGTACAGTCACAATGGACCTCCCCTGGTTAGGACAGGTACAGTCACAATGGACCTCCCCTGGTTAGGACAGGTACAGTCACAATGGAGCTCCCCTGGTTAGGACTGGTACAGTTACACAGTCACAATGGAGCTCCCCTGGTTAGGACAGGTACAGTCACAATGGACCTCCCCTGGTTAGGACAGGTACAGTCACATAGTAACAATGGAGCTCTCTTGGTTAGGACAGGTACAGTTACACAGTAACAATGGAGCTCCCCTGGTTAGGACAGGTACAGTCACAATGGACCTCCCCTGGTTAGGACAGGTACAGTCACAATGGACCTCCCCTGGTTAGGACAGGTACAGTCACAATGGAGCTCCCCTGGTTAGGACAGGTACAGTCACAATGGAGCTCCCCTGGTTAGGACAGGTACAGTCACAATGGACCTCCCCTGGTTAGGACAGGTACAGTCACAATGGACCTCCCCTGGTTAGGACAGGTACAGTCACAATGGACCTCCCCTGGTTAGGACAGGTACAGTCACAATGGACCTCCCCTGGTTAGGACAGGTACAGTCACAATGGACCTCCCCTGGTTAGGACAGGTACAGTCACCCAGTAAACCTGTTTTCATTAGTAACACCTTCACCTGGGTAGTGTTGATGAGGGCACAAGCTAGGTGGGACAACCCCATATCACAGTCATAGTCTGTACATTCATCTCCAGATAGCTAGGTGGACCAGTCATAGTCAGTACATTCATCTTCAGATAGCTAGGTGGACCAGTCATAGTCAGTACATTCATCTCCAGATAGCTAGGTGGACCAGTCATAGTCAGTACATTCATCTCCAGATCGCTAGGTGGACCAGTCATAGTCAGTACATTCATCTACAGATAGCTAGGTGGACCAGTCATAGTCAGTACATTCATCTCCAGATAGCTAGGTGGACCAGTCATAGTCAGTACATTCATCTCCAGATAGCTAGGTGGACCAGTCATAGTCAGTACATTCATCTCCAGATAGCTAGGTGGACCAGTCATAGTCAGTACATTCATCTCCAGATAGCTAGGTGGACCAGTCATAGTCAGTACATTCATCTCCAGATAGCTAGGTGGACCAGTCATAGTCAGTACATTCATCTCCAGATAGCTAGGTGGACCAGTCATAGTCAGTACATTCATCTCCAGATAGCTTGGTGGACCAGTCATAGTCAGTACATTCATCTCCAGATAGCTAGGTGGACCAGTCATAGTCAGTACATTCATCTCCAGATAGCTAGGTGGACCAGTCATAGTCTGTACATTCATCTCCAGATAGCTAGGTGGACCAGTCATAGTCAGTACATTCATCTCCAGATAGCTAGGTGGACCAGTCATAGTCAGTACATTCATCTCCAGATAGCTAGGTGGACCAGTCATAGTCAGTACATTCATCTCCAGATAGCTAGGTGGACCAGTCATAGTCAGTACATTCATCTTCAGATAGCTAGGTGGACCAGTCATAGTCAGTACATTCATCTTCAGATAGCTAGGTGGACCAGTCATAGTCAGTACATTCATCTTCAGATAGCTAGGTGGACCAGTCATAGTCAGTACATTCATCTTCAGATAGCTAGGTGGACCAGTCATAGTCAGTACATTCATCTCCAGATAGCTAGGTGGACCAGTCATAGTCAGTACATTCATCTGCAGATAGCTTGGTGGACCAGTCATAGTCAGTACATTCATCTCCAGATAGCTAGGTGGACCAGTCATAGTCAGTACATTCATCTCCAGATAGCTAGGTGGACCAGTCATAGTCAGTACATTCATCTCCAGATAGCTAGGTGGACCAGTCATAGAGTCAGTACATTCATCTCCAGATAGCTAGGTGGACCAGTCATAGTCAGTACATTCATCTGCAGATAGCTAGGTGGACCAGTCATAGTCAGTACATTCATCTGCAGATAGCTAGGTGGACCAGTCATAGTCAGTACATTCATCTCCAGATAGCTAGGTGGACCAGTCATAGTCAGTACATTCATCTCCAGATAGCTAGGTGGACCAGTCATGGTCAGTACATTCATCTACAGATAGCTAGGTGGACCAGTCATAGTCAGTACATTCATCTCCAGATAGCTAGGTGGACCAGTCATAGTCAGTACATTCATCTACAGATAGCTAGGTGGACCAGTCATAGTCAGTACATTCATCTCCAGATAGCTAGGAGGACCAGTCATAGTCAGTAACTAGACAAGTCAGTGAAGAACAAATTATTATTTACAATGACGGCCTACCCTGGCCGACGCTGGGCAAATTGTGCGCCACCCGATGGGGCTCCCAATCACGGCCGGGTGTGGTAAAGCCGGGAATCGAACCAGGGTCTGTAGTGACGCCTTTAACACTGAGATGCAGTGCCTTTGAACGCTGCGCCACTCAGGAGGTGTGCCCAAACTTTATATACACACACACACACACACACACACACACACACACACACACACACACACACACACACACACACACACACATACACACACACATACACACACAGTGGGGAGAACAAGTATTTGATACGCTGCCGATTTTGCAGGTTTTCCTACTTACAAAGCATGTAGAGGTCTGTAATTTATATCATAGCTACACTTCAACTGCGAGAGACGGAATCTAAAACAAAAATCCAGAAAATCACATTGTATGATTTTTAAGTAATTCATTTGCATTTTATTGCATGACATAAGTATTTGATACATCAGAAAAGCAGAACTTAATGTTTGGTATAGAAACCTTTGTTTGCAATTACAGAGATCATACGTTTCCTGTAGTTCTTGACCAGGTTTGCACACACTGCAGCAGGGATTTTGGCCCACTCCTCCATACAGACCTTTTCCAGATCCTTCAGGTTTCGGGGCTGTCGCTGGGCAATACGGACTTTCAGCTCCCTCCAAAGATTTTCTATTGGGGTCAGATCTGGAGACTGGCTAGGCCATTCTAGGACCTTGAGATGCTTCTTACGGAGCCACTCCTTAGTTGCCCTGGCTGTGTGTTTCGGGTCGTTGTCGTGCTGGAAGACCCAGCCACGACCCATCTTCAATGCTCTTACTGAGGGAAGGAGGTTGTTGGCCAAGATCTCGCAATACATGGCCCCATCCATCCTCCCCTCAATACGGTGCAGTCGTCCTGTCCCCTTTGCAGAAAAGCATCCCCAAAGAATGATGTTTCCACCACCATGCTTCACAGTTGGGATGGTATTCTTGGGGTTGTACTCATCCTTCTTCTTCCTCCAAACATGGCGAGTGGAGTTTAGACCAAAAAGCTCTATTTTTGTCTCATCAGACCACATGACCTTCTCCCATTCCTCCTCTGGATCATCCAGATGGTCATTGGCAAACTTTAGACGGGCCTGGACATGCACTGGCTTGAGCAGGGGGACCTTGCGTGCACTGCAGAATTTGAATCCATGACGGCGTTGTGTGTTACTAATGGTTTTCTTTGAGACTGTGGTCCCAGCTCTCTTCAGGTCATTGACCAGGTCCTGCCGTGTAGTTCTGGGCTGATCCCTCACCTTCCTCATGATCATTGATGCCCCACGAGGTGAGATGTTGCATGGAGCCCCAGACTGAGGGTGATTGACTGTCATCTTGAACTTCTTCCATTTTCTAATAATTGTGCCAACAGTTGTTGCCTTCTCACCAAGCTGCTTGCCTATTGTCCTGTAGCCCATCCCAGCTTAGTGCAGGTGGAGGGCTTCTTAAAGAAAAACTAACAGGTCTGTGAGAGACAGAATTCTTACTGGTTGGTAGGTGATCAAATACTTATGTCATGCAATAAAATGCAAATTAATTACTTAAAAATCATACAATGTGATTTTCTGGATTTTTGTTTTAGATTCCGTCTCTCACAGTTGAAGTATAGCTATGATAAAAATTACAGACCTCTACATGCTTTGTAAGTAGGAAAACGTGCAAAATCGGCAGTGTATCAAATACTTGTTCTCCCCACTGTATGTATATATGTGTGTGTGTGTATATATATATATATATATATATATACACAGTGCCTTGCGAAAGTATTCGGCCCCCTTGAACTTTGCGACCTTTTGCCACATTTCAGGCTTCAAACATAAAGATATAAAACTGTATTTTTTTGTGAAGAATCAACAACAAGTGGGACACAATCATGAGGTGGAACGACATTTATTGGATATTTCAAACTTTTTTAACAAATCAAAAACTGAAAAATTGGGCAAAAGGGGGCCGAATACTTTCGCAAGGCACTATATATATATATATATATATATATATATATATGTATATGTATGTATGTATGTATATATATATATATATATATATATATATATATACAGTGGGGAGAACAACACACATACAGTACCAGTCAAAAGTTTGGGCACACCTACTCATTCAAGTTTGACATTTTCTTTTTACTATGCAGCATCAGCTTATCTGTATCTCTGTGTCGTCAGAGGACAGCATCAGCTTATCTGTATCTCTGTGTCCTCAGAGGACAGCATCAGCTTATCTGTATCTCTGTGTCCTCAGAGGACAGCATCAGCTTATCTGTATCTCTGTGTCCTCAGAGGACAGCATCAGCTTTTCTGTATTTCTGTGTCCTCAGAGGACAGCATCAGCTTATCTGTATCTCTGTGTCCTCAGAGGACAGCATCAGCTTCTCTGTATCTCTGTGTCCTCAGAGGACAGCATCAGCTTATCTGTATCTCTGTGTCCTCAGAGGACAGCATCAGCTTCTCTGACGAGGTGAGCAGTGCTCCTCTGGCTATAAGTCGCACCGGAGCCAGGGATGAAGCTGTAACCAGGCCCATGTCAGTGCTGGAACTGTACGAGGGCCTTCTCCTCTCAGAGTCTCTGGTCAGTCAGGTGGGAGCCTGCTTCCTGTTCCTACTCCAATCGCCTGACGGACAACAGACAAGCTATTACGTAGACCTCAGCCAAGGTGAGACAACGACAAACTGTCATTCTATAGAGTCTTATAGGGCCGGGTTTCCTGGACAAAAAAGCATTCTCCGAGGATGGTTTGTTCTAGGTCTGGGAAACTGGCGTGACATTGTTTTGCAAACATGTTCTTTGGACCTCCTTTGTCATGTAAAGCAAATGACTTGACCTCTGTTGTTATGGTAACAGTCTCTATCCCTCCAGCCTGTGTTTGATAAGATAAACCTTTTTAGGGCCAGTTTCCCAAACACATTCATCCCTCACGAAAGATAACTTTCAATAGGATTTAACATGCTTTCTAGTTTAGGGCTTTAGTCTGTATTTAGTAAGTCATTATCCCATCATCTCTGTCAGATAACAAACTAACAGACTAACAGTGACTTCCCCTTCTCCTCTGTGTAGGTAGTGGCTCAGCCGGACCAGGGTCCCCTCCAGAGGGTCAGGTACCAGACGTCACCCTCAGTATGACGGACCAGGACCTGCTGGCTATGTTCGAGGGAACCCTACGACCCTTCGCAGCCTACGCCACTGGGCGACTCAAGGTCCAGGGAGACCTGAAGACTGCCATGAAGCTGGAGGAAGTCATCAAGCTACTCCGGCCTTAAGCACTGGCTTCAGACCTGCCTTTATACAAATACCAGGTCCTAGAAATACATGGTTCTGGCCTTAAGCACTGGCTTCAGACCTGCCTTTATACAAATACCAGGTCCTAGAAATACATGGTTCTGGCCTTAAGCACTGGCTTCAGACCTGCCTTTATATAAATACCAGGTCCTAGAAATACATGGTTCTGACCTTAAGCACTGGCTTCAGACCTGCCTTTATACAAATACCAGGTCCTAGAAATACATGGTTCTGACCTTAAGCACTGGCTTCAGACCTGCCTTTATATAAATACCAGGTCCTAGAAATACATGGTCACTAATAACAGTTCATATAGACCCATCTCTTTGATGTTGTGGTTTAAAAAGTAACATTGATGACAAGCATGTCAATCTCTCATGGCTCAAAGTGGAAGAGAGATTTCACTTCCTCATTACGTGTTTTTGTATGAAGTGTTGACAAGCTGAAGGTAGCGAGCTGTTTGTTTAAACTACTGGCACACAGCTCAGACACCCAACATACCCCACAAGACATGCCACCAGAGGTCTCTTCACAGTCCCCAAGTCCAGAACAGACTATGAGAGGTGTGCAGTACTACATAGAGACATGACTACATGGAACTCTATTCCACAGTACTACATAGAGCCATGACTACATGGAACTCTATTCCACAGTACTACATAGAGCCATGACTACATGGAACTCTATTCCACAGTACTACATAGAGCCATGACTACATGGAACTCTATTCCACAGTACTACATAGAGCCATGACTACATGGAACTCTATTCCACATCAGGTAACTGATGCAGCAGTAGAATCAGAATTAAAAAACAGATTAAAAAAACATTTACATTACATTTAAGTCATTTAGCAGACGCTCTTATCCAGAGCGACTTACAAATTGGAACAGCGGGGACTGTGAAGAGACACACACATTGGCACAGACACATGATAACACACACGATAACATACTCACTATACACACACATAGACATGGATTTAGTACTGTAGATATGTGGTAGTGGTGGAGTAGGGCCAGAGGGCACACAGTGTGTTGTGTATTCTGTAATAAATATATTGGGGGCCTGAGGGCACACAGTGTGTTGTGAAATCTGTGAGTGTGTTTTTAAAATTATGTAAGCTGCCTTGATTTTGCTGGACCCCAGGAAGAGTAGCTGCTGCCTTGGCAGGAACTAATGGGGATCCATAATAAACCCCAGGAAGAGTAGCTGCTGCCTTGGCAGGAACTAATGGGGATCCATAATAAACCCCAGGAAGAGTAGCTGCTGCCTTGGCAGGAACTAATGGGGATCCATAATAAACCCCAGGAAGAGTAGCTGCTGCCTTGGCAGGAACTAATGGGGATCCATAATAAACCCCAGGAAGAGTAGCTGCTGCCTTGGCAGGAACTAATGGGGATCCATAATAAACCCCAGGAAGAGTAGCTGCTGCCTTGACAGGAACTAATGGAGATCCAAAATAAATACAAATGAACACATTCAGTTCACATAGACGCATCTCTGTGATGTTGTGGTTATTACATACAGTTCACTTCTCATCCAGATGGGTTGGCATTCTCCTCCACCTACTCATCCAGTTGGGTTGGCATTCTCCTCCACCTACTCAACATCCAGATGGGTTGGCATTCTCCTCCACCTACTCAACATCCAGATGGGTTGGCATTCTCCTCCACCTACTCAACATCCAGATGGGTTGGCATTCTCCTCCACCTACTCCTCCTCATCCAGATGGGTTGGCATTCTCCTCCACCTACTCCTCCTCATCCAAATGGGTTGGCATTCTCCTCCACCTACTCCTCCTCATCCAGATGGGTTGGCATTCTCCTCCACCTACTCCTCCTCATCCAGATGGGTTGGCATTCTCCTCCACCTACTCCTCCTCATCCAGATGGGTTGGCATTCTCCTCCTCCTCATCCAGATGGGTTGGCATTCTCCTCCACCTACTCCTCATCCAGATGGGTTGGCATTCTCCTCTTCCTCATCCAGATGGGTTGGCATTCTCCTCCACCTACTCCTCCTCATCCAGTTGGGTTGGCATTCTCCTCCACCTACTCAACATCCAGATGGGTTGGCATTCTCCTCCACCTACTCAACATCCAGATGGGTTGGCATTCTCCACCTCCTCAACATCCAGATGGGTTGGCATTCTCCTCCACCTCCTCAACATCCAGATGGGTTGGCATTCTCCTCCACCTACTCCTCCTCATCCAGATGGGTTGGCATTCTCCTCCACCTACTCCTCCTCATCCAGATGGGTTGGCATTCTCCTCCACCTACTCCTCCTCATCCAGATGGGTTGGCATTCTCCTCCACCTACTCCTCCTCATCCAGATGGGTTGGCATTCTCCTCCACCTACTCCTCCTCATCCAGATGGGTTGGCATTCTCCTCCACCTACTCCTCCTCATCCAGATGGGTTGGCATTCTCCTCCACCTACTCCTCCTCATCCAGGTGGGTTGGCATTCTCCTCCTCCTCATCCAGATGGGTTGGCATTCTCCTCCACCTACTCCTCCTCATCCAGATGGGTTGGCATTCTCCTCCACCTACTCCTCCTCATCCAGATGGGTTGGCATTCTCCTCCTCCTCATCCAGATGGGTTGGCATTCTCCTCCTCCTCATCCAGATGGGTTGGCATTCTCCTCCACCTACTCCTCCTCATCCAGATGGGTTGGCATTCTCCTCCACCTACTCCTCATCCAGATGGGTTGGCATTCTCCTCCACCTACTCAACATCCAGATGGGTTGGCATTCTCCTCCACCTACTCCTCCTCATCCAGATGGGTTGGCATTCTCCTCCACCTACTCAACATCCAGATGGGTTGGCATTCTCCTCCACCTACTCCTCCTCATCCAGATGGGTTGGCATTCTCCTCCACCTACTCCTCCTCATCCAGATGGGTTGGCATTCTCCTCCACCTACTCCTCCTCATCCAGATGGGTTGGCATTCTCCTCCACCTACTCCTCCTCATCCAGATTGGTTGGCATTCTCCTCCACCTACTCCTCCTCATCCAGATGGGTTGGCATTCTCCTCCACCTACTCCTCCTCATCCAGATGGGTTGGCATTCTCCTCCTCCTCATCCAGATGGGTTGGCATTCTCCTCCACCTACTCCTCCTCATCCAGATGGGTTGGCATTCTCCTCCTCCTCATCCAGATGGGTTGGCATTCTCCTCCACCTACTCCTCCTCATCCAGTTGGGTTGGCATTCTCCTCCACCTACTCAACATCCAGATGGGTTGGCATTCTCCTCCACCTACTCAACATCCAGATGGGTTGGCATTCTCCTCCACCTACTCAACATCCAGATGGGTTGGCATTCTCCACCTCCTCAACATCCAGATGGGTTGGCATTCTCCTCCACCTACTCAACATCCAGATGGGTTGGCATTCTCCTCCACCTACTCCTCCTCATCCAGATGGGTTGGCATTCTCCTCCACCTACTCCTCCTCATCCAGATGGGTTGGCATTCTCCTCCACCTACTCAACATCCAGATGGGTTGGCATTCTCCTCCACCTACTCAACATCCAGATGGGTTGGCATTCTCCTCCACCTACTCCTCCTCATCCAGATGGGTTGGCATTCTCCTCCACCTACTCCTCCTCATCCAGATGGGTTGGCATTCTCCTCCACCTACTCCTCCTCATCCAGATGGGTTGGCATTCTCCTCCACCTACTCCTCCTCATCCAGATGGGTTGGCATTCTCCTCCACCTACTCCTCCTCATCCAGATGGGTTGGCATTCTCCTCCTCCTCATCCAGATGGGTTGGCATTCTCCTCCTCCTCATCCAGATGGGTTGGCATTCTCCTCCACCTACTCCTCCTCATCCAGATGGGTTGGCATTCTCCTCCTCCTCATCCAGATGGGTTGGCATTCTCCTCCACCTACTCCTCCTCATCCAGTTGGGTTAGCATTCTCCTCCACCTACTCAACATCCAGATGGGTTGGCATTCTCCTCCACCTACTCAACATCCAGATGGGTTGGCATTCTCCTCCACCTACTCAACATCCAGATGGGTTGGCATTCTCCACCTCCTCAACATCCAGATGGGTTGGCATTCTCCTCCACCTACTCAACATCCAGATGGGTTGGCATTCTCCTCCACCTACTCCTCCTCATCCAGATGGGTTGGCATTCTCCTCCACCTACTCCTCCTCATCCAGATGGGTTGGCATTCTCCTCCACCTACTCAACATCCAGATGGGTTGGCATTCTCCTCCACCTACTCAACATCCAGATGGGTTGGCATTCTCCTCCACCTACTCCTCCTCATCCAGATGGGTTGGCATTCTCCTCCACCTACTCCTCCTCATCCAGATGGGTTGGCATTCTCCTCCACCTACTCCTCCTCATCCAGATGGGTTGGCATTCTCCTCCACCTACTCCTCCTCATCCAGATGGGTTGGCATTCTCCTCCACCTACTCCTCCTCATCCAGATGGGTTGGCATTCTCCTCCACCTACTCCTCCTCATCCAGATGGGTTGGCATTCTCCTCCTCCTCATCCAGATGGGTTGGCATTCTCCTCCACCTACTCCTCCTCATCCAGATGGGTTGGCATTCTCCTCCTCCTCATCCAGATGGGTTGGCATTCTCCTCCACCTACTCCTCCTCATCCAGTTGGGTTGGCATTCTCCTCCACCTACTCAACATCCAGATAGGTTGGCATTCTCCTCCACCTACTCAACATCCAGATGGGTTGGCATTCTCCTCCACCTACTCAACATCCAGATGGGTTGGCATTCTCCACCTCCTCAACATCCAGATGGGTTGGCATTCTCCTCCACCTACTCAACATCCAGATGGGTTGGCATTCTCCTCCACCTACTCCTCCTCATCCAGATGGGTTGGCATTCTCCTCCACCTACTCCTCCTCATCCAGATGGGTTGGCATTCTCCTCCACCTACTCCTCCTCATCCAGATGGGTTGGCATTCTCCTCCACCTACTCCTCCTCATCCAGGTGGGTTGGCATTCTCCTCCTCCTCATCCAGATGGGTTGGCATTCTCCTCCACCTACTCCTTCTCATCCAGATGGGTTGGCATTCTCCTCCACCTACTCCTCCTCATCCAGATGGGTTGGCATTCTCCTCCTCCTCATCCAGATGGGTTGGCATTCTCCTCCTCCTCATCCAGATGGGTTGGCATTCTCCTCCACCTACTCCTCCTCATCCAGATGGGTTGGCATTCTCCTCCACCTACTCCTCCTCATCCAGATGGGTTGGCATTCTCCTCCACCTACTCAACATCCAGATGGGTTGGCATTCTCCTCCACCTACTCCTCCTCATCCAGATGGGTTGGCATTCTCCTCCACCTACTCAACATCCAGATGGGTTGGCATTCTCCTCCACCTACTCCTCCTCATCCAGATGGGTTGGCATTCTCCTCCACCTACTCCTCCTCATCCAGATGGGTTGGCATTCTCCTCCACCTACTCCTCCTCATCCAGATGGGTTGGCATTCTCCTCCACCTACTCCTCCTCATCCAGATGGGTTGGCATTCTCCTCCACCTACTCCTCCTCATCCAGATGGGTTGGCATTCTCCTCCTCCTCATCCAGATGGGTTGGCATTCTCCTCCACCTACTCAACATCCAGATGGGTTGGCATTCTCCTCCACCTACTCAACATCCAGATGGGTTGGCATTCTCCTCCACCTACTCAACATCCAGATGGGTTGGCATTCTCCACCTCCTCAACATCCAGATGGGTTGGCATTCTCCTCCACCTACTCAACATCCAGATGGGTTGGCATTCTCCTCCACCTACTCCTCCTCATCCAGATGGGTTGGCATTCTCCTCCACCTACTCCTCCTCATCCAGATGGGTTGGCATTCTCCTCCACCTACTCAACATCCAGATGGGTTGGCATTCTCCTCCACCTACTCAACATCCAGATGGGTTGGCATTCTCCTCCACATCCAGATGGGTTGGCATTCTCCTCCACCTACTCCTCCTCATCCAGATGGGTTGGCATTCTCCTCCACCTACTCCTCCTCATCCAGATGGGTTGGCATTCTCCTCCACCTACTCCTCCTCATCCAGATGGGTTGGCATTCTCCTCCACCTACTCCTCCTCATCCAGATGGGTTGGCATTCTCCTCCACCTACTCCTCCTCATCCAGATGGGTTGGCATTCTCCTCCTCCTCATCCAGATGGGTTGGCATTCTCCTCCACCTACTCCTCCTCATCCAGATGGGTTGGCATTCTCCTCCTCCTCATCCAGATGGGTTGGCATTCTCCTCCACCTACTCCTCCTCATCCAGTTGGGTTGGCATTCTCCTCCACCTACTCAACATCCAGATGGGTTGGCATTCTCCTCCACCTACTCAACATCCAGATGGGTTGGCATTCTCCTCCACCTACTCCTCCTCATCCAGATGGGTTGGCATTCTCCTCCACCTACTCAACATCCAGATGGGTTGGCATTCTCCTCCACCTACTCAACATCCAGATGGGTTGGCATTCTCCACCTCCTCAACATCCAGATGGGTTGGCATTCTCCTCCACCTACTCAACATCCAGATGGGTTGGCATTCTCCTCCACCTACTCCTCCTCATCCAGATGGGTTGGCATTCTCCTCCACCTACTCCTCCTCATCCAGATGGGTTGGCATTCTCCTCCACCTACTCCTCCTCATCCAGATGGGTTGGCATTCTCCTCCACCTACTCCTCCTCATCCAGATGGGTTGGCATTCTCCTCCTCCTCATCCAGATGGGTTGGCATTCTCCTCCACCTACTCCTCCTCATCCAGATGGGTTGGCATTCTCCTCCTCCTCATCCAGATGGGTTGGCATTCTCCTCCACCTACTCCTCCTCATCCAGTTGGGTTGGCATTCTCCTCCACCTACTCAACATCCAGATGGGTTGGCATTCTCCTCCACCTACTCAACATCCAGATGGGTTGGCATTCTCCTCCACCTACTCAACATCCAGATGGGTTGGCATTCTCCACCTCCTCAACATCCAGATGGGTTGGCATTCTCCTCCACCTACTCAACATCCAGATGGGTTGGCATTCTCCTCCACCTACTCCTCCTCATCCAGATGGGTTGGCATTCTCCTCCACCTACTCCTCCTCATCCAGATGGGTTGGCATTCTCCTCCACCTACTCCTCCTCATCCAGATGGGTTGGCATTCTCCTCCACCTACTCCTCCTCATCCAGGTGGGTTGGCATTCTCCTCCTCCTCATCCAGATGGGTTGGCATTCTCCTCCACCTACTCCTTCTCATCCAGATGGGTTGGCATTCTCCTCCACCTACTCCTCCTCATCCAGATGGGTTGGCATTCTCCTCCTCCTCATCCAGATGGGTTGGCATTCTCCTCCTCCTCATCCAGATGGGTTGGCATTCTCCTCCACCTACTCCTCCTCATCCAGATGGGTTGGCATTCTCCTCTACCTACTCCTCCTCATCCAGATGGGTTGGCATTCTCCTCCACCTACTCAACATCCAGATGGGTTGGCATTCTCCTCCACCTACTCCTCCTCATCCAGATGGGTTGGCATTCTCCTCCACCTACTCAACACCCAGATGGGTTGGCATTCTCCTCCACCTACTCCTCCTCATCCAGATGGGTTGGCATTCTCCTCCACCTACTCCTCCTCATCCAGATGGGTTGGCATTCTCCTCCACCTACTCCTCCTCATCCAGATGGGTTGGCATTCTCCTCCACCTACTCCTCCTCATCCAGATGGGTTGGCATTCTCCTCCTCCTCATCCAGATGGGTTGGCATTCTCCTCCACCTACTCCTCCTCATCCAGATGGGTTGGCATTCTCCTCCTCCTCATCCAGATGGGTTGGCATTCTCCTCCACCTACTCCTCCTCATCCAGTTGGGTTGGCATTCTCCTCCACCTACTCAACATCCAGATGGGTTGGCATTCTCCTCCACCTACTCAACATCCAGATGGGTTGGCATTCTCCTCCACCTACTCAACATCCAGATGGGTTGGCATTCTCCACCTCCTCAACATCCAGATGGGTTGGCATTCTCCTCCACCTACTCAACATCCAGATGGGTTGGCATTCTCCTCCACCTACTCCTCCTCATCCAGATGGGTTGGCATTCTCCTCCACCTACTCCTCCTCATCCAGATGGGTTGGCATTCTCCTCCACCTACTCAACATCCAGATGGGTTGGCATTCTCCTCCACCTACTCAACATCCAGATGGGTTGGCATTCTCCTCCACATCCAGATGGGTTGGCATTCTCCTCCACCTACTCCTCCTCATCCAGATGGGTTGGCATTCTCCTCCACCTACTCCTCCTCATCCAGATGGGTTGGCATTCTCCTCCACCTACTCCTCCTCATCCAGATGGGTTGGCATTCTCCTCCACCTACTCCTCCTCATCCAGATGGGTTGGCATTCTCCTCCACCTACTCCTCCTCATCCAGATGGGTTGGCATTCTCCTCCTCCTCATCCAGATGGGTTGGCATTCTCCTCCACCTACTCCTCCTCATCCAGATGGGTTGGCATTCTCCTCCTCCTCATCCAGATGGGTTGGCATTCTCCTCCACCTACTCCTCCTCATCCAGTTGGGTTGGCATTCTCCTCCACCTACTCAACATCCAGATGGGTTGGCATTCTCCTCCACCTACTCAACATCCAGATGGGTTGGCATTCTCCTCCACCTACTCAACATCCAGATGGGTTGGCATTCTCCACCTCCTCAACATCCAGATGGGTTGGCATTCTCCTCCACCTACTCAACATCCAGATGGGTTGGCATTCTCCTCCACCTACTCCTCCTCATCCAGATGGGTTGGCATTCTCCTCCACCTACTCCTCCTCATCCAGATGGGTTGGCATTCTCCTCCACCTACTCAACATCCAGATGGGTTGGCATTCTCCTCCACCTACTCAACATCCAGATGGGTTGGCATTCTCCTCCACCTACTCAACATCCAGATGGGTTGGCATTCTCCACCTCCTCAACATCCAGATGGGTTGGCATTCTCCTCCACCTACTCAACATCCAGATGGGTTGGCATTCTCCTCCACCTACTCCTCCTCATCCAGATGGGTTGGCATTCTCCTCCACCTACTCCTCCTCATCCAGATGGGTTGGCATTCTCCTCCACCTACTCCTCCTCATCCAGATGGGTTGGCATTCTCCTCCACCTACTCCTCCTCATCCAGGTGGGTTGGCATTCTCCTCCTCCTCATCCAGATGGGTTGGCATTCTCCTCCACCTACTCCTTCTCATCCAGATGGGTTGGCATTCTCCTCCACCTACTCCTCCTCATCCAGATGGGTTGGCATTCTCCTCCTCCTCATCCAGATGGGTTGGCATTCTCCTCCTCCTCATCCAGATGGGTTGGCATTCTCCTCCACCTACTCCTCCTCATCCAGATGGGTTGGCATTCTCCTCCACCTACTCCTCCTCATCCAGATGGGTTGGCATTCTCCTCCACCTACTCCTCCTCATCCAGATGGGTTGGCATTCTCCTCCACCTACTCCTCCTCATCCAGATGGGTTGGCATTCTCCTCCACCTACTCAACATCCAGATGGGTTGGCATTCTCCTCCACCTACTCCTCCTCATCCAGATGGGTTGGCATTCTCCTCCACCTACTCCTCCTCATCCAGATGGGTTGGCATTCTCCTCCACCTACTCCTCCTCATCCAGATGGGTTGGCATTCTCCTCCACCTACTCCTCCTCATCCAGATGGGTTGGCATTCTCCTCCTCCTCATCCAGATGGGTTGGCATTCTCCTCCACCTACTCCTCCTCATCCAGATGGGTTGGCATTCTCCTCCTCCTCATCCAGATGGGTTGGCATTCTCCTCCACCTACTCCTCCTCATCCAGTTGGGTTGGCATTCTCCTCCACCTACTCAACATCCAGATGGGTTGGCATTCTCCTCCACCTACTCAACATCCAGATGGGTTGGCATTCTCCTCCACCTACTCAACATCCAGATGGGTTGGCATTCTCCACCTCCTCAACATCCAGATGGGTTGGCATTCTCCTCCACCTACTCAACATCCAGATGGGTTGGCATTCTCCTCCACCTACTCCTCCTCATCCAGATGGGTTGGCATTCTCCTCCACCTACTCCTCCTCATCCAGATGGGTTGGCATTCTCCTCCACCTACTCCTCCTCATCCAGATGGGTTGGCATTCTCCTCCACCTACTCAACATCCAGATGGGTTGGCATTCTCCTCCACCTACTCAACATCCAGATTGGTTGGCATTCTCCTCCACCTACTCCTCCTCATCCAGATGGGTTGGCATTCTCCTCCACCTACTCCTCCTCATCCAGATGGGTTGGCATTCTCCTCCACCTACTCCTCCTCATCCAGATGGGTTGGCATTCTCCTCCACCTACTCCTCCTCATCCAGATGGGTTGGCATTCTCCTCCACCTACTCCTCCTCATCCAGATGGGTTGGCATTCTCCTCCACCTACTCCTCCTCATCCAGATGGGTTGGCATTCTCCTCCTCCTCATCCAGATGGGTTGGCATTCTCCTCCACCTACTCCTCCTCATCCAGATGGGTTGGCATTCTCCTCCTCCTCATCCAGATGGGTTGGCATTCTCCTCCACCTACTCCTCCTCATCCAGTTGGGTTGGCATTCTCCTCCACCTACTCAACATCCAGATGGGTTGGCATTCTCCTCCACCTACTCAACATCCAGATGGGTTGGCATTCTCCTCCACCTACTCAACATCCAGATGGGTTGGCATTCTCCACCTCCTCAACATCCAGATGGGTTGGCATTCTCCTCCACCTACTCAACATCCAGATGGGTTGGCATTCTCCTCCACCTACTCCTCCTCATCCAGATGGGTTGGCATTCTCCTCCACCTACTCCTCCTCATCCAGATGGGTTGGCATTCTCCTCCACCTACTCAACATCCAGATGGGTTGGCATTCTCCTCCACCTACTCAACATCCAGATGGGTTGGCATTCTCCTCCACCTACTCCTCCTCATCCAGATGGGTTGGCATTCTCCTCCACCTACTCCTCCTCATCCAGATGGGTTGGCATTCTCCTCCACCTACTCCTCCTCATCCAGATGGGTTGGCATTCTCCTCCACCTACTCCTCCTCATCCAGATGGGTTGGCATTCTCCTCCACCTACTCCTCCTCATCCAGATGGGTTGGCATTCTCCTCCTCCTCATCCAGATGGGTTGGCATTCTCCTCCACCTACTCCTCCTCATCCAGATGGGTTGGTATTCTCCTCCACCTACTCCTCCTCATCCAGATGGGTTGGCATTCTCCTCCTCCTCATCCAGATGGGTTGGCATTCTCCTCCACCTACTCCTCCTCATCCAGATGGGTTGGCATTCTCCTCCTCCTCATCCAGATGGGTTGGCATTCTCCTCCACCTACTCCTCCTCATCCAGTTGGGTTGGCATTCTCCTCCACCTACTCAACATCCAGATGGGTTGGCATTCTCCTCCACCTACTCAACATCCAGATGGGTTGGCATTCTCCTCCACCTACTCAACATCCAGATGGGTTGGCATTCTCCACCTCCTCAACATCCAGATGGGTTGGCATTCTCCTCCACCTACTCAACATCCAGATGGGTTGGCATTCTCCTCCACCTACTCCTCCTCATCCAGATGGGTTGGCATTCTCCTCCACCTACTCCTCCTCATCCAGATGGGTTGGCATTCTCCTCCTCCTACTCCTCCTCATCCAGATGGGTTGGCATTCTCCTCCACCTACTCCTCCTCATCCAGATGGGTTGGCATTCTCCTCCACCTACTCCTCCTCATCCAGATGGGTTGGCATTCTCCTCCACCTACTCCTCCTCATCCAGATGGGTTGGCATTCTCCTCCTCCTCATCCAGATGGGTTGGCATTCTCCTCCACCTACTCCTCCTCATCCAGATGGGTTGGCATTCTCCTCCTCCTCATCCAGATGGGTTGGCATTCTCCTCCACCTACTCCTCCTCATCCAGATGGGTTGGCATTCTCCTCCACCTACTCCTCCTCATCCAGTTGGGTTGGCATTCTCCTCCACCTACTCAACATCCAGATGGGTTGGCATTCTCCTCCACCTACTCAACATCCAGATGGGTTGGCATTCTCCTCCACCTACTCAACATCCAGATGGGTTGGCATTCTCCACCTCCTCAACATCCAGATGGGTTGGCATTCTCCTCCACCTACTCAACATCCAGATGGGTTGGCATTCTCCTCCACCTACTCCTCCTCATCCAGATGGGTTGGCATTCTCCTCACATAACAACAGAACGCAGCACAATACTGGCTGTATCCAAGGCTCAGCCATTCATTCACATAACAACAGAACGCAGCACAATACTGTCTGTATCCAAGGCTCAGCCATTCATTCACATAACAACAGAACGCAGCACAATACTGGCTGTATCCAAGGCTCAGCCATTCATTCACATAACAACAGAACGCAGCACAATACTGGCTGTATCCAAGGCTCAGCCATTCGTTCACATAACAACAGAACGCAGCACAATACTGTCTGTATCCAAGGCTCAGCCATTCGTTCACATAACAACAGAACGCAGCACAATACTGGCTGTATCCAAGGCTCAGCCATTCGTTCACATAACAACAGAACGCAGCACAATACTGTCTGTATCCAAGGCTCAGCCATTCATTCACATAACAACAGAACGCAGCACAATACTGGCTGTATCCAAGGCTCAGCCATTCGTTCACATAACAACAGAACGCAGCACAATACTGTCTGTATCCAAGGCTCAGCCATTCGTTCACATAACAACAGAACGCAGCACAATACTGGCTGTATCCAAGGCTCAGCCATTCGTTCACATAACAACAGAATACAGCAATATGCTGGCTGTATCCAAGGCTCAGCCATTCGTTTACATAACAACAGAACGCAGCATGCGACTGAAGAGAGAAGAGACTACCAACTTCCTGTTACAGCATCAGCGTGCGCTCTGGAGAGTGGAACGGCATTTTGAGCGTGTCCCCTGAACGGTAACTGAGAGGTAACGGTAGCACTGAGACCGGGGTGAGAAGGTGATGAGGCTACTTCATGAGCTGTAACCGAAAAACAAGTGGCTTTTGGAAAGTTTGAAGTGAGGGAGAAAGTGGAACAAGTATTGTCATTATTAAGTGTTTTTCTAGCTGGATCTAATTCTCCGTTAGCTAGCCAGAGAAATGTTAAGCAACATTAGCCAACTTAACTGAGGAAATAATTGAGTTTATGGTGTGAAAATTAGCTGGCGAATAAAGTCAGACAGCTAGCTAGCTAACGTTAGTAACCTAACCAATTCGCTATAGTATTAACTGGTATAAGACACCATGCCGTTCCTCAAGTTATAACGCCTTAGTAGCTTACGAACGAACTACTATCTGTGAACTAATGTCTTCCCTCTACAGTAACGTTATGTGGTTCATTTTTAGAATGAGAGAAGTAGCTGAAAATGAAGCGATGCTTGTTCAACAAGTGGATTCAGGGATCAAGTGTAGCTGGAGCTGGGCCTGGTTTAAGCTGGAGGTCACTATGGTGAAAGGAACACCATACACTTTCCCCTCTTCCTCACTTCTTCAACACAGTGGATAAGAAGGGGTATGCCAGGTGTTACTCTGCCTGAAACAGACCAATTATGCCAACAAAGTGTATTGTGCTCTGCTGGCACATTGTAGAACAGATGTCTACAGGCAGAAAGTGTACAATGTAATAATGTGCAGTGTAGCCCAAAGATATTGATTTCGTTGTGTGTGTGTGAGTGAGGGGGGATTTTGAACATATGTAGCCTTGTGTGCTTGATTGATGTCTTTAGTGGCCACTATAATAGAGCAAAAATAGAATAGCCTGTTTGTTTCATTCTATTTCCACTTTAAGATGTTTTTTTTCCCCCAAGTGCAATATTTAGATGTGTGTGTGGTCACAAGCGTTCTATTATAAAGGCTGTCATGGTAACTAGCTTTCTATTATAAAAAGCTGTCATGGTAACAAGCGTTCTATTATAAAGGCTGTCATGGTAACTAGCTTTCTATTATAAAAAGCTGTCATGGTAACAAGCTGTCATGGTAACAAGCGTTCTATTATAAAAAGCTGTCATGGTAACAAGCATTCTATTATAAAGGCTGTCATGGTAACTAGCTTTCTATTATAAAAAGCTGTCATGGTAACAAGCTGTCATGGTAACAAGCGTTCTATTATAAAAAGCTGTCATGGCAACAAGCTGTCATGGTCACAAGCATTCTATTATAAAGTGTCACCACTTCCACCGAAGTCGTTTCCTCTCCTTGTTCGGGCGGAGTCAGCGTCACCGGTCTTCTAGCCATCGTCGATCCACTTTTCATTTTCCATTTGTTTTGTCTTGTTTTTCTACACACTTGGTTTCCATTTCCCTCATTAATTGTTGTGTATTTAACCCTCTGTTCCCCCCATGTCTTTGTGTGGAATTGTTTGTTGTAAGTGCTTGTGCACATGTTTACTGGTGCGCGTCGCGTTTTTGTACTCATATTCTGTTGTATTTTTAAGTCGTTGGTTTTTGGATTATACTGCTCCGGCTATTACCAAGTTCTGCTTTCCTGCGTCTGACTTCCCTGCCGCCAGACCCTTAAAAGATTTCCACACCCACTACAGTCAGCAGGAGCAGGTGCCCCTGGTATGGGGATAGAGGAGCACGTCCAGGAGCAAGCAACGATGATCCACCATCTCGGCACCGCCATGGACCGCGTTGTCCAAACCATGGACCGCTGGGCGCTGGGAGAGACAGGGAGTTCCTCCAGCATCTCCCCTAGCACAACCAGGGCCTCCACTACTCGCCTCCCCTTCACCCAGTCCCAGTGGGATTCGTCTCGCCTTTCCCCATGAGTACGACAGGACGGCTGAACGCTGCTAGTGTTTCCTATTGCAGCTAGAGCTCTACCTGGCAACCGTCCACGCGGCTCCTTTGGGCCGTGAGAGGGTGTCAACCCTCGTCTCGTGCCTCTCAGGGAAAGACCCGGAGTGGGCCAACGCCGTGTGGAGAGAAGGAGACGTGGCACTGGACCATTTCGAGGATTTCACCCGCCGTTTCCGGGCAGTCTTCGACCACCCGCCCGAGGATATTTACCATCTGAGGCAGGGGACGACGAGCGTCCAGGAGTTCGGATGGAGCGACAGATCAACCACTGCAGTTTGCGAGAGGACGTCCGTCGGGAATTGGCCTGCAGGGATACCACCCTCACCTTCGACCAGCTGGTGGACCTGTCTATTTGGTTGGATAACCTGCTGGCTATCAGCCTCACCCAGAGCCCTCTGTTACACACAAACATTTTGTATGTCACTTTTCCTGAATTTGCCCCTCATTCCCAGCATGAGGCATTCGTCGAATTCAGGCGCGGCTGGGAATTTCATAGACAAATCGTTCACCCATAGTTTAGGGATCCCTATTGTTCCCGTGGCTGTGCCCTTCCCCGTTCACGCCTTAGACAGTCAACCATTAGGGTCAGGGTTGATTAGGGAGGTCACAGCTCCCCTGGGCATGGTGACGCAGGGGGATCACAAGAAGAGAATCAGTCTCTTTTTTTGTTGACTCTCCTGCGTTTCCCGTGGTGCTAGGCCTACCCTGGTTAGCCTGTCATGACTCCACTGTCTCGTGGCAACAGAGGGCTCTCACGGGAGTGCTTGGGTGTAGATGTAGGGGTTTCTGTTGGTGCTACTATGGTGGAGAGTCCAGACCAGGTTTCCACCGTGCGCATTCCCCCTGAATATGCCGATTTGGCTCTTGCCTTCTGTAAGAAGAGGGCGACTAAATTTCCACCTCATCGACGGGGGGATTGTGCGATAGATTTCCTGGTAGACGCCGCACTTCCCAGGAGTCACGTGTATCCCCTGTCACAGGTGGAGATGGAAACATATGTCTCCGAATCCCTGCCTCAGGGGTACATTCAGTCCTCCACTTCACCCACCTCCTCGAGTTTCTTTTTTGTGAAGAAGAAGGAGGGAGGTCTGCGCCCATGTATTGACTATCGAGGTCTAAATCTGATCACTGTGAGGTACAGTTACCCGCTACCTCTAATTGCCACAGCGATTGAGTCAATGCACGGGACGCACTTCTTCACCAAACTAGATGTCGGGAGCGCTTACAACCTGGTGCGTATCCGGGAGGGAGACGAGTGGAAGACGGCTTTCAGTACCACCTCAGGGCATTATGAGTACCTTGTCATGCCGTACGGGTTGATGAATGCTCTATCAGTCTTCCAAACCTTTGTAGATGAGAGGACCTTTCAGGGACATGCACGGGCAGGGTGTAGTGATGTATATCGATGACATTCTGATATACTCAACTATACGCGCCGAGCATGTGTCCCTGATGCGCAGGGTGCTTGGTCACCTATTGGAGCATGACCTGTACTTCAAGGCTGAGAAATGCATGTTCTTCCAGCAGTCCGTCTCCTTCCTAGGGTACCACATTTCCACCTCAGGGGTGGAGATGGAGAGTGACCGCATTTCAACCGTGCGTATTTGGCCGACTCCCACCACGGCAAAGGAGGTGCAGCGGATTCTAGGGTTTACCAATTACTACCAATTACTACCGGAGGTTTATCTGGGGTTTTGGTCAGGAAGCGGCTCCCATTACCTCACTGCTGAAGGGGGGACTGGTACGTTTGCAGTGGTCGGTTGAGGCGGACAGGGCTTTTGGTCACCTGAGGGCTCTGTTTACCTCGGCTCCCGTGCTGGCCCCTCTGGATCCCTCTTCGACGTTCACAGGTGGATGCATCCGAGGCTGGGATAGGGGCTGTGCTCTTTCAGCGCTCGGGCACGCCACCAAAGCTCCGCCCCTGTGCCTTCTTCTCCAGGAAGCTCAGCCCGGCGGAGCAAAACTATGACGTGGGGGACCGGGAGCTGTTGGCTGTCATCAAGGCTCTGAAGGCGTGGAGACATTGACTTGAGGGGGCGAAACACCCTTTTCTCATCTGGACTGACCACCGCAATCTGGAGTACATCCGGACTGCAAGGAGACTGAACCCAGGCAAGGTGGGCCATGTTTTTCACCCGTTTTGTATTCACCCTCTCTTACAGACTAAGTTCCCAGAACGCCAAGGCAGACGCACTGTCCCGGCTGTATGACACAGAGGAGCGGCCCATGGATCCCAAGCCCAGGCCTCCTGCCTGGTGGCGCCGGTAGTGTGGGAGCTGGACGCGGACATTGTAAAGTGGCTGTTCCACTGGATGTCATAAGGTGAATTCACCAATTTGTAAGTCGCTCTGGATAAGAGCGTCTGCCAAATGACTTAAATGTAAATGATTGAGCGGGCGCTACGTGCAGAGCCCACTCCCCTCCAGTTTCCCGCTGGGCGTCTGTCTGCTGTCCGTGACCGGCTGATCTATTGGGCCCACCCTCCTCTCCCCTGGGCAGAGATGGCCCAAAACTCACTCCGCCACTCCTCCACTAACCTCTCTCGCTTTCAGTGCGTACTGGGGTATCAGCAGTTCTGGCACCTTCGCATCAGAGCCAGATCGAAGCTTTAAGGGCTTGGAGGAGACCTGTGACGCCACCCATGTGCACCCGTAACAGGCCGTGAGACGACAGAAGGCGAGCGCCAACCGCCACCGCAGTGAGTCCCCAGTGTTCGCACCGGGGGACCGGTCTGGCTCTCGACCCGAAACCTCCCCCTTCCATCTGCCCTGCCGGAAGCTGTTTGTTCAAAGTCCTGAGGAGACTGAACGAGTTATGCTACAGGTTACAGCTTCCCCCAGATTACCGTATTAACCTCCTCCTCCATCACACCATCACACCTCCTCCTCCATGCTTCACAGTGGGAAATACACATGCGGAGATCATCCGTTCACCCTCACCGCTTCTCACAAAGACATGGCTGTTGGAACCAAAAATCTCAAATTTGGACTCATCAGACCAAAGGACAGATTTCCACCGGTCTAATGTCCATTGCTCATGTTTCTTGGCCCAACAAGTCTCTTCTTATTATTGGTGTCCTTTAGTAGTGTTTTTTTTTCAGCAATTCGACCATGAAGCACTGATTCACTCAGTCTCCTCTGAACAGTTGATGTTGAGATGTGTCTGTTACTTGAACTCTGTTGAAGCATTTATTTGGGCTGCAATCTGAGGTGCAGTGAACTTTAATGAACGTATCTTCTGCAGCAGAGGTAACTCTGGGTCTTCCTTTCCATGAGAGCCAGTTTCATCATAGCGCTTGATGATTTTTGCGACTGAACTTGAAGAAACTTAAAATTTTCCAGATTGACTGACCTTCATGTCTTAAAGTAATGATCAACTGTCGTTTCTCTTTGCTTATTTGAGTTGTTCTTGCCATAATATGGACTTTTACCAAATAGGTGAATACCTCCTGAAGCTGGTTGACAGAATGTCAAGTGTGTGCAAAGCTGTCATCAAGGCAAAGGGTGGCTACTTTGAAGAATCTGAAATATAAATGTGTTATTTTATGTGTTATTTTATTTTATTTCACCTTTATTTAACCAGGTAGGCTAATTTAGAACAAGTTCACTTTATTTAACCAGGTAGGCTAATTTAGAACAAGTTCCCTTTATTTAACCAGGTAGGCTAATTTAGAACAAGTTCCCTTTATTTAACCAGGTAGGCTAGTTGTGAACAAGTTCCCTTTATTTAACCAGGTAGGCTATTTGTGAACAAGTTCCCTTTATTTAACCAGGTAGGCTAGTTGTGAACAAGTTCTCCTTTACAACTGCGACCTGGCCAAGATAAAGCAAAGCAGTGTGACAAAAACAACAACAGAGTTACACATGGAGTAAACAAAACGTACAGTCAATAACACAATAGAAAACTATATGCAGATTTGAGGTAAAGTAACAAATAGGCCATAGTGGCAAAGCAATGACAGTTTAGAAAATTAAAACACTGGATATTTGTGCAGATGAGGATGTGCAAGTAGAAATACTGGTGTGCAAAAGAGAAGAAAAAAAACAAACAAATTGTTTGTTGGGATGAGGTAGGCAGTTGGTTGGGCTATTTACAGATGGGCTATTTACAGATGAGCTGCTCGGTAAGCTGCTCTGACAGCTGATGCTTAAAGTTAGTGAGGGAGATGTAAGTCTCCAACTTCAGTGATTTTTGCAGTTTGTTCCAGTCAGAGAACCTGAAGGAAAGGCGGCCAAATTTGACCCGTGAAATATACCTGCTGTAGTGCGTGCTACGGGTGGGTGTCGGTATGGTGACCAGTGAACTGAGATAGTTTTGATGTTTTCACTATTATTCTACAATGTAGAAATCGTAAAAATAAAGAAAACACACTTGAATGAGTAGCTGTGTCCAAACTTTTGACTGGTACTGTATGTTACATCACTTTGGTTTGTGGCGGCACACAACTGGCCCGGCGCTGGCCGGGTTTGGCCAGGGAAGGCCGTCATTGTAAATAAGAATTTGTTCTTAGCTGACTTGCCGAGTTAAATAAAGGTTAAATAAAAAAAATAAAAACAAGAGGTGACGGCGGAGGATGAATGGCAGGACAACGGGCCTCAGGGTCTCAGTATCTCTGTTCATTCAAATTGCCATTGATAAAATGCAATTGTGTTCATTGTCCGTAGCTTCTGCCTGCCCCATACCATAACCCCACCACCATGGGGCACTCTGTTCACAACGTTGACATCATGAAGCCTCCTCACAGCGGCCGGTGACATCAGAGTATCACAGAGGAGATGGTGACATCATGAAGCCTCCTCACAGCGGCCGGTGACATCAGAGTATCACAGAGGAGATGGTGACATCATGAAGCCTCCTCACAGCGGCCGGTGACATCAGAGTATCACAGAGGAGATGGTGACATCATGAAGCCTCCTCACAGCGGCCGGTGACATCAGAGTATCACAGAGGAGATGGTGACATCATGAAGCCACCTCACAGCGGCCGGTGACATCAGAGTATCACAGAGGAGATGGTGACATCATGAAGCCTCCTCACAGCGGCCGGTGACATCAGAGTATCACAGAGGAGATGGTGACATCATGAAGCCTCCTCACAGCGGCCGGTGACATCAGAGTATCACAGAGGAGATGGTGACATCATGAAGCCACCTCACAGCGGCCGGTGACATCAGAGTATCACAGAGGAGATGGTGACATCATGAAGCCACCTCACAGCGGCCGGTGACATCAGAGTATCACAGAGGAGATGGTGACATCATGAAGCCTCCTCACAGCGGCCAGTGACATCAGAGTATCACAGAGGAGAAAGATTTAACTCGAATACTGTTTTAATAGACTAGTAAATATCTGTCACAACTGTCCACGTAAACATCAGACAAAACAAAACATACAACTGATTTAACAAAAATGAAATATACTTGTTTATATGTTTATTGTCTAATAACACAAAAAAAAAGACATTTTCAGGAAAATGAATGACTTTGTCCTGGGGTGTTAACTGGGTATCAGGTCTGTATGTTGAGTAGGTCAGGTAGCCGAGAGGTCGGGGTTAGAGGTCAGACTCTTCTGAAGGAGACAGACACACAGGTAGCCAGGAGGTCGGGGGTCAGAGTTCAGACTTCTGAAGGAGACAGACACACAGGTAGTCAGGAGGTCGGGGTTAGAGGTCAGACTCTTCTGAAGGAGACAGACACACAGGTAGCCAGGAGGTCGGGGGTTAGAGGTCGGACTCTTCTGAAGGAGACATACACACAGGTAGTCGGGGGTTAGAGGTCAAGTATGGGAGGTAGGGTCACTTCTTCACCGGCTTCAGCTCTCTTTGTCGGGTACGCTCCAGCACAGAATCTGACACACTCTTCTGAAGGAGACAGACACACAGGTAGCAGGGAGGTCAGAGGTCAGGCTCTTCTGAAGGAGACAGACACACAGGTAGCAGGGAGGTTAGAGGTCAGGCTCTTCTGAAGGAGACAGACACACAGGTAGCAGGGAGGTTAGAGGTCAGGCTCTTCTGAAGGAGACAGACACACAGGTAGCAGGGAGGTTAGAGGTCAGGCTCTTCTGAAGGAGACAGACACACAGGTAGCAGGGAGGTTAGAGGTCAGGCTCTTCTGAAGGAGACAGACACACAGGTAGCAGGGAGGTTAGAGGTCAGGCTCTTCTGAAGGAGACAGACACACAGGTAGCAGGGAGGTCAGAGGTTAGAGGTCAGGCTCTTCTGAAGGAGACAGACACACAGGTAGCAGGGAGGTTAGAGGTCAGGCTCTTCTGAAGGAGACAGACACACAGGTAGCAGGGAGGTTAGAGGTCAGGCTCTTCTGAAGGAGACAGACACACAGGTAGCAGGGAGGTTAGAGGTTAGAGGTCAGGCTCTTCTGAAGGAGACAGACACACAGGTAGCAGGGAGGTCAGAGGTTAGAGGTCAGGCTCTTCTGAAGGAGACAGACACACAGGTAGCAGGGAGGTCAGAGGTTAGAGGTCAGGCTCTTCTGAAGGAGACAGACACACAGGTAGCAGGGAGGTCAGAGGTTAGAGGTCAGGCTCTTCTGAAGGAGACAGACACACAGGTAGCAGGGAGGTCAGAGGTTAGAGGTCAGGCTCTTCTGAAGGAGACAGACACACAGGTAGCAGGGAGGTCAGAGGTTAGAGGTCAGGCTCTTCTGAAGGAGACAGACACACAGGTAGCAGGGAGGTCAGAGGTTAGAGGTCAGGCTCTTCTGAAGGAGACAGACACACAGGTAGCAGGGAGGTCAGAGGTTAGAGGTCAGGCTCTTCTGAAGGAGACAGACACACAGGTAGCAGGGAGGTCAGAGGTTAGAGGTCAGGCTCTTCTGAAGGAGACAGACACACAGGTAGCAGGGAGGTCAGAGGTTAGAGGTCAGGCTCTTCTGAAGGAGACAGACACACAGGTAGCAGGGAGGTCAGAGGTTAGAGGTCAGGCTCTTCTGAAGGAGACAGACACACAGGTAGCAGGGAGGTCAGAGGTTAGAGGTCAGGCTCTTCTGAAGGAGACAGACACACAGGTAGCAGGGAGGTCAGAGGTTAGAAGTCAGACTCTTCTGAAGGAGACAGACACACAGGTAGCAGGGAGGTCAGAGGTTAGAGGTCAGGCTCTTCTGAAGGAGACAGACACACAGGTAGCAGGGAGGTCAGAGGTTAGAGGTCAGGCTCTTCTGAAGGAGACAGACACACAGGTAGCAGGGAGGTCAGAGGTTAGAGGTCAGGCTCTTCTGAAGGAGACAGACACACAGGTAGCAGGGAGGTCAGAGGTTAGAGGTCAGGCTCTTCTGAAGGAGACAGACACACAGGTAGCAGGGAGGTCAGAGGTTAGAGGTCAGGCTCTTCTGAAGGAGACAGACACACAGGTAGCAGGGAGGTCAGAGGTTAGAGGTCAGGCTCTTCTGAAGGAGACAGACACACAGGTAGCAGGGAGGTCAGAGGTTAGAGGTCAGGCTCTTCTGAAGGAGACAGACACACAGGTAGCAGGGAGGTCAGAGGTTAGAAGTCAGACTCTTCTGAAGGAGACAGACACACAGGTAGCAGGGAGGTTAGAGGTCAGACTCTTCTGAAGGAGACAGACACACAGGTAGCAGGGAGGTTAGAGGTCAGGCTCTTCTGAAGGAGACAGACACACAGGTAGCAGGGAGGTTAGAGGTCAGACTCTTATGAAGGAGACAGAC